>NC_141153.1:4817500-5417500 GCF_053477565.2 Lygodium microphyllum | reverse complement strand
TGAGGACCCACATACTTTTTAAGTTGAGACACATGAAAGACATTATGGATTCTTATGTTTGAAGGTAAATATAGTTGATAAACAAGATCCCCAACTCGCTTTGACAATACGATAAGGACCATAACACCTATGAGCAAGTTTGTTGTGTCCTCCTTTAAGAGAAGCATAACTGACTTCGAAACCTTCAAAAATATCCATTCATCTTCCTCAAACTCCACATGTCTTCTTTGTTGAAAAACACGGATTTAGAGCTATTTAACTATGGTGGACGGAAATCAAACATACGATACATGATTAGAATGAGAAATTGTAACTCAAGTGAATTAGGTTCCAAGATAGATTAGCTTGGACTCATAAACACAATCTTGAGTGACTCAAAATGATTGTATATATATTCCTTAAAATGAGTGTCAACCAAGTACATGCCTTTATAGCTTTTTGGATAGTACCACTGTACCTCACTGTGCATATGGGATTTTGGACATCTCTTCTTAGAGCTTCTAGAGCATACATCTTTGTCATATCTCTCATACAAAGCCACTTATGGGCAAGCCTCTTTTGGGCACACATTCAGCCTGTATGGGCGTACATCATTTTCTATTCTCAACACCCCCCCTCAAATGATGAGTCTCTACCCTTGCTCGCTTTTGCCCCCCTTTCACCAGGAGACTAGCTCTTTGGCAGCCTAGTCAACTTAAGGCTTGAAACTTTATATCTTGGTAGGGTTTTTACATCCACTCAGGGAATTCGAGATCCTCTATGGAAAATTTTTGTAAAACATTTTGTTGGTTTGTAGCAGCATAAAATATTTCCTTCATTCTTTTTGTTTTGTTGCTTCTTTGGCAACCTTTGATCTTCTTCGTCTTTTTGGACTTCTTTATCTTCATGCTCCTTGGCTTTTGTTGTGCTCCTTATCCCTTTTGTCGATGTGTGGTACGTGCTTTTTACTCCAGTCTTCTTGACGTGTTCTTTCTACTTCATGCTTTTACAAATGGATACACTGATGGTGGATACATGGCCTTGTCTTAGTATTTCTTTGACATACATGTCATTGATCATTTGCACATGGTGCAGACAAATCATTAAAAAAAAGTGCGGGAAGGTCTTACAAAATGGCAGTGTCTAATCCCAATTACACAGTGCTTTGACAGATATTGAAATAGATGCACTAGTACTAGTGTCAACAGACCCTTGATGACATAAATGCTCAATTAGTTTTTGCAAAGATTCAAGCACTTTTTATAAACTAATGGAAATCAATTTGAGTGTGTATGAAGGTAAAGCTTAGTGTGAGAAAGGATTGGTGTGAAGAGGCTTTAGTGATAAGGATTTCCAAACCTTAGATAAAAAAAAGAAAGGATAATGAAAGTAATCGTGACAAATAGATATGGCCTCCAACAAGAATGGCGCAATTTCAAAACAGGTTGCAATTTCAAACAGAGATGATATTTCAGATTCTTTCTTCTCATCTCCTCTTTGACTCATCTTCTCTTCTCTGTCTCTGTTGCAGATAGAAGCAGATCTTCTTGGCCATGCTTATGCTTATCAGAGCAGCGCGATGCCTGCTAGTGCCATCTCTCGTGCTTCCTCTGTCCCAAGCTTACATGCTGGGCATACATGCCTCCTGCTTTGCAACTTTCGGGGTCTGCCCCCTAACTTTCCCAGCTCGAGCCAGTGAACCGTGAACATTACTCATGATGAAGAAACGTCAGTGAGAGCAAAGGCAGCAGAATGGCGGTTCTTAACTGGGCTGGGACCAGGGTATCTCAACACGCAAGCGCGAAAGAACCCTTCTAGTTTGCACAGTGTATGGTCGAAAGCTGATGTGCAACCACAACAGTGGTCCTCCCTCTCATCAGACGATCAAGGGCATCTTGGATGACCTTCTCAATTATGGAGCTTTGGGCACCCTTTGAAACTTCATTCCTCTTCTCTGTCTCTATCCAATTGCCTTACTTGTTTTTGAATAGTAGCTAGACTTCAATGGTTGTAGCCTTTCTCTCTTTTCTCCCAAATGACAACTTGAGGATAAGGAAATGACATTGGACCTCAATGCCTCCAATGTAAACTCCAAATAGATCTTCTTAACACTGCAACACTTCCTTCCTTAAGCTTCTTCACCTCCTACACAACACCTCATGCACAACAATGGGTGTTGAATAGCTTATACAAAGGGAAAAAGAATGAGATAGAAAGGATTTAGAATATGCAATGAGAAGGAAATGTTGAAAACCTATGCCCACTAGCTACCTAGCTCAGCCATGGCTCTGATACCATGTTGAAAAACACGGATCTAGAGCTAGTTAACTATGGTGGACGGAAATCAAACATACGATACATGATTAGAATGAGAAATTGTAACTCAAGTGAATTAGGTTCCAAGATAGATTAGCTTGGACTCATAAACACAATCTTGAGTGACTCAAAATGATTGTACCATATTCCTTAAAATGAGTGTCAACCAAGTACATGCCTTTATAGCTTTTTGGATAGTACCACTGTACCTCATTGTGCATATGGGATTTTGGACGTCTCTTCTTAGAGCTTTTAGAGCATAGATCTTTATCATATCTCTCATACAAAGCCACTTATGGGCAAGCCTCTTTTGGATACACATTCAGCCTCTATGGGCATACATCATTTGCTATTCTCAACATTCTTTTCTCATCCACATGGATCTTCATTGTCTCTTGAACTTTGAAAATGTTGTCCTTGCATTGCTTCATAAGGGCCTTCATCTTTTTCAACTCCTCACGGGCTTGTGGATTTACATCTTCATGAAACTATGCTTAGGGTACTTGTACTTTGTAGCCATATGAAGCTTCAAATGGAGACATTCCAATGCTCATATGGTAAGTATTGTTGTAATAAAACTCCGCAAGATGGAGCAATTGGTCCCATGCACTTTGTGTCTCAAGGAAAAAGTGCCTCAAATAAAATTCTAGCCATTTGTTAACTAGTTTGGTTTTCCCATCCATTTGTGGGTGATATGCGGTACTAGGAGTCAAAAGATTCCCCATTGAAGAGAACAAACTCCTCCAAAAGCTATCCATAAACTTAGTGTCGTGATCGGACACAATCTTCATTGGCAAACCATGAAGCTTGAAAATACATTCCATGAATGTTGAGCCACTTGCTTTGCTATAAATTGGGCCTTAGTAGGGATGAAATGGGATGATTTAGTCAACCGAACAACTATCACATAAATGCTATTCCACCCATGCTTAGTTGTAGGCAATCCCAAATAAAATCCATAGAGATATCAATCCACTTGCCTTGAGGAATAGGGAGTGGATGAAGTAAGCCGCCGAGTAGAAGTGATGAGTCTCTATTTTGTTGACACGGAAGACATTGCATCACATAATCCTTGACATCCCACCAAATGCCCTTCCAATAGAAGCTTTTATGGATGTTGTCAAATGTTTAGAATAGCCCATGATGACCCGCTAAAGGTGAAGAATGCATCTCATGCAAAATATGATCTTTGAAAGAGGATTGTGGTGTCAAGTAGACTCTACCATGATACCATAAAAGACCATTGTGCCAATTGAATTTGGGATACTCTTCTCCTTTTCCTTGCTGAAATTCCTTTATCATCTTTGATGCTTGCTCATCAAGTAAATATTCTTCTTGGATGTCATGAATCAAATCCCTATATACAATTGAAATTGAAGATAAAAAACATGTCCACATACATGATAAAGCATCCGCCACAACATTATCTTTTCCAACCATGTAGGATATTTCAAAATCATAGCTTTGAAGAGTAGCTAGCCACCTCCTTTTTTTAGGGGACAAATTTGGTTAGGAAAGGAAGTATTTCAGCACATGATGATCACTCTTCACCTTGAAATGGCTATCATATATATAGTGATGCCACTTTTTGATAACATGCAAAATTTCCAACATATCTTGTTCATAGACATGTAGTTGACACTCCTTGTCATCAAGCTTGCAACTTTCATAGGCTATAACTCCATGGTCTTGATACAAAACAGTCCCAACTCCTCTTTCATTAGCATCCGCACATATAATAAATTCCTTAGAGAAATCCGGGCATACAATAATAGGTGCTGAAACTAATAGATATTTCAACTCATTGAAGCTCTTGTCAACTATGGAGTCCCAAAAGAAAGCCTCTTTCTTCAACCTATCAGTCAAAGGAGCCGCTACATGAGCATAATTTTTTATAAACCTCCTATAGAATGAAGACTATCCAAGGAAACCCCTCAAGGAAGTAGAGTTCGTAGGAATAGGCCACTCTTTGACACATTTCGCCTTGTTAGGATCCACATGAATGCCTTGCTCTCCTACAATGTGACCCAAGTATTCCACTTCATCTTCCATGAAAGGACACTTTGACATTTCGGCAAAGAGTGTGTGTCTTTGTAATGTGTCAAAGACCTCTCACACATGCATTAAATGCTCATCCTTGGATTTGTTATATATGAGGATATCATCAAAGAATACAATGACTCTTTTGAACAAAAAAGGCTGCAATATCTTATTCATGAGTGCTTGAAAAGTAGCAGGCGCATTTGAAAGCCCAAATGGCATGACCAAGAAGTGGTATAACCTTTTTTCAGTCTTAAAGGTTGTTTTATACTCATTCCCTTCCTTCATTGGAATTTGATGATAGCCCAAACGAAGATCAATCTTGGTAAAGACCTTTGCATCTTTAAGCTCAATCCAAGAGGTCATCAATGCAAGGAATCGGGTATCTATTCTTCACCATGGACTTGTTAAGCTCCCTATAATCAATGCACATGTGAAAAGATCCATCTTTCTTCTTAACCAAGAGAACAGGAGAGGCAAACAAAGATTGACTTGGCTAAATTAAACCCATTTGCAGCAACTCTTTAACTTGTCTTTCCACCTCTTCCCTTTCAAACTTTGACAAGTGATAGGGAGTTTTATTGATGGGTATTGTGTTGGGTAACAAGTCAATAGGGCGATCTATCTCTCTCTTTGGAGGCAAAGATGATAGTAGCTGAAATAAATATGTGTATTCCTCCAATAGCTCTTCCATTCTTGGATTCTTTTGCTTTAAAGAAGATGATGGCTTATTTGGTGGCTGCTCTTCATCCACTTTCGCAAGCAAAAGAGTGAATATGTATGACCGTGCATTGATTTCTTTACGCATCTTCTTTGTAGAAATGAGTTCTGTTTGCTTTTGACCAATGCCCTTCAATATTATAGGCTGTCCATTCCATTGGAATTCCATCAGCATGTTTTGCAAGTCCAAATAAAATTTTCCAATGGTTTTCAACCAATCACAATTAATGATAATATCTATAGGATCCATTTCCAAAGTGATCAAGTCCACTTTCATAATACATGAAGGAGATAGAGTAATAGGAGTATGTATGCGTACTTTATTACTTCATTCATAAGCTCCATTAGCCACTTGAATCTTCAACGGCACTTGCATTTGTTGAGGAAGCAATCTCAAGCCATGCAAAGATTTGGTATTAATGAAGCTATGGGTGCTGCCCGTGTATCAATCAAAAGATGAATAGTTATACCATTGATCATCCCCTCAAGTCTAAGGGTGTTTTTTCCTTTACAACCGGTCCATGCATCATGAGAGATTGCACATAAAGAACCACTCGGATCAAAAAGAAAATTGTCCACAATATCATAAAATTCATCATTGTTTCCTTCATCCTCATCATGCATTTCTTCAACCATGGGGTTTGCTTCCACATGAAATACATTCCCCTCTTCACTTTCATCCTCATCCAGCTCATCGATGATGACAAAGTTAAGCTTGTCATTTTTGGATTTGCATTTCAGCCTATGGTCTTATATCCACTTTTCTCCACACTTGAAATATAACCGTTTGGCCCTCATGTCTTTTATTTGTTCATTTGAAAGGACTTTGCTGTAAGTGCTATTTTGAGATCCCTTTTGTGCATTTTCACCCCTTGCAAAGCTTTGTTTTATTTCAGCCATTGGTCTATAACCATTTCCTCCACTTGGTTTTGATCCATAGATCGTTGGATATGCAGGCAACTTGCTGTAATTACTGCTATAGGTACTAGTTCCCTTGCCTTCTTGCTTATAAGCATCCCTTTGCTAGCTAAAATGTACTCCAACCCTTGAAGGCTAATTAGGTAATGAATACCTTGCACTTTTCAGTTGAACCCCCATTGATTCTCTTCTATATTTCTGCCCATACCTTTCAGCATATAAAATGGCTTTATGAATTGTCTTGGGCTACATTGCACCTACTTCTGAAGAGAGGGTTGAATCTAAACCAAAGATGTATTTGTTTAACTTGGCCAAATCATCAATCCCTTCAATGTACATAGAAAGATTAAGGAACATATTAGAGTAATCACGAATGGATATGCCCCTTTGTTGAAGACCATACCATCTTCTTTGCAATCTTTCTTTCTCCATTGGAGAGACAAACACCTCCAACAGTGCCTTCTTAAATTCCTCCCAAGAAGCGAAATTGTGACCAACTCTTTGCATATATCTCCACCATGTATATTTGTAGCCTTCAAGATGGAGTGCTGCAAAATAGATCTTGACTTGATCATGGTGAGGGAAAAGTGTGAAGTACATCTCTAATTTGTTTACCCATTCTTCACAATCCGTTGGAGATGCATTATCCCCCTTGAAGTTGGAAATGGTAATCTTTTCTTTGTACTCCCTTTCATTATAGGTTGGCTAGAAATTGTTGGAGTGCTGTCCAAGAGATGATTGTCTCCAAGAATCTCTATTCATTGAATCTCTTCCAAAAGATTTTGGTCTAGAAGATTCTCTTCTTCTCTTAAGTCCTCCTCTTCTTCATAAGCAACCTCACGTCTTGAATTGAATTGAGGATGGGTATGATGCTTTGATGACATTGGTGGCTGATAATGAGCACTCTTCAATGTTGATGGCTCTCCTTTCTCAAAGGTTGACATTATAGGCTGATCAATCCCCTTTCCTTTCATATTGGAGGGATGGGCTGAAGCATTTTCAATATGAGAAGGAGATACATTTGATGGGAAAGATGCAGTTTGAGACTTCAAATCCTTGATAGCTGCTACTACATCTTCAAATCCACTCTTCATAAACTTGACCAGTTGGCTGAAGTCCTTCATCCACTTTGTTGGATGTGTTCTCAACCTTTTCCAAGGATTTGAATAGTTGCTCATAATGATTATGCATCCCAATGTTCAGCATACGCATCTCTATTGAAAGCATAGAGTCCTCAAATGGTTCGTGAGACAAGGGATTTCCATCATTACCCACTCGTGCACTATGAGCATTACCAATGCTTACAACATCATCTTGTTGGTCATGATTGAGGGCTTCATTATTGTTGTTTTGATCATTGATATATTCTTTGATGTCTTCTTGAATGGTCTCCATGACTTGATCTTTTCTTTTGTTTTGTGCCATTATGGATAGATGTTGTCAAAATTGATTGTGGGGAAGAAAACTGTCAATAAATTGCTTAGTATTGCACCAATGCCAATGGTTTATTGATCCAAAGGAAGCTTATATAGTAGGGTTACTCCATATTTAGCAAGATCTCAGCTTACAATAAGGTATATAGGTGAAATAAACTCAAACAATACACCCCTATCAAATTGTCTAGGTGCAGTCCCACTAGACCCCCTATCAGAAAAATTGCTATAACTTTTGCTCCTGGAGTCTAATTACTTAAATTTCTAATTCAAATCGAAGTTTGATATCCCCTCTTCAAATCAAGCTATCAATCTCCCAAATCATATCATGACAGAAATTCATGTAATAGAAATTGTGAACCTGTCCTGTGAATTTCTACAACTTGTAAACACCCTGTGGAAACCGTGTTTCACCCTGAAATGGATCCTATAGTACTTGTAGACCTCTGAAACAACCAATAGATCAGTGATGGCTGTAGGGAACTTGTAGGTATCTAGGAAACACCTGCAATTTATAGGTACATATTGGAAAGACCTGTATATCTGTTCAAGAATGTCACAAATTGTCTTTTTGGTACCACTAGTCTTCAAATCTTCATCCACTCTTTCCCAAGTGGTCTTCCATGGTCCACCACCTATGGTGAGAGATAAAACGGCAGGACAGGCACCCAAATGGGCTCTGAAACTCTGAAAGATGTGCAAAGTTCCTTCCGGGCTAGGCTATGCACCGCTACAAAGTTTTAAATAGCAAGGGAGGGTCACCTCTTTATTGTCTTGCTATCTCGTCTGGCTTCCACCTTTTTCCTCAGTCGGAATATACAGGACAAAGCTAGTTTTCTAACAATCAATGCATGATATGAATGGCTTAATCAAAATTTTTCCATTTCATGATATGCAAGAACAGAAATGGAATAGGGCTGGAATTGAAATGGGGATAGGTAAGGAATACTTACAGCAGTGACTCATTGCTTTACAATTTTATTCCACTTACCACTTGATTCTACTCTTAGCCAAATTGCATTCAATCCATCAAGCAATCAAGGTTAGGATTAGACATAAAGTTTCCAACAAATGGAGGAACAATTGGCTTCTGAATTTTTATTGAGAATGAAGAAAAGAATTTAGCATAGCATCATTCAGCCCTAAGTTGGGTCTAAATGCAATCAAATGGTAATTCTTAAATGGGATTACTCTTAATTCTCCCTTTTCAACAATTGGATGGCTTAAGCAATTGGATATTAAAGGGATTAAGAGTGAAATTTAGAGATACCTCTTTCATTGTTGGAGTAGATGATTATGGAAGCTCCAATTACCATTTGATACTTGAAATTCTTCATCTCCCACTTGATGTAACCAAGAATATCCTCAAATTGCAATCCCCGTGATGAATATGTAGCTCATAGCCTCCAATTTTTCCTTCAAGAAAGCTCCAATATCCAAAAGCTTTGATAGAATGGCTTGAAATTTGAAAGGGAATCAATGATAAGCATCCAAAAGGGTAGAAGACTTCAATCCTTAATAGAGAACTTTTCCATTGTAGCACATAAGCTTGCATGTGCTGCCAAAAAGGGTAGAAGACTTCAATCCTTGATTAGGAACTCTTCCATTGTAGCACATAAGCTTGCATATGTTTCCCATACACTTGCAATGCCAAGAAGAAGCCCTATTCTTGCAATATTGATGCAAAGCCATGAATTATTGACATAATCCCATGCATAGAAGCTTTAGGATGCATCAAAAACCAAAAGCCCCATGATACCATCTTACAAAGTCCAAAAATTTCTGAAAAATCAAGTGGCTACCCTGTTTTGACTCATTTCAAGAGAAGAAGTACTCTAATCTTACAAGGAAACTTCAATGTCGGTTTAATGAGTGCTGAAGGATGCTTCATAGAACAAAAGCCCTCTGATACTTTAAAGAAATTTTAGAAAAAACTCACTGCTGTCATAAATCTGCCATAGCCAAGGTTTGGGAGGTCAAGAATGATCAAGAGAGTGGAAATGGAGCTGAGTACTTGTTGGAAAGGTTGAGTTATCCCTATTGAAAATTGCAATGACCATAGCCAAGCTGAAATGGCTGAAATGGTTGAAATAACTGGAAATTTTTGTGAGATATGAGAGGATCTGATTAGCACAAACAGTGCAAACATGTCCTCATATACAACGAGATGAAAATTGCTTAAACCAAGTCATTTGGCTACTCTATAGGAAGCTTTAAGCATGGAGAATCAAGCTTTGATGTCTCTTTGGTGAGTAATGGTCATTGGAAGAAGATTGAAGCAGTGGAAGCCATGGTTTCTTGGAGAAAAACTTGAGAAGAGGAGAGAGAAATTCTGCTTCTCAAAAATAACTCTTCTTTCACCTCATTTAGTCACTATAGGGTATCTTTTTATCCAAGAAGACTCAAAATGGCCTTCAAATGGACCACGACCTACTAAATGGGCTTGAGGTTGCCATTTTTCCTTCCAGACTCCTTCAAATTCCAACAATTTGGTCCCAACTTGCTGAAGAACACTTCCACTAGTCATGGTTTAAACTGTGTAAGGCTTAAGCCCTGTGACCAAATTTTGGCGCTCGGTTACCCTTAACCATGCTGTGACTAGATCCACCATGAAAATGACTTCCCACATGGATCAAAATCCATGCTCTGATACCAATGTAATATACTAGTTCTCACAGCAAGACATATAACTAGAAATTTATGAAATACACCGTACTTGCAAAGAAATACAAGAAATACCCCATGTTTGCAAGGAATCCATAGCCAAGGTAGCTAAGCATGAAATAGTATTGCCATGGAAGTCTGAGAATCATAGATGTAAGCTACAACATGAATACTCACCTCATGTCATGGTATGCACCCCATATCTTGGTGGCTAAGAGCATGCACCCTCTTAGATGGCGGAAGGAAGGAACCCCAAAGCATGTATTACTTTAAAATGGCCAAAAAGATCCCTCACAAGTTACAACTCCTTTTATACTTAATCCCCTAGCCTAGACTAGACTAAGGTGACTTATGCTTTATTACAAATTCTAATAATGCTAGTGGTACAACTACTGAAAAAATAGAAAGAATACATTCTTTGCCTCTTAAAGAATTTGAGATCTCCTCATTTTGACAAGAAATGGGGGTTTTCTTTTGGAAGAAAGGCTTCATCAGCCTATGTGGCATCCTCTTTTGTGTGGTCCTTCCATTCCACCAGGTGTTCAATGATAGTGTAATATTGGAGATGTGGAGCCTTAGAATCTACAATCCTACTAGGTTTCCTTTCAGGGACTCTTTTATAGGTATTGAAACTCATTTATCATCTAGATACATATGGCTTCAACAAGCTTAGATGGAATACATCTTAAACTTTTATATAAGATGGAAGCTCTTTCTTATAAGCATGGGTCCCTAAACATGTGACATTCTTGTAAGGCCCACGATATTGAGAAATCAACTTATTGTACCTTCCAAGTAGTATAGTAAACTCTTCTTAAGTTGTATATGAAGAAAAACCATGTCATCTTCCCTGAAAACCCTTTCCAATATCTATGTGTCCACAAAGTGCTTCTAATGATCTTGGGTGGCCTTAATTTTTAGAGCAATGGCTATGGCCTCTAGCTCTAGCTCTTCCAGCATTAACTTAGGAGACTCCACCTTGATAGTAGGGCTAGTGAAGTTTAGCGAGGACAAGCACTCTTGGCATATAGTGCCTTGAAGGCAATATTTGTATGCTTTGGTGATATGAGTTGTTATAGGAAAATTCCACCAAGGACAAGTATTGAATCCACCTTTGTGGTTCTCTTTTTCACCATAATCCCTAAGTGTATCTTCAATCACTTGGTTTACCCACTCTTAGTTTGAGGAAGATAGTCAATATTCAAACATGACTAGGTCCCTATATCTTGAAATAGAGCCTTCCAAAAGTTAATGATGAAGTTGGAGATAGGATTACTAACTATCCTCCAAGGTAGACCTTGTAGTTTAAAATTTTCCTTGACAAAGAATAGACCATATCCAAAGACTTGAAGGTTTTCTTCACTAGAATAAGATGGCCTATTTTTAAGAGTAGATCACCCACCCTAGGATGGAACCATACCGTCCTTACATGATGAAAAGACTTGTAATAACAAAGTCCATATTGATGCACCTAGAGATTACTTGCTCCCACAAAAACTTTGTTTTTGTCCTAGCACCATTCACAATTGACCCTTCCCTTAGCCCATTTTGTCAAGTAGTTAGTTGTAATAATGATTATTTAGCATGTGAGAAGTGGGCTATAGGGCTTATAGTCCCAATGAAATTAATTCCCCATTTTTCAAAAGATTGACAACTTATGAATGAAGTGAGTTCCATCTTATCTTTTTGGACATGTACTTTTGTATATTGATATTCCTCAATGTTTTACAAATTTTGCCACATTGTAGAGCAGTCTGGGCCATCATTGAGATCGCAAGATTTTTCATGTAGTTGACTCTCTGTGGGAGCTTTCGCTCAACCGCCGAGACCCACGGACCGCTTATTGTTTCAAGTGTTCCAAGCGAGCTCTAATGGCTATCTCTCACCTAGACGACGCGCCGTCGATCCTACGAGTGTAGTGAGCTTACCTTGATGCTTGATCGAGTACCCTCCTCTCTCTTGCACTCCGGTAGCTCCACAATTCTTGATGCTAGCTCAAGCATCCTCAAGCCTCCTCCATCTCCAAGCTCCATCCTCTATAGCCACGTGCATAAGAGAAGTGAAGAGAAGAGAAGAGAAGAAGAGGAGAGGAGATGGTGAAGAGCTTCACCCTCTTGATCCCTCACTCCCACACACACTCACTCCCTCACACTCTCACACTCCCTCTCTCAAGAGCACACTCAAGCAAGACGGAGAGAGGAAGAGAGGAAGAAGAAGACTCTTTTTGCCACACACCAAAATAATGAGCTTCTCATTCACTTTTCAACTTTATATACAAAACCCCAAATCCCTTTTGGGCGGTCATCCCATTTTTCCCTTTTTTACATGGCCGGCCGTAGGCCCTTTTTCCCATTTCCCACCACTCTAATTTCATCCTATTCCCATCTAATGCGTACAATTTGCACAGGAGCGAGCCTGGCGCTCTTTTACAAGGATTCGGGAGCGCTTCCATATTTAATGGTGCGCCTTTTACTCCTTTGTTGCCTCGGGGCGACACTGAGACTTTCTGAGGGTCCTGCCCGAACATTTAAATTTTTCAGGGTCTGGTTACCGGTCAAGGCACCTTTTTCTACTTTTATCCTGCGCGTTTTTCGCTATTTTCTTTTTTCTGTTTTTCGCTCCTTTGTGCTGCGGGAAACACGGTAACATTACCCCCCTCCTAGCCAAGTGCCAATCCCAGGGCATTGCGGTGGGAAGTAGTGGCTAGTTAGGTCTACTGCTAGGCGGAACTGGTGGGTGGATGATACCACTTCCAAGGTGGTTGTGTGAATGAGAGTTGATGGAGTTTAATGACGATGATCAGGAGAGATTCCGACGTGCTTTAGGCTCCATGAAGATGCTCGACATCTTTCACACAGTTGTGGCGTCCGTTATGTAGCCGGTCATCCCTTGAGCATCAGAAATGCTTGAAGCAATAAGCAATCCCTTAGGAGGATGGTATTGGAGGGATTTATTCTGGAGAAGCCCCCCCGAACTCTGTCTTGACAAAGATATGGTTTGTCTTCGCATTGAAAATCTGTGTCTTTGATTTGAAGATCTTTGTCTTTGAGTTGAAGGTCATCAATACTGCATTGAAGACCTTCAACTCTGCATTGAAATTCTTTAGGCCAGTGGAATCAATAAGCGATCTGTAGATCTTGAGGCGTTGGGCATGCATCTTTGGAAGATGAGGTTCCAAGATCTATGCCAATGGCAGATCTATCTTGACTTGGTTCAATCATGGTAGCCATCAGCGCAGATGGCTGAACACCGGTACATGGAAAAAGTTTTGGTCATGAAAGGATACCGTGGGTGATCCTCTTCAGTGGAGTAGCCATTTCTTGAAACTCGAACATAACCTGCAAGAAAAGTCGTGCACTCCCTAAGGGATGTGTTTGCCTCTCCGTGTAGTGCATGGTGCCCATGGCAGTGGAACTAGGAGATGGATCTAACCTTGGGCAAGCCCTTGGTAATGTCCCACACTTGAGGACCCAGTTCGTGTGTCATTGGAGGTGCGGTGCAAGTCTTAGGGTGACAGTTCTGAAAGTCCTGCCCTTGATGTACCCTAAGTGTGAAGTGGGGAGGGGGCTAGGGAAAACCCTAGGTGCAGTGACTGTGGTGCATTTTTTTTCTTTTTTTTTTTAAATGATAACCAGACCTAATTGTCTTCATCGGAATGAGGAGGGGAAGGGGGTCAGATAGATTTGCTCAAAAATTGGAGACTTTGCATGTAATCTTTCAAATTCACACGGACATGAAGAGAAGTGGTGGAGAGGAAAGGGTGATTGCATCTAGTGAATTGGCTATCATTCATATCTTCTAGGAGGGCTAGGCAAAAAGACGGAAGGAGACTAGCCCTCATCATAAGACAATCCATGGCACAGTTGTCTATAGCGTTAGGGTCAAAGAATAGGGGAGGTAAGCCGCGCTCTTGTGGAGTCGAGTCCTGCTTAAGGAGTAGCCTAAGTAACCTAAGATAATTACAGGTTGTTACAAAAGCGGGGTCAGGACATGAGGAGAAATCCGCAAGAAAGCGCGTCATAGACTCATCTAGGCTTTCGGCGGTAAAGAGAAGGGCATGCTCGAAGGATACTACAGTGGAGTTATAAATAATAGGGAAGTCGTACCGCCCGTGGAGGGTGGCATCAAAATCCACCCCTACGCTTCGAGGGTATGCCATGTAGGTAGGGTTGTTCCGCTCGAATGGCAGGGTGTTACAAAACGCCATCCAGGCGAGCATGCTGATGTCGCATATTCGCCTCCTCCACAGGGGTTGGCTTTTGTAGCCCTGTACAGTGTGTGGGACTTCAAAAACTTTATTCTGCCAGTAGTTAGCCGCTTCTGTGCCCCAAGAGGTCGGGGTCTTTTCTCGCTCTTCTAGCCATCTTTGCCCCAACCGGCCACCGACCGCGATTACCTCGTCCATCACCTTGAGCGGCAGGACACTCCGCAGACTGTTGGGTAGGAGGAAACTAAAGGTGAATGGATCCTTTCCTTGTTCCTGTATCTCCCACAACACCAGTTCTGCGTGGAATCTCGTGGGGAGATCATCAGGGCACAGTGGGAGAGGTGCGGACGGTAGCACGGATGGTTTGGCTCTCAGTTGTTTCCTGGCTTCCTCCACTAGCTTCCAGGGTCTTTCCCTAGAGGCGGCTTTTCTTTCCACAGATGGGTCCTCTTGTGGTGGCTTTTGAGACTGCGGCGAGGGGGGTTGTGGAACTACATCGTCCCTGAATCGGTTCATGTCGATTTCCAGTTCTGCTTCCTCCCCCTGGCGTTCTCCCTGTGCTGCTTTCTCCTCGAATCCGAGGGCGTCAATTTCCTGGGGGATTAGGCAGCCAGCAATAGGTATTTTCGTTGCTCATCCAAGCTCAGCCTAACCTCCGCAGGTAAGGGTGGCATTTGCAATCCAGCATGTAAGGCTCTCCGTGCCATGCCGAGCTTTCTCTGCATCACCTCCAATGACTCTGCTTGCGCTGAGTGGGTGGCGTCCAGGATGGTGTCGAAGAAGGCTTTTTGTTGAGTGCTGAAGGCCACTTGGGCTGCTTCTGCCTTGCTCTCTGCGATGATTTTCTCCTTCTCTGCCAGAGAAAGGCGCCGCACCAGTGTCTTCACCCTCTTTTCATTGTGCACAGCCCACTCCTCTGCTCTTTTGTTCATCACTTCCAAGCTCTCTCCTTGCTTTAGGGTTAGCATCATGAGTTTCTGCTCATAGTCTTCCAACTCCCTAACTAGCCTTTCTTGCTCTTCTTTTCCAGAGGTTAGTTGATCTGTTAGGCGCTCGATCTCCTCTTGCTGCTCCTTTATGCCTTGTTTTCTCTCCTAGTCCCTGGCATTCAGCTCAGCCATAAGCGCATCAACCTGAGCAGATTTCGTAGCGAGCTCCTGATATTGCACTATCAGGAGCTTGTGCTCTCTTTGCATTTTCACTAGTTCCTATGTCTCGTCTTCGAGCTGTTGTCTCCAGTGCTCCTCCCTCTCATCCTTAGCCTTCATTTCTTGTTTGAGATCTGCGATCTCCCTCTACTGCATGGCTATCATTCTCGTTTTATCCAGCTGGAAGGCGACCACTGATTCCTTCTCGGCTGCCAACTCAGCCACGGCTATCTTGCATTCCTCCTTAGCTTTCTCCAATTGGGAGAGCAACTCGGCGATGTATTCGTCATAATTAGCCGATGGCGTCATCGTTGTGTGGATGGGCGAGGTTGAGGCTTCTACCTTCTGCCTTTTGGACTCTTGCCTGGATTTCGCATCCGTAGTTGGCCTCTTTTGTCTTATGGCCATGGTTTCTGTGCTCTGTCCCTGGCCCATCTCTTTGTTAATGAAGTACTGCATCCACGCCACGAAGTTTGATAGGTCGGCAGTGGTCGGGATGCTAGGGGTGATGGTGGTGGGTTCAGCGGAAGGCACCAAGAGGGTAGAAATTGGATGAATCGGGGCCTTGCCCTTGCCCTCAAGGACTGGAGGTGGCACAAACTCCGGCACCTGTGTGCTAGACCCTAGCCCTTCTTCTCTATGCGGGCTCACGTTTCCTAGTTCATCTGCTCAGCTCTGTTGCTCGATGGACCGGCGTGTGGCTTCCGCCAGGTCCTCTTCCTCCTTCCTTCGTAGCTCTTCCTCTTCCTCATCCGCCTTTCTCTTCCTTTCCTCCTCCACTTTTCTGTGCTCTTCCTTCTTTTTCCCTTTTTCTTCTTTTTCCTTCCTTTTCTTCTCCTCTACTTCTTGTTTCGACGCCTTCTTTGCTTTTTGCAATTCTTCTCCTCCTCCTGTCTCTTCGTCCTCTCTCTCTCCTTGGCTTCTTTTAGGGACTCTTTCTTTGCCCTTTCCAAGTCTTCTCTCTCCTTCTTTCTGCCTTCGTCATCCTTTTTCTTTCTCTGCGTCATCTTCTTCTTGGGTTTCCTGGTTGTCTTTTTGCTTGTTTGTCCCTCCCCTTCTTCTTCTGTCTCACAGTTCTATCGGTGGACCTATCCTTGTCCTGGTGAGGAGGCAACCTCTCTGGCATTTCTCCTTCTCCTTCTTCCGCCTCCTATGCTTCCTTCACTGCCTCCTGGATGAGTGCAGTCAAGACACCTCCATACCCAATGAAGGAGGCTTTGGAGGAGGCTTTCTTTCTTTCCGTAACTTTAGAAGTCGAAGATTCTCCTCCTGTTGGTGCACTTCCTAGGGCCAACGCTTTGGCCGCCTGATCAATCATTTTTCGCACGTACCCGTTCCAATCCACTTCATCTAGGGTATGGGCTGCTACATTCTCCAGCACCGGTACGCTAATTCGATGCATCAATGAGTTGTAACGCTGGCTGGAGAAAAGCACATGTATCAGCTTGGCCTGTATCCTGGCTTCTGTGTCAGGGATGTCCTAGATGCTTATGCCGTCATTTGTGAGCACCTCTTCCTTCTTCATTTTCAGCATGGCATAAACATCCCTTTTTTGTTTCCTCTCCGTCTTTGGTACCAATCCCAAAGCTTTCTCCACCAAGGCTGGATCTAACCGTACCTACTTTGCACCTTCTCCTCTGCCCACTGTTACAATACCACATTCTTGGTCTGGGTTGTATGTTCTGAGGAACTCCACACACTTTAGGTGGTCCGGCTCCTGCGAGAACTTTTCAAGTTACTTTGTGAGGTTGCATTGTTCAACCACCCTCCTGGCTGCTTCCTCCTTGGCCACCACGACTTTTATGTTGTGGATGGTTCAGAATTTGAGCTGTTGAAGGCGCGGTTCTCTAGATGGATGCGGTATTTCTCCCTTTCCTCATCTATGAATGGGAGTCGATGGGCACGGTCTTGCTGCAACATTTTATGCTCCTACCATAAATCGTAACTTTCATTAGTATTTTCCACATGTCAATTCGCTGATTGCTGGAAAAGAAAAACTCTATGCTTTTTTAATGAATTCATTAGGAAGCCATGTAGTTTTTTCTTTTTAGACTTGGACTTTTTTTCCCTTTACTTCAAAGTTTTCCTGCCCATTTTCCTACCCCGTCCGTTTTTTCATACTACCTGTTTATGCTTTTTGCTAATTTTACTTTGATTTATCCCCTTTGATTCATTCCATCTTACCCCCTCCCCTTCCATTTTGAAAAGAATCCTTCCTAGGATTGAGGGTCAAAAGGTTAAGGGCTTTCAGCATGTTGAGATGGGAGTTACTTGTGAAGGAGCCAAGTATAGAAATTTGGATTGTATTCTAGTTGAGCTGCGTGGTCCAAATCAAAGGGTCAAATTCCTACGTGCGTGATGTATGTGAGAACATCTGTGAGAAAGTCACCAGAGTCGACCCGACTCGCAATGTGGAGTTCTTCCTCTGTTAAGAGGCGATCAAGGTAGGGATGCCCCTTTATGTGCTCATCCATGGGTCGGCCCTGAAGAGTGGTTAACACTCTGTACGAGGTGGGCACGACATAAGTGGGATCATACTCTGCTATTTTGATGGCGCGGTGCTACTCGGCTTTGGTCATTATGCAACATCCTTCAACTTCCCATTGCAACCTAAGAGCGTACCACTGCCTCAAGAAAGGTGATCCAGTATCAGCGAGGTGTGATAACTCCATGATTTCTTAGTCAGTGATAGCACAAGTGGTTTGTGGATCGTATGACGTCATAAGGTGCTGTTTGATGGCTTGCTCCTTGGAGATCTCGCTGTGAATCAACTCAGCCAGCAGAGCGAGAAGCTTTTGCAAATGCAAACTCAAAGGTCTCCCAGGAGCAAGGCATATTGCGCACTTCCGTTGCAAAGGGTTCTTCTAATAGACCTAAGTCCAAGCGGTCGTAGCTGACGGCTAGCGACACGAAGGTGGCATCGAGTCGTTTAATGCATTCCACCACGTCATCCCCAATGTCCTCCGCAAGGTCAACGGCGGCTAGTGCTAGGAAGGATTTTTGTTCGTAGGAGGGCGTAAGGCCGACAGGTGGTTGAGGTTTGACAGAACAAGCACTTTTGACAATGAAGATGGGCGGTTGGGAGTTTCCTTGAGCCCGCAGTTTGGCTGTTTGGAATATGGGTGGATTAGGGTCTGCCACAATAGATGGACTGTTGCATTCAGGTTTGCTTTGGAGAGTCGGATTGACTGGGTCGGATGATGCCTCCTGTGACAGTGGCTGTTGCTTGGGCCGATAGGCCTGTGCAACTTTTTTGGCCTGAAGCATAGATGAGTCAGATGGCTGGGGCTGTGGAGAGCACTACGGCTTATGGTTTTTAGGTGTTATGGGACGTGGGCTGATCAAGCTTGAGGGTGGTGTATGAATAGTGCGTTTGGCCATGGGGGCCTTAGGGATCCATAGCCAGGTATTTCCCTCATAGTAGCCTTGCGCATGCAAGAGGGCTTTAGGAACCCATCTTTGCTTGATCATATGGCGCTTCCTGTGATTGCGTCTTGGCCTCCTAGATTTAGAGTTCTGGGTCTTATGAGAATAGGAACATGCACTCGTAGGCGGTGGTTGCAGCTGTTTAGGCACCCATTGAAGGCGAGGCTGTTGGGCCTTAGCTTTGGCTGCTATGGGTTGCAATTTATGGAAGTTGAGGAGTGGCAGCCGCGCACTACCCTCCTCCTTAGTCTTGCCTACGGATGTTTCTACCAGTGGCTTTGCGGACGGTGATGGTATCGCGCAGCCCTTGCTGAAAGCTGTGACAATGCGCACGTTGCCTATTGCTAGTAGGTGGATGCGCTGCGACTCATAATCAATATTGTAGTGAGTCTGCTTTTTGAAGGTTCGCCCTAGCAATGACTCCGTGCCTGAGCCTAGTAGCGCTTGGCAATACGTAAAAAAGCATTGGAACAGTCTTAGACTCGATAGAAATGGTGACCTGCACTTACCGAGAAGTGCGTATGAGTGGGCGCTGTATGGGTTTAATCTGGCAGTTGTGGGTTGAAGTAGCGGTTTGCCAAGTTGGATCCAATGCCTATGGGTTAAGATGTTGAAGTCTACTCCCTCGTCAATCAAGGCGTTGAAAGCGCATGTTTGCTTGGCAGTGATCGTGATACAGAGGTAAGCGGGTTCTACGGCTTCCTCATCATCTTTGTTGATTTCAGTGATTGTGGCTACTCGTACTTTGACCGACGGTTCTAACAATGGTGGCTCATGCAAAGGATGCGTGGGAGGAAAGCACTTCTTGACATGACTGCCATTGAAGAAGCCTATTCCCTCACCATCTAGTGTCTCAAGCTCAACATTACTGGTTCGGCTGATTGCACGAACCTTGAAGGGTCTGAGACCTCTGAATTCCATTTTTTGCTTATGCCCTTTAACTGAGTAAAGGAGCACTAAGTCACCCTGTTCAAACTTGTGCTGCTTGACATGCTTGTTATACTAGCTCTTGCATCAGGCTTTCTCACAGATAAGCACGTGGGTGGCTAGAAGACGAGTCTCTGATAGGCGTTCAAGCTCGACCAGGCGTTGTGTCCATGCCTCCTTCCCTTCCCATCGTTCTTGAAGTGCTATTCTCAGGCTAGGAACGAAGAATTCTAATGGTAGAATTGCCTCAGTCCATAGGTCAGCCTAAAGGGGGTTTGGCCGACAGCCGTTTTATAAGTTGTGCGGTAGGCCCACAGGGCTGCCATCAGCTTGTTGTCCCAGTCGCTGCGTGAGGCTAAGACTATCTTAGTCAGGACATTGATCAGAATCTTATTAGTTGATTCTGCCTGGCCATTCGCCTGAGGGTAGTATGGTGAGGATTTGCGATGCATGATGAGGAAGGTGGATAGGAGATGTGCTATTACTTCGTTGATGAAGTGCGTGCCTTGGTCGCTAACCAGTTCGATGGGGCAGCCGAAGCGCGAGATCACTTGCTCCCATAGGAACTTGGCAGTCGTCCTAGCCTCATTTTTTTGTGTGGCTCTTACCTCTGCCCATTTCATGAGGTAATCTGTGGCCACCACGATGTACCTGGCTTGTGAGTACTGCACCGCAGGACTGATGGGTCCTATGAAGTCAATTCCCCATTTTTCGAAGGGTTGGCGAGCAATAATTGGAGCCAACTCCATTTGATCTTTACGAATCGGGACTTTTGTCCATTGGCACTCGTCACAATGCTTGACGAATCGCTTGGCGTCATGAAAAAGTGTGGGCCACCATAGTTGAGACTGCAGCACCTTCCGTGCTGTTGTGTCTCGACTAAAGTGTCCTCCCGCAATGCCAATGTGCGCCTCCGAGAGCACATCGTGCATCTCATGCTCACACACGCACCTACGCAGCAATCCATCTTGCCCCAGTCTATAGAGTTGGCCTGCAATCAGCTGGTAGGGCTGGATCTTCAGGATCAAGCGCCTAAGTCAGGCTTTTTCTATTGGTTGCTCGGGTAGTTCGTGCTCGAGCACTTGGACTATGTCGTCCACCCAATATGGCATTAGATCAGCCTTAAATAAATCTCTCTCGCTGAACAAGTGGAATAGGTGGGCGTTGGGTAACTCATCAACGATGCCTTGTCCAGCGGGTTCTCCTGTGGGGACGCGTGACATGTGATCAGCCATGTAATGTTGTCTCACCTTTTGTACTACCACGGAGAAGTCAAACTCTAGAAGCAGGAGGAGCCATCGAGCTATGCGCCCTGTAGCACAAGGTTTGTTTACTAAATAGAGCAAGGCTTGATGGTCCACGAAAAAGATGAAGGGTGTGGCCAATAAATAATGCCGGAATTTCTTCACAGCAAACACCATGGCTAATCCTTCTCTTTCTGTTGTCGAGTAGTTTATCTCCATCTCAGTGAGTTGTCTGCAAGCAAAGCTCACTCGATAATCTAAGTTGTGCTCACCAGGTTGGCACAACACTGCCCCCACGACAAACTTAGAAGCATCGATGTGCACGTGGAAGGTAATGGTCCATCTAGGGCTCGTAGAATTTGTGCTGTTGTTAGAGCCTTTTTCAATTCTTCGTATGCTCGTTGGCATGCCTCAGTCCACTCGAAGACAATCAGCAGCTTGTACAATGGTCTGGCGATCAGCGCATAGTTCAATACAAACCGCCGATAGTATCCTGTATGGCGCATATGGAAGGTAATGGTCCATCTGGGGCTCGTAGAATTGGTGCTGTTGTTAGAGCCTTTTTCAATTCTTCGTATGCTCGTTGGCATGCCTCGGTCCACTCGAAGACAATCAGCAGCTTGTACAATGGTCTGGCAATCAGCGCATAGTTCAGTACAAACCGTCGATAGTATCCTGTATGGCCTAAGAAGCATTGAACTCCCTTGTAATTAATTGGGGGTGGAAGGTCAACAATAACCCTGACCTTCGAGAAGTCAGTGGCAATGCCGTTCTTCGACACCACATGTCCTAAGATGCATCCGTGCTTTACCCAAAACTAGCCATTCAAGGGGTTCAAGGAGAGACGATATAAGCGACACCGTTCAAAGACTGCGCGGAGTTTGTCTAAGTGTTCAATCCAGGTCGAATGGATACACAGGTCGTCGACAAAGACCTCTAACTCCTTGAGAAGCATGTCCTTAAAGATGGTGCACATGAGACGTTGGAAAGTGGCAGGGGCATTGTCAACCCGAAGGGCATGACTATATATGCAAAGACGTCCCACTCAGTGGCAAAGGCGGTCTTGTGCATGACCGCAGGATGTACTTGCACTTGGTTGTACCCTGAGAAGTCCTCCAAAAAACTGTAGGCTTCCTTGCCTGCCACCCTCTCAAGCATGTGCTCGGTGTACGGCAATGGATAGTTGTCTCTCTTCATAGCAGCGTTCACCTTCTTGTAGTTGACGTACACTCGGATTTTTCCATTCTTCTTCATCACAATGACTATGGATGACACCCAGTCCGTGTGCTCAATTTTGTAAATGAATCTAGATTTCATCAGCTTGTCAATTTCCTCTTTGACAGCATGAGCGTGTTTCGGATTCATAGGGTACGGTCCCTGCTTGACCGGCGTTACGTCCGACGTCATGGGTATGTTGTGAGTCACAACACTCGGATCTACCCCCTGTAGCTCCTCTGAGGACCAGGCAAACGCGTGTATATACTCTCGCAAGAGAGCGACAAGACTCGTTTCTTCTTCACCAGTCAAGTCGTCGGCAATGAACACTGGTCGGGGTGTTTCCCCTTCCTGGGCTAGGTCTACCTCCTTGACCTTGGCTGGTCCCTCGATTGGTTCGCTCATCTACCCTTGACGTTTGGCACCTAGCAGAACTACTACCCTATCCCCTTTTTTGAATTTCATGAAGCGTTTAGGGAGGTCCTATAGCTTTCATTGTTCTTCTGTTCGTGTATCCCTAGGTTGCTTTGCCCTTTCCTGCTTTAACCGTCTGCGCCTCAGGTGGATGGGTAGGTCCCCCTTGGTACGTCTGGTCGTGGGCGGCCTAGGGATCTCTGGATCACTATCCGAACTAACTTCCGACTCACAGTCACACCCTCCATCTTCGCTAGAAGAGGTGGTCTCCCCTGATGGCCCGCAGTTCAGATGGTGATTCAATCCTAAGTATTGACATCGTTCCTGGCTGGGTTAGGCCTGCTTGCTCAAGGTCTATGGCTCCTACGCATTCCAGCCAAGCGCGATCACATTCCATGCTCATGACTCCTCGCTCTACTCTAAGGGTCTGCCTTTTCTGGGGCTTGGCGTCTGCTCGTATCTGCTCAATTTCTCGTCCTTCAGTGTCGTATTCTATGGTATCCACTTCACCCTCGCTCTCATCACTGAAGGATTGGCAATCTCCGTATTCGTCGCTAGAATCTTTGTCATCCGACTGCTCGTCGTCTCCTAGGGTTTGGTATGCCTCGTGTCGTTGGTTAGGAACTAGGGCCCAGTTATACATGAGGTTTAAATCGTGCACCCTGGTCCATTACCACTTGGATTCCTCTTAGAGATCCTAGAGTGGTTTGAAATTTGCATCTGGATTGCCAACTAGCTGGTTCATTAGGTATTCCAGTATCCCCTGGAGTTCCTTTTTGTTGGATGGTACATGGAAGGTGACAGGCTTAGGCTTTCCACGGGAGGCTTCCTGCCATCATGTAGACAGGTGCAGAGAGTGCTTCGTTAGACTTGCCGATCATTTTTATGGCTTGCTCATACACCTCATGATCTGAGAATGGCAGGTCGATTGTGGCAAGAACGTGCATCCAATCCCGCTCATCCTCTAGGCATGGGATATACTTGGTCAAGGGTCCATAGGACTTCTTGATCTAAGTGTTCCCCTTGAGCATAGCAGAGATGGCATCTAGGTCGACTGGTGAGGTCTTCCAAGTGTCCATCTCTATTCTCACGGCATCTACTCTATTGCCAAGGAAGATCAAGTCGTTACCCCAATCTTTGATGATCCTAGCATTGCGCATCCAGGGTCGGCCTAATAGGATATCGTAGTCCACTCCCTTCATGACTATAAAGTCAACAGAGAACTGGACACTTGTGACCTTCACTGGCCAATTCTTCAATACCCCGAATGGCTTCACTCTCATACCATTTGCTAACGTGACATTAAACCTAGCAGTTTCGATAGGCGAGTTTCCCCAAGTCTGGAGCACTGCATGGCTAAGCACACTAACCCCAGCTCCCGTGTCTACGATTCCCTTTCTTGTTGTGTCACCTAGGGCTAGGACCGGTAAGACCGCATGCATCTCAGAGCCTTCCCAAAAGGCATTGACGTGCAAGGATTTAGGCAGAAGTGCAACATCAAACTTGGTAATTGCGGTTCTGCATCATGGTCTTGAGGGTCTGTCGTGACCTGTCTTGTGACCCTTCGACCCACTGCTTAAGATCTTGCCATAGGGTAGGATGCTGCTTAACCAGATCTCCCAGGCTAAGTGTTACAGGGGTGGTCACTAGCGTGGTCAGGAGGTCGTTGGATACTCGTCCTTCCCCTAACCTAGATTGTCCGGACCAATGGCCGCGACTGATCTACGGCTCTGTCGCGTCGAGGCTTTATCTTAGCGGCACTGCTTGTGGCGCGGTTGCTTCTGCCGACTTAGGTTGAAGCGGTGATATTGTCGTGCTCATGCTGGAGAGGTCATCGATCTCGTCCTCTACGATGGGCTCAGCGTCTTTGAGGTGCTCTTGAGCCTCCTTCACCTTTTCTATAGCCTCTAACTATCGCTTCGGATGCGGGTATTCCCCTACCTTAGCGCTTCCCTTTTTGGCTGTCTTAGGGGCTGAAGTCTCTACCTTTGCATCTGAAACCTTCTTTCCAGCAGGCAGAGTCGTAGCACTCTCGATCTTTAGTGCAACCTTAGCTTCCGATCTCTTCTTTTTCTACCTGCGGCTTTTCTTCCCTATAGAGGTTGCATCAAGATTGATAGGTCCTGGCAGAGAGATGCCGGCCTGCTTTGTTTGGGCTCGGGTCATGACTCACAATGGAATAGGTGTGGCCTCCCCATCGGGGTTTTCAATACCAAACAGCCCCAATGGGATAGATGGCAAGTTGGCTGAGCTAGAGGATGGCTTTCGCTTTGGGCAATCTATGAAAAGATGGGTGATTCCGCACTCTGCGCACCTTTGGTCAGCCTTGTCTCTGTTTTGTTGCTCTCTTTCAGGGCAGCATGATGAGACATGACCGGGGTGACCACAAGTCCAACAAGTGACTGGATCCTGCAGCTGCCCTCCTAGGCCTCTACCTCATCCTCGTCCTAACGCCATCACCGGCATGGGTCGATAATCCATGAGGACCGCGTTGCCCTCTTGTCGTGCAAGATGTAAGGGTATATGTAGGTCTCTTCATCATTCAGCTCCTCCATGTAGTGTACTGAAGCGTCGCTCGGTAGGTGGGTCACGTAAGGACCAGGTGGTCTAGGAATGCTTGTAGGATTTATGTCCATTCTAGGGATGGCTGGTTTCATATCGTTAGGTGCGGGAAGAGCCAATGGGGCTCCCCTTCCGAAGAATGGCTGCGGCCTGTTCACTAGGTAAGGCTGGCCGTAGGGTTGCGAGTATGGAAGTCTTCTTGGTAATCTACAATGCGCGACATCATGGCCGAGCCTACCGCAGTTAGCACAAGGTCTTGACCTAGGGTCTTGACACTCGGCCGGCAAGTGGTTTCCGCCATAGTACACGCATTGGACGTGCGGGCGCGTTGGTCATCTCAACATGTCTTGCAACTTGGCTAATTCCATCTTGACCTCAGTCAAGCCATGGTCCAATCCATGGTCTGTCTCGGTGGCCTTCCCCTTATCTTGGAATGATGGGATTGACCGCTCACTAGAGGCTAACGTTCTCTCTGAGCTTTGCGAGTTGGTCTCCTCTAGATTTGAGCTCCTGGAGCTCCGCTCCTTCAACTGATCATCGACTCTGATGGCTTTCTCAAACACTCTAGCCACCGTGTCCCGCTGCAAGCTTGAATTGCCTGCCAAAGCCTTATATAACTCCTCGTCTCGAATTCCACTGATGAATATAGTCGAAACTGCTCTATCAGTCGGTCGCTCGCCTAGGGGGATTCTCTTAAAGAGACTCCTCACATGGGTCATGTAGTCGCGGATGTCCTCCTTCTCTTTCTGCTTGATGTTCATCAAGCGTACTAGCAGGTTATCGGAGTATCCGGGCTCGGCGAATCTCTTGACGAAGAGATCCTTGAGGTCATTGAAGTTGGCTCACTCGGTAGCATCTAGGCTCGTATACCATGTCCTACCCTTGTCACCTAGGCAAAGCCCGAATGCTTGCGAGCATTGAGTTTGGTCGTTGAGGCCATTAGCTTCGCAGACTTGCTCAAACTGCTCAACAAAGCTGTATGGGTCGTCATGAGGTTGGTACTTATCGAGTTGTTTGGCAACAATCGGTATTTTGGCTTGGCTTTTTGAGCCTTGGTTTGCCCCTAATCCTACGAGCAGCGATGTCGCTAGTGCGGTGGCACTCTGCTCTATTGCGGTGTTATCGAGCAGCCGTTTCATGAGGAGCTTGTTCAACGTCAAGTCTCCCTCCAGTGCTCTCTCATGGTCCATTCGGTTTCAGCCAGCCAAGTTCAGCACTCGCCGCACCTCATGCAACTCCATGCTTTGCCTTTGGCTCCTAGCCTACTGATCCCTATTGTACTCGGCTATGCCTTGCAATGCTTTGCGGGCTAGCCTTCTCTCCTCTTCTAGGTCTGCAATGATCGCGTCTGCTATCCTGCCGCGGTGCTCGTACCGAGCGTGCGTATCATAACTGCTCACTAGCTGTTTTTGCTGGATAGCATCCGGGAATACATTCAAATCGAGCTCCTCATTAGACCGATGGTCTGAGCTTTCTTCCGTCATGGTCGAGTTCTCGCACTCCACTACGCTGTCGATCAGGCTGAATAGACTTGACAGGTCCTCATCGTTGGCGCTCCTTGCTTGGTCCTACTCTACACCTTGATGGTTTGTCTATGTCTTGGGTACTCTCCTATTGGTGGGTTCCTTGAGTGGTTTATCTGAGTGAGTTCCTTTGGTTATTGAATACAAACCTCAATTTATGGTCACTCGGTGCGTGTGTTGTTTCTTGTGCACTTGTGCCCAATCAGACTTTCAGCTTTCTTAAGTGTACTTCAAGTGCGGAGATTCAATGTGAGTGCAGCAAGCAATTCCTCAGCGTCTTACACACTCTTGCTTGTTTCGGGCCTGATAGGCTTGTAGATCCATTTTCTGGCCGTTTTGTCATGGTTTAGGGTTTCCTCGTATGTCGCCTTGTTCGTTTCGGTCAATCAGGTTTTACAGCTCAGCGGTTCGCATCTAAGTCCTTGGGTCTCGCAATTGCCCACTTCCAGTTGCCAAGCGGCTGCGCACTACAATTTCTCTTATTACATGTGCCAGAATCAAGTTCTGAGCGCCCGAAGGGTTTCGACAGTTTGCGCTGCCGGGTCAAGTCAAATTTCTGAAAAATTTGACAAAAAGTTGCACTCGAACCAACTAGTCCGAATTGCAGGATCCGAGTAGGTCACTCGGGCGAGCCGAGGCACAGGGCCGAGGGCCAAATTTCGGGGATAGACTCGGACGGTTTTGATTCGGATGGGCCGAATGGCACTTGGAACGAGGGCCGAATTTGAGACTCGGACGGGCCGAATGGTGAATGTGCCACGTGGCAAAAAGTTTTGATTCAAATGGCCGAATGGGTTGACTCGGACAGTTGCCTCAGACGCGGGGTCCGAGGGCCAACTAGGGTTTGCCGAATGGGCCGAGGGCCGATTCTGGGACTCGGCCCAGGAAAGGCCACTCGGACGGGCTGAATGCGTCACGCGTGACTCGCGCGAACGCGATTTCGATCGATTCACCAAATGTAGGCTGGCACCATGGTCATGCACTTCCAGATCCTATCTAGGGAAGTAGAGGGAGAGATTCGTATACCTAAACATGCCGGTAAGTGCGTCGATGATGCGATCGAATCGATACAGACTGGAGCTCTATATATATATATATATATATATATATATGTGTGTATGTATGTATGTATGTATGTATGTATGTATGTATGTATGTATGTATGTATGTATGTATGTATCTCACTGAAATGGCACAAATGAGCTCTCCCTTGGCCTCTTGGCTCTTATATGCCTTCCCAAATGTGGCGTTGATGCCTCCAATCACTCACTTGCCGATCTTAGGCATCACTAGCAAGCATTTTACCCATTTTGCACGATTTTTGCCCTGTTTTGCCCTATTTTGAAACAGTAGACCCTACCCTTTTCCGATTCAATTTCCTAACTCTAACCTACGCTAAATGCAACAAAGATCGAAGGCAAACAACTGAAATAGATTATCCATGCTTTCCAATCATCAAACAACCAAAATATCCCAAAATACTTACTTGTTTTGAATATCAAAAACACCCAAACTTCCTACCTATCTCAAGCTCCGTTTCGGGGATTAATCCCCTACTTCGATGCTCGATATGAGGCGCGCAAGTGCTCAAGCTTGAATTCGTTAGTCCCGGCAAAACGGAACCAAAATGTGGGAGTTTTCACTCAACCGCCAAGACCCACAGACCGCTTATTGTTTCAAGCGTTCCAAGCGAGCTCTAATGGCTATCTCTCACCTAGCCGACGCGCCGTCGATCCTACGAGTGTAGTGAGCTTACCTTGATGCTTGATCGAGTACCCTCCTCTCTCTTGCACTCCGGTAGCTCCACAATTCTTGATGCTAGCTCAAGCATCCTCAAGCCTCCTCCATCTCCAAGCTCCATCCTCTATAGCCACGTGCATAAGAGAAGTGAAGAGAAGAGAAGAGAAGAAGAGGAGAGGAGATGGTGAAGAGCTTCACCCTCTTGATCCCTCACTCCCACACATACTCACTCCCTCACACTCTCACACTCCCTCTCTCAAGAGCACACTCAAGCAAGACGGAGAGAGGAAGAGAGGAAGAAGAAGACTCTTTTTGCCACACACCAAAATAATGAGCTTCTCATTCACTTTTCAACTTTATATACAAAACCCCAAATCCCTTTTGGGCGGTCATCCCATTTTTCCCTTTTTTACATGGCCGGCCGTAGCCTAGGCCCTTTTTCCCATTTCCCACCACTCTAATTTCATCCTATTCCCATCTAATGCGTACAATTTGCACAGGAGCGAGCCTGGCGCTCTTTTACAAGGATTCGGGAGCGCTTCCATATTTAATGGTGCACCTTTTACTCTTTTGTTGCCTCGGGGCGACACTGAGACTTTCTGAGGGTCGTGCCCGAACATTTAAATTTTTCAGGGTCTGGTTACCGATCAAGGTGCCTTTTTCTGCTTTTATCCTGCGCCTTTTTTGCTATTTCCTTTTTTTTGTTTTCTGCTCCTGTATGCTGTGGTAAACATGGTAACACTCTCCTTCAAAGCATCCTCTCATGACTCATGTGTGCTTCTATTTAGGACTTCATGTATCTAATGTTCATAGACACACTTTCGTAACAAGCCATCTTAGCCTAGTCAGTACAATTGCCCAATAATTAACTAATAGGGTTGCACTTTGCGAATAAGCCAATGAAGCTAAGCCTTCTTGATTGGACAATCAAATATTTCCTTTTCTAACACTTCTACGATATCATTGGCCCAATGTAGGGTAAGATCTACTTTATATAATCTTTCTCTTGAGATATTTTAAACAAGTATACATCATGAAGATCATCCATAACATCGTTTTCTATAGGTTCTCCATTAGGTACTCAAGACAAGAGACAAGTGATTAACCATGTAGTGTTTTTTTTATTTCCTCACCAAACTATTAAGAAATCAAATTCAAGCAAAGGTAATAACCGTCAAGCTACGCATCCAATTATTTAGGATTTTTTTACTAACTAAATAGGTCCTAATGATCAATGAACAAGGTAAATGGTGCTGCTAGCAAGTATGGTGAAAATTTTTGATAGCAAACACCATTGCCAAACCTCCTTTCACAGTAGTGGAGTAGTTTATTTATGTGTCCACCATGAGCTGTCAACTAGTGAAGCTAACTAGACAATCCAAATTATGTTCTCCAAGATGGTATAATACTACTCTTAGTAAACTTTGAGGCGTCAATGTGTACATGGAAAGTTATGTTCCAGTCTGAAGCTTGTAGAATTAGAGTTGTTATTAGAGCCTTTCTCAGTGCCTCATAGGCACGTTAGCATTCTTCAGTCCACTAACAAATAATTAGTAACTTGTATAAGTGTGTTGTGCTTCACAAGCTCAATGCCATGACCATTGAACATATCCTTATTGTTTCAAGGGGCTCGATAGATGAAGTATACAACTATCTCTAACCTAGTATACTCACATGCATACAAAGTATGATTGCTCCAAATGATGTAGCGAGAAAGTTTATCGATACTTACTACAACATTGTCATTTGCATCAACAAGCTATGCTTCATGACCCATACATGTACTCGCTCACTTGCCTCCTTACTTCTATTACTATTCACATACTAAAGAGGAATTGTTGCTAATGCATGAGAGAAGATGGAGAGATGGAAAAGAGCTCCATGCCATGCACTCCCTCACTTCGCACACTCTCTCTCATCATCTCTCCTTCACTCTCACAATAGCATGGAAGGATAAGCAAGAATGAGGAGACCACAAGTTTGGATACACATGAATAGGTTCTTTCATTATTTTTCATCTCTTTTATACATGGCCTCTAGGGTTCCTACCCTTTCTAGGCTTCCAACCATCTCTTGTAACCCTTTGACTAGCCTTCATATTACATTCATTTTGGAATTCAAGTGAGACTCAAATCCAAAGTAAAATGATTAAAATTTGCATAGGAGTGAGTCTAGCTTTCGATTCAACACAACATCTTTTGAAGAAACGAGGCTTTTTATTTTCTCGGATGAAATTGTCTCACTTGTATGGAAATTTTTGTTCACCTTTTATTGGTGATCCCTTCATTCTTTCAGTTTCTCCATTTACTCCATGAAAGGGCTAAGGGATTAAAATTAAAGTTAACCTACCGAGGTCATTATACACACCTAATTTGAGGAGTCCTAGGTGTAATGATCATGCAATGTGCCTATCTAAATTGGAGCATTGCTCTCTTTTATTTTATTTTCTCTTTTTTTTAATTAAATGATTTTATTCCTCAAAAGTAGTTCCAAGGTGTGACTAAGACATCCATCTAAGCCCATAGTGCTTTATTGCTTCTCATTGCTCATAGAGGACTCTGGACAGAAGGGATGGGACAAAAGGCAAATTGACTATCCACCATATCCTCTTGTCGTACCACACAATAGATGGGAAAAATGCAATGTATAGCTGTAGTTGGAATCATTACCACTCTATCTATGCTTGCGCTAATATTGAAGAATAATGGGGGCAATCCATCTTCATAGGGTATTGGGGCTTGTTCCAGAAATGACTAGAAGTTGAACATAGTTACATGTGGTGATTAAGATAGGGTCAGGGAAATTGGTGAAGTTTTTGAGAAACTTGTAGAATGAGGGTTGAAGGTCTCGTGATTGGAATAAGAATGGATTTTCATATTTAGGGGCATTGACATTTGGGAACTTGTACTAGCCATGGCATTGCAAATTATAAAGTTTATGCCACCTAGGGTAAGGGTAATGGAGTGCATCTACTCTTTCATAGCTCTCAACATAGCAAAAAGCTAACCTTGCGATGTCATTAGACTCTAGGACAACATATTTCCATTCTGGCTAAAGCTTCCAAACTTCCTAAGGTTATAACTCTAGATGTTCCCCTTGGGCCTTGCACTTTTGAAGTTGATAGGCTTCCCAAAGAGCATTTTCATCTTGCTACTCCTTCCACTCCTTAGCGATACTCTTTTCTACCAAAGTCAATGTTTGTATGGTTCTTAGCAATGGAGCCCTTCGAAGCTTTCTTTATTTTGAAACTTTGAAGTTAACACTATAGCCTACATCCTTTGTAATCAAGAGGATGGTTGAGGAGTAGTAGCTTATAACACACTTAACAATCTCAAATAGTGCTCCTCTATCTCTATTGACAATGACTAATTGGGGTCCTTGAGGTGCATCATCTACACTCTTCCTTAGCACATCAAATTCTTGAGGTTTCACATACCATGGAAGACATAATTTATGTTAATTCTATAGGTAAGAATTGTTATGATTCAATGGACTCTAGCTCTACTAGTCCCACAGCTTCTAGCTCTTACTCTGTGTAGCCAATTCCTTTTAGATGGCATAGAAGGGATTCTATTGTTACGATTGGGGTTGAAAGATTAAGTGCTTGGCCAAATTTTAGGTTAGTCAAAGCCCCATTGGCCAAGCTCATTGTGCTCTCAACTCTGCTACAACAGTCACAATGTGTGACCGACTTTCCTTATTCAAATGTTGCTGAAAGGATAAAGAATGAAGTGATATTGAAGGGCACATGCCACATGCAATATATAGGTGCCCAGGTATTGTTAGCATAATGAATTCACTAGTGTTTAGGCAAAGGCATATCTATCCCCAACAACCTCCCACTTAAAGGCAAATGTGCCCCTAGTGAGGAAAGAACAAGAAAATTTTTGATAAAGTACAATAAGATGAGGAATAGATGTCATCTCATCCTATGCCCATTATCTTCCTAAGGAAGGCAACATGTTCCATTCAGAGACTTTTATGAGCAAATATGTAGGATTCTCGTTAGTCGATGAGATCTTGACAATCTTAACAAACTTTTCCTCTACGAACTCCCTGATAGTGATAGCGCACCTCAATGTGATTTGTCTTTGCATGAAAGACCGGATTCTTGGCCAATTAAATGGCACTCATAGAATCCAAATGCAAATGCAATGTAGGGACCACATCCGTAATACCAAGGTCTGCGAACCAGATGGCATAACCAAAGGGCCTCCTTGCAAGCTTCAATGGTTGGCTACAATATCCTATGCCTCTGTAATAGATAGGGCCGTGCATTTCTACACCTTGGATATCCAAGAAATAGCACCTCCAGCAAAGGTGAAGACATAGGCAAAGGTGAACTTTCTATATGTCCTGCATAATCAAAGTCAATATACCCCATGACTCTTGTAATTTAGCTACTATAACATATGCACATATCTACAGTGCCCTTAAGATATCTCATGATACCCTCCATGACATCCCAATGCCCCTTGCCAAGTGTAGCCATAAAGCATGCCACAGCTCCCATTACAAATGCTATATCAAGATGAGTGGCTATCCTAGCATACATCAAACTACCCACTACAAATACATAAGGGATCTTAGCCATCTCGACCTTTTTCTCATCAAGACTGTGGACAATTAGCCTAACTAACCTTCACATGAGAAGGTAAAGGATAGCCAAAAGGCTTAAGATCTTCCATATGAAACCACTCAAGAACCTTTTGGATGTACTCCTTCTGCGACAAGTAAAGGAAACCACCCTTAGAGCGATCGCGTGTGATGTTCATCCCAAGAATATGTAAGACCTATCCCATGTCCTTCATCTCAAAGCTCTTCTTGAGCTAAGTTTTCAAGGTACCTAGCTCATCATGGGTGCTCCCAATAATCAACATATCATCAACATAGAGTACCAAAATCATAAGGCTACCATCACAGGCCTTCTTCATGTATAAACACGAATCTATATCACTACAATATATATATGCCTGGGAATACATCAAAGCATCCAACTTGTGGTACCATTCCCTAGGTGCCTGCTTAAGGCCATAAAGGCACTTTCTCAACTTAAACTTTAGGTATTCCGTGCCTTTTTTCTCAAAGCCCTTAAGTTGTTGCATATAAATCTCATCATGCAAGTCCCCATGTAAGAAAGTTGTATTAATATCCATCTGATAGAGGTCCAAATCAAGGTATTCAACCAAAGAGGATAGTCATCTTGATGACAAGAGAGGATTGCTAGTAATGAAAGGTGAGAAGGATCGAAGCTTGCATATGAGCTATGGCGGGAGAGTAAGAGCAAGAAAGAGAGAGACAAGAAATGGGAACTCCAACAATCACAATGTGTGACCGGGCCTTCCTTTATTTACTAGTCACTAAAAAATGAATGTAAAGAATAAAGTGACATGACGGGCGCCCGCCACCTGCAATGTGCAGTGGCGAGTACTATCAGTGTAGTAATACATGGGGCGGCACGGCGGAGGCGCCTTTACCCCAACAACCTCCCACTTAAAGGCGAATCTACCCCAGTGAGAGAGAAAAAAAAAGAAAAAGACAGTACAACTGTACATAGGTACAAGGGATGAGGAAAGGCAACATCTCATCCAATGCCCATCAATCTCCTGAGGAAGGCAAAGCGCTTAGTAGTGAGGCTTTTCGTGAGCAGATCTGCGGGATTCTCGTCAGTGGAGATCTTGACAAGGTCAACAGACTTGTCCTCCACGACACCACGTATGAAGTGATACCTCACCTCAATGTGTTTTGTCTTCGCATGGAAGACCGGATTCTTAGCCAACTGAATGGCACTCATAGAATCCGAATGCAGTGTAGGTATAGCATCAATCCCAAGGTCAGCAACAACTAGACGGCCTAGCCATATGGCCTCCTTGCAAGCCTCAGTGGCTGCAACATACTCGGCCTCAGTGGTAGACAAAGTCGTACACTTCTGAACCCTGGACATCCAAGAGACAGCACCTCCAGCATAGGTGAATACATAGCCAGAAGTGGACTTCCTACTATCTGCATGTCCTGCATAATCGGAGTCAGTGTACCCCACGATCCCTGTATCTTGGCTGCCATAGCAAATACACATATCTGTTGTGCCCTTCAGGTACCTCATGATACCCTTCACGACATCCCAATGTTTCCTACAAGGTGTAGCCATATAGCGTGCCACAACACCAACTGCAAAGGCAATATCTGGACGAGTGGCTATCATGGCATACATCAAACTGCCCACGGCTGAAGCATAAGGGATCTGGGCCATCTCGGCCCTCTGCTCATCTGTCTGCGGACAATCGGCCTGTGATACCTTCACATAAGAAGGCAATGGACAGCCAATAGGCTTTACGTCCTGCATGCGGAAGCACTCAAGGACTTTATGAATATACTCCCTCTGTGACAAGTAGAGGAGTCCTTGATGCCTGTCGCGTCTAATGCGCATACCAAGTATGTGAGAGGCATGTCCCAAATCCTTCATCTCAAAGCTCTTCTTCAGCTGAGATTTAAGAGCATCTAGCTCATCATGAGCTTTCCTTGCTATCAGCATATCATCCACATAGAGTACCAAAATAAGCAATGAACCATCACGAGCTTTCTTCGTGTAAAGACACGGATCCATAGCACTCCTGCTGTAGCCCTGTGACTGCATAAAGGCATCAAACTTATGATACCATTCCCTAGGTACCTGCTTCAAGCCATAAAGACTTTTCTTCAACTTGCACACTAGGTGCTCCCTGCCAGGTTCTGCAAAGCCCTTAGGCTACTCCATATAGATCTCATCATGCAAGTCTCCATGTAAGAAAGTCGTCTTGACATCCATCTAATATAGATCTAAGTCAAGCTTAGCAACCAAAGCCAAGACCAAGCGCAGGGTGGTCATCTTAACCACAGGAGAAAAGACCTCATCAAAGTCTACACCATGCTCCTGCTTAAAACCCTTTGCTACCAATCTAGCCTTGTATGCCGGCTTGGGGTGTCCAGGGATACTTTTCAGCTTGTACACCCACTTGCATGGCAAAGCCTTCTTGCCCTTAGGCAAGGCAACCAAATCCCAAGTCTCATTCTTATGCAAGGAGTCGATCTCAGACTGCATAGCCCTCTCCCAGGAGTGACTGTCACCCCTGCGCATAGCCTCATCATAAGTGAAAGGCTCTCCTGCATCTGTAACCAAAATATAATGCATAGAGGGTTGAAATCTATCAGGTGGACGTCTGTCTCTAGCAGACCGTCTCACTGCAGGCTCTGCTGCCTGCCCAGCTGTCTGTCCAACACCCTGACCATGAGCATCTACTGCAGCTGTAGGCTGTCCAACTGGCTGTGCAGGAGCTCTAGGCTCCTCCTAAAAGATCACTCTGCGGATCTCAACCACTTTCTCAGGTTGCCTATGCATCTTGTCTTCATGGAAGACTACATCATGGCTGCGTACTATTTTTCGCGCCTGCGGATCCCATAGGCGATAGCCCATCTCTCCTGAATCACCATAACCAAGAAAGATGCATTTAATGCTCTTTGGATCCAACTTACTCCTCTTGTCCTTGGACACATGGCAGAATGCCTCACATCCAAAGACACGGAGATGCGCATAAGAGGGTGGCTTACCAGCCCAAACTTCCTCTGCAACCTGGAAATCCAATCCACTAGAAGGCGATCGGTTTATGACATGCACTGCCGTACTAACTGCCTCAGTCCAAAAGCTATGTGGTAGGCCTGCATGGCTAAGCATAGAGCGGACACACTCCTGAATAGTCCTGTTCATGTGCTCAGCCAAACCATTCTGGGCGGGGGTGTAAGGGGCGGTCAACTGACGCTTAATACCCTTGTCATCACAAAACTGCTCAAAAGCACGTGAGACATATTCTCCCCCATTGTCAATCCTAAGGCATTTCAGCCTATACCCAGTATGGTTCTCAACAAGAGCAAGCCAACGCTGAAAGACTGCCAAGACATCAGACTTTTGCTTTATGGGATAAGCCTACACTTTCCTAGAAAAATCATCAATGAAGGTAACAAAGTACTTCGCGCCACCCATAGACATGCACGGCATGGGCCCACAAACATCTGAATGCACCAAAGCCAAGGGCTCACTCATGCATGGCCTACCCGATTTCTTATGCGTAGACCTATTCTGCTTACCATAAAGACAATGATCACACGAGTCAAAATGTGCATAGTCTAAAGGCGGAAGATACTGCAAACCAGATAACATTTTCATTCCCTTCAAAGACATATGCCCCAAACGGGCATGCCAAAGTGATACATGTGGGATAGAACCCACTGCCAAAACATGGTCTACAGAAGACCCAGATACAACAAGAGGATAGAGGCTGCCAGCCTTGGCGCCTCTAGCAAGCACAAGTCTACCTCTGGTAATCTTCCAGGCAGAATCCCCAAAACAGATATGAAACCCTGCATCATCCAACTGTCCTGCAGACATAAGACTGCGCGTAAGCGCAGGTATATGACGTACATCCCTGAGCAAAAAGGAACTGCCAGTGGAAAACTGCAACTGAATATCTCCACAGCCTACAATATCAAGAGACCTGTCATCTCCAAGTCTGACTGATCCAGATACAGTACGGTAAGAGTGAAACCACTCACGGTAAGGCATCACATGGAAGGATGCACCTGAATCCAATAACCAGCACTGTGCATACATACTAGGTGTCTCAGTCAAGTGTGAAGCATCAGAAGAACTAGCTGCAAGTATGAACTCATCACTACCATCAGAATCCTCGGTCTGCATGACATTAATTTCTTCAATCTTGACGCTGGACTTCGCAGGTACTATGCTGTGATCAGAGGACTTCTCCTGCACTTTCTCTTTGCCCTTATCCTTGCGCTTCTCATTGCGCAACTCATGACACTGTGGTCTGATATGGCCCTTTTTCCCACAATGATGACAAGTGACATTTGCGTTGCGCCCACGCGACTTACTACGCGACTTTCCACGAGATTTAGACCGACCCTTCTGCGAGTCACGGCCACGGTTATTACCACGACCATTCCTGTCATTCCTACCTCTAACTGTCAAAGCATGAAACACAAGAGGCATCCAAGTTTTTGCGATTAACCTCTTCCTGCAGAAGAGCACTCTCAACATCATTCAGTTTCAGAGTAGCACTAGGGCAGTGCGGAATACATCCCATGACTCATTCAGAGTCCCAAGCAAGAAAAGAGGAGTTACTTCCTCTCCAAAGGTGATATCCTGCGAAGTCAGGTTCTTCATTATAGCATGGAATTGGCTCAAGTGAGCAGACATAGTCGCATTATCCTTCATGCGGAGATCCATAAGCTGCTTCAACCAGTACATCTGACTCGCCGGACTTTTCTTATCATAAAGATTCTTGATCTTATTCCATAGATCCCATGCACTCTGTGCTTCCTCAAATACATTATAATGTACCTATTCAGTGAGAGACAATACAATCGTGGACTTGCATAGCTCATCAAGTTCAAGCCAGTCGTCATTGTCCATAGTTTCAGGCTGCTCCCTACTCAATCGAAGTGGCTTAATCTGAGATTTCTGCACCAAGACCTGCCAAATTTGACTCTTCCAATAAGAGTAGTTGGTACCATCCAACTTTGTGATGTTAAATATGGCATTATCAGTCGAAGAGGATGCCATAATGCAAGCTGGAAATGCACAGACAATGTAAAACTGCTGGTTGTTTTACTGCAGAAAATGCCCAAAATCCACTTAAATGAACTCCAAATGGCGAGAAAAGTGTGCCAAAAGATGATGTCCACTTAGTACTATGTGCGGTACACCAAATCAGGATATTTCAGCATAAAAAATACTGCTCAGTCCACCAATAAATGCTTGCTGTAATAAATTTTAGAATTGCAATAATGAGAGCAAACTGTCCCAAAACTGGATCTAATGTCAACTAAACAATGCTAGGTCCAAAGCCGGCATAAAGAGGACAAAGCAAAACCAAATGACAGTGAAAATACATGAGCATAACACCGAGAGATGTCAAATAGCATCTGCCAGTAAGAGGCACACCCCAGACAATCTAGGCAAAATGTAGAACCAACTGCCAAAACCTGACACAAATAGGTATCTGCTCAAAAGAAAGCGGATCCAAAATTGAGACTCAGCTCATAAGCATCCTGTGAACCAAGACATATACTCAATGCAACATCCGATTGTCGGAGTATAATCCCAAAGTCTCAATACATCCATAGCTGCTCAATGACATAGACTACTCCAATAGCATGTAATCCCTGCTCAAGGTCAAGTAAGCATGCAAGATGCTCCCACTGGCACAGAAGGCGTACAATCGAGTTAAGGGCTCAAGCAACCCAAGACAAAGTACCAGTGATAAGTGACCAAGTCAATGCGTCATACGCTTCCCAAGAGCATGACATACATGAAGCAACTGATGTAGCAACCACTAAGCAAGACATAATCCCAATGGCAAGATCTCTGTCAAGTCAATACATCCAGTAGCAAGCCAAAGTCAATATCCCTGTGAGTCGGAAGTGCTCAAAACATCCAAATCGGAGCTCCAAAATATCTGTCAAGCATGGACGAACTAAGAGGCATCAACCACATACCAAAGCATGTAATGCATAGAGGCTATCTGTCAAGTACAGACAATAGGCATAAGCGGCCCAAATGCCAGTCAAGTCGACCAAACTGCCAATGACAAACCAATAACAACGGAGCAAATGCGATGCTCAAAAGCATTCCGGAATCACGATCATGAGTTCGAAGTCAATCCCCAAAGTGTAATACATCATGACATAACCCATAGCATACATCCAATATCGATAGAGAAGCAATACATGTGACAAATGAGCTTCAGTCCGCTCATGTACAGCAGCTCTAAACAGTCCAAAACTGTCAATTTCCAGCCCAAAAACAATGCCAAATCATGGGCAAATCCAATGCATACATTCCCAAGACATTAGGCATCATGCAGACCGCATACGGGCATCAAACAAGGTAACCGGAGTAGAGTATAAGCATCAAATGCCAATGCCAAGTGTGGCTGCCCTGTTTCCAGCACTGTATAACAGTAAATAACAGTCCCAAATCAGCCAATATTTCAGGCCAAAATCATGGCATAATCATGTGCATACATTCCCAAGGCACTAGGCATCATGTAGACCGCATACGGGCATCAAATAGCACAACCGGAATGGAGTATAAGCAACAAATGCTAATGCCAATGGCGCTGCCCTGTTTTCAGCCTATTATGACAGTTTATGATAGTCCCAAATCTGAAGAAATGAGCCCGAATGATCAAGACCAATGCCCAAAGCTTGAATGACATCAAACATAAAGTCTATAGCCCTCTTGATCAAGGTAGAGAGCAAGAAGCAATGGCCAAGTGTGGAGCTGAAGTAGACGAGTGCTAACAGCCTGGAAAAAAATGGTGCAATCTGCCCTGTTGGTATTGAACTTGCTGCTGCTCCACATGGGCTGAAAAGGGGGTAATGGGGGGCTCAAGAAGAGCCTATCAAAGGCCTATGACAAGCCTCTTTGAGCCTTGATAGGTGTAAGGCACAATATGAGGAGAATAAGCTTCAAGGGTTTGAAGCCATGGCTGCCCTTGCTGTTTGCAACCTGTAGACTGAAATAAAACCCTGAAAGAGTGATCAAATACCTCAGTATCAATGCCTTGAAGGTGCCTCAATAGGCCGGGAAGGTGCTCGGGAAGCCGGGGAGTGACGGGAGCTCGGGGAGATCGGATATGGCTGCCGGGATGGAGATCCAATGCGTGAAGGGAGTCGATGCGAAGGTAGAGAAGCACGAGTCGAGCTCGAGCAAGAGGAAGCCAAGCTTTGATACCAGTTGAAAGGTGAGAAGGATCGAAGCTTGCACACGAGCTATGGCGGGAGAGCAAGAGCAAGAAAGAGAGAGACAAGAAATGGAAACTCCAACAATCACAATGTGTGACCGGGCCTTCCTTTATTTACTAGTCACTAAAAAATGAAGGTAAAGAATAAAGTGACGTGACGGGCGCCCGCCACCTGCAGTGTGCAGTGGCGGGTACTGTCAGTGTAGTAATACATGGGGCGGCATGGCGGAGGCGCCTTTACCCCAACAAGTAATTGTAGAGCACTATCAAATGTCTTCTAGAGTGCTAGCATCATAATATCATTAGTGACCATAAGAAATCACAATGGTGAAGCAAGTCAGAAGGCATCGAATATCCAAACATCATCACACAATTGCATTCTCAACGAGAGCACTATCTTCTATCAAAACCAATGATGTGTGCGTGTGTGCGTGTGTGTGTGTGTGTGTGCACATGCATGTGCACATGCACATGCGAGTGTCTGTGTGCACACATGTCTATTTGTGGGCATACGTTTGAGTGTGTACCACAAGGTCAAATCATAGAAGGGGTGTGTGTGTGTGTGGGTGCATGGGTGGGTGGGTGTGGAAGAGCCAATATAGCTAGGATTCTTATGATCAAGTTTATGTACATGACCACAAAGAGTGTAGGTGTCTATGTATGTGTGCATTGTGTTCAATTAGAAATCAAGTAGTAGTGTTTTTGTGAGTTCCTAGAAGCGTTAAAACTTAATATATGGAGTAAAGAAAGGTGAATATGCTTGGGGAAAAATGTAATTTGTTGGCCTATAAGAAACAAGAGTTTTTTGAACAAGATTAGATGTGGTGTATGGTTAAGCAAGAGAGATGGATGTGTGTGCATATGTGTATATGTATGTGTGTATGTATATCAATTGTGTGCATAAAGGTCTAGGAAAAAATCATGGTCTAGTAGTAAATGTGTGTGTGTGTGTGTGTGTGTGTGTGTGTGTGTGTGTGTGTGTGTGGTGTGTGTGTGTGTGTGTGTGTGTGTGGGCATGCACGCACACGCAGGAGGGGGTCTCTTATACACGTGTGTGTGTGTGTGTGTGTGTGTGTGTGTGTGTGTGTGTGTGTGTGTGTGTGTGTGTGTGTGTGTGTGTGGGTGTGTGTGTGTGTGTGCGTGCGTGCGTGCATGTGTGTGCGTGCGTGCGTGCGTGCGCGTGCGCGTGCATGTGCGTGGGTGCATGCGTGTGTGCATGCACGCACACATTGGAGGGGGTCTCTTATACACGCGCGCGCGCGCGCGCGCGTGTGTGTGTGTGTGTGTGTGTGTGTGTGTGTGTGTGTGTGTGTGTGTGTGTGTGTGTGTGTGTGTGTGTGTGTGTGTGTGTGTGTGTGTGTGTGTGTGTGTGTGTGTGTGTGTGTGTGTGTGTGTGTGTGTGTGTGTGTGTGTGTGTGTGTGTGTGTGTGTGTGTGTGTGTGTGTGTGTGTGTGTGTGTGTGTGTGTGTGTGTGTGTGTGTGTGTGTGTGTGTGTGTGTGTGTGTGTGTGTGTGTAATTTATGCCATTTTAGTGTATGATTAGTTGATAGATTATCATTTTGAGTGGAAGTTAAATAAATATTCATAGTAAGTATGAACAGCTTAGTTGACCCATGCAACCATATTAAGTGTACACAACTTACTCGGCCTCTTACAAGATGATCCTACACCTAAACGAGTCAAGGATCAAATTGCAACCAAATATGTTTACCATGCCTATCATAAAATGTGTCTACCATTGTATGTGTAACCTTTATCACAATCATGGATGATAATTATCAAAATCCCTGCTTTCAAATGCAAGCAAAGGTAATTACATTTGGAAGAAGCCCTTCTCACACATTCTTAAGACCTTAACTAACAAGAGATGCAATCCTCTTCCCAAGGTCAACTATTAAGGCCTAAGATATGCAAAAAGATACATGATTCTAAAGGCCTTCAAAGTCACCCAATGTTAGTGCCTTTTTTGGATCATGTAAAAAGGACTCCATTTTGAACCCCTATCATGTACACTTATGATATTTGATTTAAAAGGAACCCAAGACCCGCACAATGGATAATGCCTTTTGAGAAAGATTCACGAATGCCTTAAAGAGTCTAGCCTCCAACCAAAAACAAGTTTATCATTATTTAGAGATTGCATTTAATAAATTTTAAGACATCCATATTCCATACAAGAGTATTGTGCACCCACACAAAAAAACAAAAGGAGATCATTTCATAATATTTCCTCAAAGTCATCACATAAAGAAATGTGTTATTGCACTTCTTTATCACTTCTTAAAATGCCCTCATTACAACCTAATGACTTCTCTCCACTTGCAACCATTGCTACTATATCTAACTTGCCTTGCGTGTTCACTCTTTTCTTTTGTGCAATAAAGAGGAAATATTTAGGATTATCATTAACTAGCATGCACCTTCTACTTGGAGCATGACCACTTTCAATGAAAGGTCTTGCTCTTCTAAACGTATCATTGAACCATCCTCACTGGATTTGAAATTGGTGCAAGGATATGCATGTATATTTTATTTGGAAGGATGTGCTCTTCCTCAATGGTGTTAGGATACGTGTTACTTGGATAGACTTTAGCCCTTTGCTCTTGTGATATGTCATAAGAACTATGAGATGACTTGTTCTAGAAAAACTACATTAACATTGTGACCTATACCCCTCTGCTTTCTTGGCCTATGCTTTACATCGATACATATAGCTTAAGCTCCCTCCATTTCTATAATGAGGCAAGCCTTCTTGCTTCCTCTAGTTTTTTTTCCATGTCTTTTCCCTCTTTTCAATCCTCTTTGGTGTCTTTGCTAAGCTTTTCTATAAATTGAAACTAGTTTGACAGGCTTGGCTACATTCAATGTTGAAACCTCATTGAACTCTTTTTATCTTTTTGTAAGTAAAGCACGCTCAACACACACCCACATACAACCCCCAAAAATTTTGTTTTTCTTAACCATAAAGTTGTCTGTGATGAATCCCCCAAGATACTATTATGGATTTAAAATCCATCCCATCCTCTCCTTTCACCACATCCATCTCATCATCCCATCCTCTCCTTTCACCACATCCATCTCACCATCCTCCTATTGTACCCCTCCCCCAGTGCCCTCTCTAGCCCCCCACCTAACCCCAAAATTACACACACACACACACTTACTTATAAATATGGGGGCGAATTCAACCTATTTCTTTGAATTTTTCTTTCACATGAATTGGAAAAGAGCATTCATAACCTCAATATACCTTAGAAATGTGAGAAAATAAAAAAATCTTAAAGTTATAATGTAACCTACTCAACTTTCAACAAGAAATTGTAAATTTTCAAAATTTTAGACAATCGGTGAATATTAGCCACTAAAATGAACCCTAATTAGGACAACATGCACTTTTACTGAGTGGGCGAGGTCATAATACCCATCTTAATAACTTTTAGAGAAGAGTGTACCACCTCCTACAAGATACATATTCATATTATATGGCACTCATGTAGCTCTACACATTACACATTTATATAATGACTTTGATTTCTATTTTCTTCCACAAATGATTACATAAGCACCAAGAGGGAAGGAAGGATCAAAATGTAGCCCTCCTCTCATGATGGATTCTATTCCTATTTTTTTAACTCTATGGGACATAAATCATTGGCACTAAGTGGGAAGGAAGGATCAATATGTAGCCCTCCTCTCATGATGGATTTAAACTCCTTTTGCAATATATTACACTTCAAACTCAAGAGAGTCCTTGCATGGAACATATAATTGCTTCAAAATGTGAAGTGTGATGACCACATGATGTATGGCTTTAGGTTTTTGGTATGGTTGTACTTACATTTATTAAACAAATATCTAAGGACAATGCCATACCCTTCAAGTGTTAGCCTACCTCCAAGTAGGCACGGCCTTGAAGTCAATTGTACCTAGGCCAAACAATACAAAGGTTGTAGTTGATGCTACAACATGATGATAGTTATCTGGTGAAAGTTTCTTCTTTGTATACTATTCTAGTTGGAGCTTCACATCACATAGACATGGTGCATACCTCCTACTTGTTTAGAGAAGCGTGTTATTAGTTGCTACAGATCCAAAGTGGAGTCTCTCTTTAATAACAACAAAAGAACACATGAAGTAGTAGTAAGAGCATAAATGCTTCTTCTCAACTTTATACACTAGTACATTAAATAAAAGACACTAAACTAGGGCATTACATAGTACCAATAAGGAAAGGTGAGCCTTTTATAGGTACTAAGACTTGGAGAGTTGGGTCACCCTCTACACAATAAATTACCTATGGAACTCATGTAGTGGGGAACACACACCAACTTCTTAGAGCTATGTAATCAGGCCACCTCTGCACAATACATTGTATATAGAACTTATGTAGCACACCCTAGATTCTTACTATTTTGAATTTGATCATATGTTTTTCTGATACATCATTGTGCATAAGGAGAAATTCAAGATGCATGCAATGTATGTTCTTCATCCAAAGTTTACTTGCCATTAAGAGTTGGGCCATATGAAGTACCCTCAAAATTGAGGACACTTCATTAACTGAACAAGTTACTCTAACATTGTAGAGATCAATTTATGTGTAGTAGTAAGTGTTAATAGATGTTTTCTCTCTCCACTCATTGTTAAATATTTCTCTCTCTACTTAACAATTGTGATAGTAAGGGCCCACCATAACTCTGAACATTCACATCTCTAGTTCACTAGGTAGGTAATAACCCACTCGCATAGGTGGATTGGCCTGCATAGGGCACAACTTTGAGTGCCATTATCCCTTCTACTACAATGAACTAAGCACACATTTAGTAAATACAGACATAACATATTCTCTTGGGAAGTGTAAGACTAATACAAGGCTTGTTGACCTTTACATGACAAAGCAATGGTAGTCTCCTTTCCATATATTATTTAAAGGTTTAGCTTGAGGATCCCAAACCAACTAAAAGACTCCCAAGTCTATGTGCATAAGGAGGAGAAGTTTGGTATTCAAGAAATAAAGAGAGCTTTTTCTTGAAAGGTGAGTGGGATTATGCTCTCTCTCTCTCTCTCTCTCTCTCTCTCTCTCTCTCTCTCTCTCTCTCTCTCTCTCTCTCTCTCTCTCTCTCTCTCTCTCTCTCTCTATATATATATATATATATATATATATATATATATATATATATATAAAGAGAGAAATGCTTTTTTAATTAAACATATAAAATGATATGATATTTAAACATTTAAACACATGCATGCAATGTGTACATACTTTGAAAACACCCACAAATGCATGCACGATATAAAAAAAGAGTCGAATTTGTTTTTTAATTGAACATATGAGATGGGATAATAATTTTAATGGTCGAATATGTTCATGTAATGTATACATACTATAAAACCACGCACAAAGGCACATAGATGACAAACACATGAACAGCATGTTTGCAGATATAAACATGTATGTATGCACACATATGCAAATACATATACACATGAATGCATATACTCACATATGTGTACTCATACATGTTCATACACAAGTAAACATATATGAATGAGAGCAAAAGTGGAGAGATATAGAGGAGATGAGAGAGAATGGATACACACTTACAAACATGCACACATGTAGGCACACATAACCACATGCAAATCTTTGATTATTAAGCAATGTTCTCTCTTTCTTTTTCGACAATTTATTGTGTGTGAACAAGATAATACTAGTATTAAGCTCCATCAACATAGGCTGATTGACCTATGTGTGGAGGGACTTTAAGACTCCACTTTGAGGTCTAATTATTATGGCCTATGTGCCATGCATACAAGCCATTGGTTTGGTGTCTAAAGAAAATTGATTCACAAGGGCTTCACGCTATGAGTTTCAAACAACACCTCAAACTACATCGAAGTTTGGGGATGATCCTTCTAAGTTGGTTGTGAAAGGTAAAGAATTAGGTGTACGTAAGAGTGAAGAGATTATTATTGAGAAGGGTTTCACGCTGTGAGTTTCAAACAACACCTCAGGCCTAGGCTACACCACACTTGGGGATGATCCTTCTAAGTTGGTTGCTAGAGGTAAAGGATTGAGTACATATAAGAGTGAAGAGATAGTTGTGCAAAGCAATTCGTAGTAAATTCGTCGAATGATTCGACAAAGTTCCAAAGTTCTAAAACACACACATGAGGGATTTCCCACCAAGCATTTCGTAATGAAAAAGGCCACAAATGTTTCCTAACAAGACCTTTCCCACAATCAATTTCCTCGATTTCTGGATCAATTTGTGTGTTTTGTGACTTATGCTATTTACAAAAGTTCTCCTTCTCGGTTTGGACTTTGATGCGTAGCCGGTGAAAAGGTTTGCCATGGACATCTTCTCAAGCTGTTAACTGCCGATAGGGAGTAAGATTTGGTTTTCTTGTTGAGCAAACATCTTCTCAAGCTGTTAACTGCCGATAGGGAGTAAGATTTGATTTTCTTGTTGAGCAAATTACGGGCTGCGCCAGTCACAACTGAGCTCATGGGAAGGCAAAGGATGTTTTCAGATGACAATTCTATGACGCTCCTGTGAGAAGCCGCTCTAAACCCTCTTGTGCATTGGAAAAGGGTCAGTGTCTCAGTGAGCAGACACACTCCTACAAATAATGGTTTTTGTGTGTGAAAGGCGGTGCGTGAAACTTGAAAGTCACAGGAGGATAACTAAAATAACGTCCATTCAGGCTTTTGGAAAGTGGAGATACTTTTTCAGAAAGAGGCTCTCTCTCTCTCTCTCTCTCTCTCTTTCGATTGGGGGGGGGGGGGATCCAAGAAGCATATAGATACTGATCGCCGATCGGTTTGGGGGGCTTAGCGGTGCGCGCAGCGCCACAATCACAGATAAGAATGGACCCCAGCCGCGCACACATCCCGTCGAGTGCTTTCGGCGTGGTAAACAAGAGCAGCCTTTCTGTCTGTCTTCCTGTTCCTTCCCCGTCAATCACGGAACCTTTTTTGGTAATTCATAATTTTGACTGGCCGCCGCCTCTTTCTTAGGTCGCGTTCACTCACACCCCAGACTTGTGCGAGTTCTCACCCTTCCATATTTCAAATGATCGATTTTTGCTGTGAGCCCCATTGCGCAAGGGCTCACAGCGACTTTCCATGAGCTCCAATATCCATTATTATTTTGATTTTGTGTCCTTCAATGAAGGGCAAGTAAAAAGTATATACATCAACCAACTAGTGGCAACACGTCAATTGGGACTCAATTGGAGATCTTCAAAAACCTATGAAAGACCTTATATTTGGAACTCCTCTTATCAAGCGCACTTACGACCATCAAGATAATCTCATTGTATAGTGTGAAGTCTAGGCTGCAACTCAAAAAGCCTGATGTTTCAAAACCTCCATATTTGGTCAATTAGAACAGCCCTTATTACGTCCCATAGCTCTGCCACCACTGGGTCATTCATGTTGCTAAAGTCTCCGAAGAGAGCTCCTTTGCAATCTATTCTCCCATAGAAGCCACATCCACCACCCATTGCATTGCTTTACACCACAAGGGTCTTACTTCTTGGCACTCCTAAAAAAGCTCCTACAAGGACTCCACCTCTCTTTTGCATAGGCCACACATTAAGGAGGATCTTCCTAACCTAGCCAACCTCTCCCTGGTTGACCATTTGTTCCTAATAATTCTCCATAGCACTAGATTGAGTCAGCATAATGGGGTGCAACTCCAAATCCTCTTGACCCTCCTTTTCTATGTTCTCAGCTTGTTTTTAGGGTATCCTTTTCTCCATTGCTCGCAATGGTTAAAGATGAAGTAGTCATTTCTCTCTTTTGAAAGTCCTTCATTCTTTTGGCATTAGCAATTGTGACTCCTCTTTCAATCTAGAAGCACCTCAATAGATCCATATCCTTTGACATGTGTGAGGTAGGCCAACCCTCCCTGACTCTAGTCAAAACTTCTTCTAGCCAAGTAGCCTCTCTTTTGTCCAACCGTTTTTGCTCAAATACATCATCTCCCGTGCGCCATCCCAAGGAACAGGATTCCAAATGTCCGCATAGGTCCTAAGGCCTTTGTTATGAATGTTGCATGCCAATTTAGGGCGATCCCTCATTGGCGAGTATCCATCCTCAAAGGCTTTTGAAGAGAGCCATATGACCCTTGAGAGGCTTGGATCACTTCTCTCCTCCTTACTCCCTACTAGCCAGTCCCTTATTATGATTGCCCATAGCCGCATTGATTGTAGTCTTCCCAAGGCTCCTAGGAGCATTTATCAAGCCTTGTCTCTCAAAGGTTCTATCCCTAGTCCCTTGTCACACTTTTTAGTTGCAACTAGATCCCATGGGATGGAATGTCATTGGTGATTATCCCCATAGGCCCGTAGGAAGCTTCTAAACCCCAACACATTGGTCCTCAAAGCTGAGAGCTTCCATGTTCAACAATATGAAATGCCACAGTTGATGTGGTATATGCCTTGTAAAAGTCCATATTCACCAAGATTGCCCTTTGACCACTTGCAATTGCCCTGCCCACTCAGGCTACTAAATTTAGTATGGCATCCTAGATTTTCCTCTAGTGAATGAAGCCATGTTGCCTCAAATGGATAGTCCTTGACATTATGAATTTGAAACATAGTGCCATGGTCCTAGCCATCAACTTATATGCCACAATAACTATGGTGAGCGGTCTCTGTCGGTTCATCCTTACGCAGTTTGTCGACTTGGGGATCAGCTTGATAAGTGTGGCATTTACATCCATGAGTACACTACCTTCCCTCATGCATGCATTGAAGAAGACTATGAAATATTTACTACACATGCTCTATAAAGCCTTGCAGAACTCGACTGACATAGGATCCAGGCATCGAAATTCTTGTCTTTCATCATATTTAGAGCAGATTCCACTTTGTCCTCTAAAAAGGGCTTGGTTAGGTACCACCTATCTGCTTCTGAGATGGACACTTAGTAGCCTTCAAGAAATATGGCCATCTTGATATCATAATCTACTACTCTTGTTGGTGCCTATCCGATGATTGATGAGAGGTGGCCATGAAATGCCTTCTTTATCTCCTCCGGGTTGGATAGTAGAGTCCCCTTAGCAACCTTGATTTGTCCTATGCACTCCCTCCTAGCTGCCTTCTTGAGGGCCGCAAAGTAGAATTTGGTTGGAGCATCACCCTCCACCTCCCATTGGGCTCTCAACTGTACTTTTGTAGCCTTAATTTGGTAGGCCTCTTGAACTTTAAGGAAAACCTCAGTTTTAAAAAATAATAATAGATTGTATAAGATCATTAGGAGAAAGACTACTGGCATTAAGAAGAGCCCTGCCCTAAGTAGTGATATCCATAGCACATCTCCTTTTACTCATAACAACTTGGCCATGCTTTTTGGAAGCTCTTATGACTAAAGCATCACAATTGATCCATGTTTCATCAACAACCTTCTTTTGTAGTTCGCCACATGTCCCTCATCTTTGTCAAATATCTAGGATCCTCCAATATCCATTATTTATGTTGAGATTAGTGAATTTTAAGTGGATCCTCCTTCACACGTGGGAAGGGGTGGAGATCATTTCCAAATCACCCTTCAATAATCCATGTCCCCCTAGAGGGCTAAAAGAGTGCCCCTCCAAACTTAGCGGCACCTGCTCCATGTTTTATGGAGGGGTATGACTAGCAATCACAAGTTGTTATGGCATAGGACTTTTCCAAACTTTTCATTTCTCTCGTTTATTTAAAACAATTATCAGATGCTACCAGTTTAGGAGGAGATGATCTAACAACATGTGAAGCTAATAATACAATTGCAAAAACAAATATTCCAAGTGGTCCACCGCCAAAGGTAGTCTTAGAGATTTATGCTCTTGGGATGTTGCTCTGAGGGAGTTAAAGGGGAAGGGTAAGCTTATCATGTTCAAAAAAATTTGGCATAATACTATACACATGCACTCTATTAGACTTCCAAGAGTCAAATAAGTAAAGGTCCCCCTTTATGGGCATCAAGTGTTTAAGTCTAATGCAACAAAAGAGGTAGGGATAAGTTTAATAGGGAGATACATGAACATGCCACACCATTTCTTTCTACATGTATGTTTATGAAGTGCTTGAGTTGCATGACAATAAAGGACTTGAAATCATTTGCGAAGGCAAGTTTCTCCATTTTCATATACTCGTTATTTGTGCCATTATTATGGGCATTTCACTAAAGCTTTCCCTAGCAAAAATCAAGAAATAAAAGTAGGGTGTAAAGGGATGCCAATATTGAGGATATTAGGTAGAAATGCCTTGTGAAGAATAGTGGCAAAGGAACAAGGGTGGCAAAGGAACAAGGCACTCTAATTGCCGCCAAATCCCTCTCAAACTTGAGGAGTTATGTGTTGATGAGAATAGCCACGTGGTGGTAGTAAGAATGTTGACAAATTATGCAAACTTGGATATATCTTAGTCTATGCACTTAACCTTAGATATTAGAGTTTCTTATTGGGAGTGGCTAGCCAATAAAGTTGATATGTAGAAATATATTTTTTACAACAATCGAAACGCAACTTAACAACTAGGTGACAAGTCACATAGATTGAGGTGCTTGACCTAGAGCGAAAGGACTAATTGGCAAATATTATCTAACCAAGTTAAGTAGAAATGACACAAAAGGTGTTACTCCGCACAACAAGTATAAGGGGAAAGGGAGAGTGGATGCCCTTTGAAATTAGATTTTTAGTCCTTCAAGATTTCTTGGATTTTGACCATGTCCCAATTCTAATGGCATGTAGGTACGTGTGGGTGAGGAGAATATACATGCCTCCTCCTTTCAAGTTCAACACATCATCTTTGAGAGATTTTTAAAAAAAAGTTATCAAGAGTATCTGGGAGAGTTTTTCATCAACTGCGCTAGCTCCATTTATTAATTCAAGGTGATACATTCAAGCTATGAATGGTTTTTGTAAACAAGTATAGGAGGAATAAAGTGTTGTTGGAGAGAGCTTCTTGATTCACTTGTGCCATGTAGAAGCAATATTCTTAATTCATTTCTTCTCCTAAGGATGGGGTTCTTCTATGCTTGTTGCAAAACATTGAAAATTTCATTAAGATTAGAGAGACTGATATACTCTTAGCTATTAATATTCTTCATGGTGAATCCTCTCACAAAGTGTTTTCCCAAAAGTTGAAAAGCAAACAAAAAAGAGATCTTGTGGTTGCTATTTGAGATGAGTAGGGCGTGATGGTGAAGCATGATGATGGTATTTTTCTTCTCTTCTAAAGACATATATCACCTATACTTAGGACATCTTGAGGTTGCAGAGGGGTATGAGGAGAGGGTCTTCAAGCTTTTGGGGCCCATGCAACTGAAGATCAATAGATATATAGCATTGTTGTTTGATCAATCTTTCTCCAAAGAGGAATTATAATATGCCTAGGGAAGGATGATGATGCCACGAGGTATATTTCACGGTAGATTCCGTGCCACAGTGGATTTCGTGAGGTTTATGTGATTTGGAGCTTTTATGTGACTTGTGGCTTAGAAGACTTAGTGTAATAGCCTTAGTAAAGGGCAAAGGGTAGCAAAACGTTGAATCGTTTGGGGGGGGGGGGGGGGGGGGTTTTCCAGCACGGCGAAAATCATGGACCTCCTCTGATACCTCGCGATAAATTTTAGAAGCTTAAAGCTTATTTAAGCTTTACTATTAAGCTTAATAATAATGAAAGCTTTTAAGCTTTTAAGCTATGGAGTCTTATCTCTATGTTTGAAGACGACTTGATGTAGGAGATATCCACGTGGTCCTCCGCCTCTGCAAGCTAGTCCTTCGCGATCTGATGATGGAAACAGAGGTTCTTGATCGCCAGGAATCCACCCGTATCGACCGTTCGCGATGAGATTGACCATAGAGCTCGATCGTTCTAGGAGCTCCGCCTTCGCACAAGATGGATAGCGATTGGAAGCTCTTGATCTCAGCTTCGCTCTAATACCACTGGTGCGCAGATCAGATGCTGTACGCTCGCGTAGTGAATGCCGGAAGATCCCCAAGAACAATAGAACTCTACTTTTTGCACAAAACTCAAGGTAAAAAGCATGAACGACATGAACAAGAGACCAATTGGATGCAATCTCCCCCATGCCTTGTGTGAGCGCTCCACAAAGCATGTATTTTATGTATTAATCATCTTCAAGCTCAAATAATAGCCCAAATTACAAAATAGCAAGCTTTTAGCTTTTGAGTTTGCTTTAGCACAAAATAGGAATAAAGCTAACGGGCAGTGCCCAAAGAGTCTGGCATACCCAATACAATGTCCAAGTACAAATAACATAATCGTGCGCCCATGCGCATACAAAATAATAAATAAATATCCAACGCCTCAATAAATAGGCGCGACAAAATGTAGGCACCATGCCTAAGGTATGCGCCCATCAAAATATAAATGATAAATCGAATACTCGCTATCCTCCAATGCTTTCCTCTGCCATTGCTGCTATCTCTACACATCAACTGAAGCATTCACAATCGTTACTAAAATAATACAATTAAACCGACAAAAGTGAATACCTAGTAGTCTTCAACTACATAAATAAATCAACTGGTTAGAAATCAATCCTAACCTTAATTTATTACGAGTGCGCACTCTAAACTCATAAACGTTTTATTAATTTAATATGCATTTTGCGGAATCACCCGCTATGGAATCACCCATGTACACACTAAATTAATGAAACGCCCGAAAATGATAGGCGTCCCCATCAACTTCTCGCACAAAGAATCCACTTTGTGTATGAGCCCCGGTCAACAAAGTTTACGAAATCCACCGTAAAACCTCATGGAATCCACCGTGGCACAGAATCCACCGTGAAATATGCCTCCTGGCATCAGATGAAGAAAGGAAGGGCTCTTGGTTGTAATGGCATTCTTATTCATTTCAATTGTGCTAAATTGTGGGAAATTTGTGGAGATAACTTATGTAAGTTGGTTAACTCCTTGACATCTAAAGGCCAAATTCCTTTGGAAGAGAACCATGGCCTCTTTAAGTTGGTGCCCAAGGATGATTTCAAAAGCAATCATGGGCATTTTTGCCCTCTCACTAAGTTAAATGTGCCTAATGATCTTACGGCTAATGTACTTGGTCTTGATAAAATTTGTACCTTCAAAAGTGTTGCTAAATGAGTATGAATATGGTTTTGTACAGTCTAGAAGAAATTGCAAGTCTCTTTTTTCAGATTCATTATGCATGGCTAATGGAAGTGTCAGTATCCTTATTAATATGGATTTGGATAAGGCATTTAACTGGATTAGTTGGCAATGTATTATTAGGGCCTTAAAGTTATGTGAATTTTCTAGCATGTTCTACAAAATGATTGAATCGTTATTCTCTAATGCTTCAACTTCAGTTAACATTAATGGCATTTTCATTTCACCAAAAGAGGTACATTTCTCAAGGACACCCTCTTGGATATTTACTTGTGGCCCTCTAGTCACTCTGCCTTTATTAGATCATATTGGGTTTAAGAATGTTAACATTGTCTATGCTAAGCTTCCTTCTATCCAAAAAATGCTAGGGATTTGTGAGGAAATTTGCTATAGTTGTCATATCTATGATTAGCAAGGGAGAAAATGAGCTACTACTTCTAGCATGGGAGGACGATTATGGCCCCTTTTGCAACTTGGTATAAAGTCAGCTTGGTAGGTACTTGGGTGCTTTAGGCAGGTTTAAGTTTGGTTAAGGAACTACTGCTAAAGCTAACATCATCTTTGTAAGATCTTATACATAATGCAACTTTTATATCTCACTTAAAAGGGGTTTGTACAAAGCCTCACATTACCCTTAAGCAATTAATAGTACTCGTAGAAGGAGACATTATCAAACACATTGTTGATTGGATTCTAAGCATAACACATAAAAATGTGTGTTTTCATTACACTCTTAAAAAAAGGTTAGCATTCATTATTATGCAAGGTTTTGAGGGGTGAGCATGAGGGCCTTATTGAGATTTTAGAACTTTTTATCATGCAAATGAGGCTTGGAATCCCTCAATGTATTCATGGATTTAATGTAATAAGGAAAAGGGTTAATTTTGGTAGTAATATATTGATAATCAAATGTTTTACATTTACATGAAAGATAGACACTAATAATTTGATCCTTTTTGCAGTTTTTGTCTTGTTAACTAGCTTGGGGGAGGTAGAACATAGGCCTTTTTAATCATTTCACAAAAGGTGCTTCACCAATATTGACAAGAAGAAGACCCCTATGGTCATTTGGTACATGTCATTGCTTCCAATTAAGCTAGCTTAACCTTATTTTACATGCAAATTGATATAGATTCATGTGTGGGCTTGCTTTTATTAAGAGCTACCCAATACCTTAAGGACAGACTCCAAAATTTTGGTCCATTTTAGATCATTAAAAAATAGCTACTACAAGTGCTTTTGATATAATCATTTGGGCTAGGCTAAGGGGGCAATTAAGTGATATCATCCTAAAATAGGACACATTTTGACCAAAAATTAGTTACAATCTTGTTAAAAATAAGCTCATATACACAAGTTATCGTGTATCATGTGAAATACAAAACCCCCTTTCTCATGGAGCAGATAAACTTGCTCAATTATGATTCTTTGAGTTGGTCAAATTCATGTGCATTGCCCATCCATGTGCCACGTAAGCTTAACACACATCCTTGAGTTCCCTTAACGCAGCGAATTAGCCCCTACCTAGTATCACCATCCATAAAGGACTCCATGCACTTTTCATTGTGTTCAGCCATGGTGGCCAATCAGTTTTACACTTTTAGCTGAAGTGACAATGTAACTCATTCTAAGTCCTTGTAAATCAACAATTAATGCTCTATTATTTCTTCAAGTTAAAAGGAAAGGTATTATATGTTGTTTGAATCTAAAGAATAATCATATATCCATTTGGAGGGCCACAAACAAAGGTTAAGAGGGAATTAACTTTATAAAAAATGAAGCATAGTTTCTATATTGTGCACATAATAAGCAAAACATTATGCCTCACTTGATCAACAATGAAGCATAGTTTTTCTCTTGAAAATTAACTCCTATGAAGAAAGTGGTTATTGGCCTATGCTAAGATTGTGGCATTCAAGTTTGTTGGATTGCATTGTGGGTGGAATTGTTTCAAAGTCTACCTTGTAGTGGAAGCACTTGACTTGACCCACAAGGGCTAACCTAAAATGACTCAACTATAATCTCCTAACAACAACCTAGCATCGAGTTAAGAAAGCCACTTATGGAGGCAAGCATCACACTTGGTCAATGAGAGTGAGAAATGAGGAGAGTAGAATTTTGACTCGTTTGCCCATAAGAAATAGTCTCATCTTAGTCCCCCCAGAATGATATTGTGTGAATTCTAAGACGTAGACCCTAGGATAATCATTGTTTTTGATTCTAGTACTTATTCTATTGAGAAGCCACTTGATGAATCATGTCCACCTACCCATAAGATGTTCCCATTAGGGGAAAGTGTCCACTTGCTTTCCACACACTCACTCAAAGTATTCTTTAGTTTTTTAATTACCTAAAAGAATTATTTAAGATATTCAAAATCTATTTCCTTAATTAACTCATTAAGCATAGGTTCCTTTGCATAATTTAATACATAGACATGAATAGCTTTGAATACAATCCTTTTCAAACAATCATTCATTCCAAAAAATAGCCAATACATTATTCTTGACCAAAGTTCAACAATCGTATCCTTGGCCCATAAATTGGGCACAAATCACCCAAAAATTCGGACTAAAACCACCCCAAAGCTAGTTATCCATCAAACATGTCCCTTAACTAGTATAGGGATCTTTTGAACTACTCTAGGCTTGCAAAGCACTAGTCCCATCCCCCTAGAGCCCTACTAGACATCACGATTCTCAAGAGCACTAGGCGCACTTGCAGAGGAACCTCTCATCTACTAGGGGCACAGTCCTAGATTTCAAGATGAAACCAATTTTTGGTGATTGAACTCAATGGGGTGCTTGGGGATAGCCACCATTGCTTCATGTACCATCTACATGACTAAACGATCAAAATTTGCCTTTAAAAACCACAATCAAGGCAGCCAGTATTCGCTTTATATCGATAATTTCCTTAAGGACTGGAATATATGCAAACATTCTTTTGCAACGAAAATTTTCACTAGCTATATTTACATAAGCAACAACAAGTGGACATGAATCCAATAATCCCAATTGTACAAGTTATTTCTTCTCAATTAGGAAGTTTTCCCTATTGAAGGACATGGATCTCGAGCATGGCTGTAGCTATGGAGGTTGGAATGTAGTAACTAGAACCATGACAACATAGGCAAATGACACTAACTATTACTCCGTTGAATTAGGTTCCAAGATAGAATACTTGGACTCATAAACACAATCCCGAGTAGGACATGACAGGGACTCATAGTGAAGTACAAAGTACAATAGCATTGCATTGAAAAGTGAACCAAGTACATGTCTTTATAGCTTTCCAGCTTCTCCACTCTCCTCACTGTGCTTATGGGATACAAGTCTCCTCATCATGCAACATACATCATTTGACCTACTTTCCAACACCCCCCTAAAATGATGAATTCCTACACTTGCTGGCTTTTGCCCCCCTACATGACGACATGGCTTGGGAGACTAGCTCATGGGCAGCCTAGTCAAGTCAAGCTTGAAATTTTACATTTTTGGCAAGGGTTTTTTTCAATACAAATCCACTAAGGGAAAGAAAGCATCCACTATGGGAAAAATATGATCCACTATGGGAAAGATACAATGAAATTTTCTTTAGAATAATCTGTCAGAGTTTTTGATGGTGGCGGAAGCATCTTCTTCTTCTTCTTCTTCATGCATAAATTGGCTTTGGTGGTGATCATCTTGCACCTACTATGCTCCCTTTTTGTGGAAACATTCACTAGCTACATGGCCAGTCTTACCACAATAATAACATATAATCCAGTCCTTGTTGTCGTTGGTGGCGAATCCTTGACCACGTCCTTTTGATGAATAAGTACCCTTGGTGTACAAAAGGTTATCCCTTGAGCCGGTTTCTTTTACATCTTTGCTTTTAAATTTTATTTCTCCATCAAGGAGTGAGTGCTCAATGTCTTTGAGTGAGACACTGGGAACATTACTTAGTGTGGACACAAGATTCTCATATGGTTCATGATTACCACTGGCAAGTAGCATTGCTGTTGCCTCATCCTCCTCAATGTTCTTTTTAAGAGTTGCTAGCTGAGTTTTCTCTTGAACTTATTGATGTGTACAATCATAGATGAACTGTCTTTTACATCCAACTTATAAAACTACATGAGTAATTTTACCTTTGAGTTCTTTGCCTGTGTACCAAAGATCCTATTAAGCTCTTCCCATGCCTTCTTTGCATCCTTGATGCCAGAGATGTGGTGTAATACATTATCTGATAGACCCCATGCAATAATACCTAGAGCTTTTTTGTTCATCTTTTTCCATGCCTTTGTCTTAGGTTGGACTTCTGCAGCACCTTCATCTTTAGCATCTTCCTTCTTGTCATATGTATCTTCTTCCTCATCTGTACATGGTCTTTTCCTTCCAAGCATGAAAGCCTTCCCCATTAAACTTTGCTATTTGCTCAAGCTCTACCATTTTTGACTAGCAGCAATCAACTTCAAATAACTAGCAAAGGAGTTGTACCTCAATGTGTCAAGAGACACATGATGATTAGTGTTTAACAACACTACATGAGTATTAAGGAGATATTATATTGGAGCTCAATGTCAGGTGTTGATGCTTAATCTTATTCTTGAAACTTTTTCTTGCTATTTTGGAGAGGAAATCTTGCTAGAATCTGAGTAGGTAAGAGTGCTAGAGGCTTCAGTGAGGAGAAACATTTAGAAAAAGTCAAGCTTTAAAGCTTTAGCTATGGCTACCAGTTAGGGTTCCAGGATAGGGCCCTAGTTTTTCACTCTGTATGGGCTGTATACACCATCATTTTTAATTTTTTTTAAATGAGAAGAAAGCTTAGGTATTGGGCTTCAATTTCCCTATGATGGCCGCATGGATTGCACCTCGTGTTGCGTGCATAGATGTATGGACTGTCACATTATTCTGAACTGCGCTGTTTCCAGAAAACACACAATGCCGTGTTCTGTAGGACACAATGTCATCATTTGATGTAATAGCAAGAAGCACCTTAAGTTGAAAAGCAAGTTGTTGAAGAAAGCAAGAGGTAAAATGGCTTGGTTTGCTCACACAGACTCCTCCAAGGTCATAGGTATGGCAGACAACCATGGCAGTTCAAAGGTAGAATGTGGATTGAATAAAGTAGAGTTAGAGATTGAAGACTTTCTGTGACTATGAACTAAGCTGAGATTCAAGAGAGTTGAAGGAGTAGTAAATAGGACTAAGCCATGCTCAGCATGGCTCTTATACCATGTTGAATGGCATGGATCTTGAGCATGGTTGTAGCTATGGAGGTTGGAATGTAGTAACTAGAACCATGACAACATAGGCAACCAAATCTAATGCACCTATCAAAAGATTATGCGATTGTTTAATATATTAAAAAAGCATGAAGGACATGTAAGATCATACTCATAAGTAAGGTCAATGGATTTAAAAGACATTAAAATCTTTACAACACCTAATAGCCTAAAGTATTTAGATTGGTGACTTCTATGAATGTTTACCTTCTAAAATGGCCCAACAAGTTTGCAATCATGATACACATAGCAAAATTTGTAAAGTACATGTGTTGTCAAATGTTTCCCCTTTAGGTGTTGTTATAAAGTAGGAAGTTGGCATAGCCTAGCCCTTATCAAGTCTTTAAACACTTATAGGGCCTTCACACACATATGGTGCTCTCATTTAATCATTTCTTTTCTACACCTTCATATAACAAACTATGCCTTCATTTCCAAATGTTTGCTCTTTCAGCATAATTACAAATCTAAAAGATAGTTTATATTTTCACAGTAAACTCACAAACTACTCCTTATGCAAAACCCTTCTTAGATGTAGTATTTGGTTAGTTATGACATACATGTTACTAGCTAGCTTGGTTGACATTGCTTGCCAAGCCTGCTAATCGCGCTTTGCACGGTTGGCGTCATTGCAAAGCTTGTGAGGCTATTCCTCACTCGCTTTGAAAATTCGTGAGCAAATTTTGCTCATAAATAAAATACAAAAATCATGCTTCGCAAGCTCCATTCTAGCTAATTAAAGTTATGACATAAATCCTTAAGCAATGACCTTGGCATAGTTGCACACATTATATGTATGATAAGTAATCATTCATACAAGGTAATCATGGTATAATTCATTGATGAATACATACACATATCACAAGTACTTATTTCTTTATCAATGAATACATATACATATCGCAAATACTTTAGTGCAACTATGGATCCCAACCACTTCTAATGTGATATAGCCCCTTATCATTTTCTTTCCAAAGTATGCTTAATTGGAGGATAATTTCAGAAAGGTTGTAGCTTTTGTCCTTGTTCTTGTGCTTCTCCTTCTATACTTTTACCTTCAAGTAGATGGATTTGACTACGAACCCATTGAGAAGCCCAAGTACCAAATTAAGTTCTTACATATGCTCAAGAGAGACCCTCTAATGTGTGGAGGATAAGGGATGGCGTTGACACAGAGAGGGCGCTTCAGCTTGTAGGAGAGCTTGAAGACCTCGAAGAGGTCCATTGGTTGGTCCGAGTGGAGCAACTATATGTGGTGCATGCATACTTGTCATCTAGCCCTTGCTAAACTCAAATCCATGCCTCTTAGGTCCACATCATCTTGCTTTGCTTTTGAAGAACCTCTTTTGCATCATGCATTTTTGCCTTCATCATCATCGCCATTGTGCCCATTAACACCGATGCCTAGCCATGTGACTTCCTTGACACACATGAGAAAAATGGGCCCAAGGAATGCCTCCTTGATTAGTATTTATAGGCATGGCACCCTATCCCTGTCTACCTTTGTTGTGCCACCATCGTACCCCACATCATTGATGTGCACATGCTCAAACATTTAGGTGCAATATGAGCTTAGCCAAGATCCATTCCAACAATGATGCTGAAATTGTGATGGATGCGAGAGATGAAATAGCAATGCAATACCTAATAATATTAAGGTTGGTGCACAATAATATGGTATAACTTCAATCCTCATAACATCAAGACCAATACACAATATTATAGTATGATAGCACCCATGATGCTAGCTCACCCACAACGCTACAACTATGTTCGCATTGCATAGCTTCTCTAACTCATCCATGGACAACAACATGTCTATGGAATCCAACTCAGTCATGTGCCTCTTTGTAGCAATGATTTGCCTATGCTAGTTAAGTTTCTTTTACATGAATTGATTGACTTGAATCATAAACATAGAGGAGAGCTAGGAGATGTGTTAACACTGTAGTGAAGCCTACAAAGTTGTAGGCGAGATGGCTAAAAAATTTCTTTGTGAGAGAGAGAGAGAGAGAGAGAGAGAGAGAGAGAGAGAGAGAGAGAGAGAGAGAGATGCCATGTGCTAGGAGCAAGACTACTCGCATTAAGAAGAGCCCAGCCCTAAGTAGTGATACCCATAGCATGTCTTTATTTATGTTTTCTTTTCTCATCACTCTTTATTTATGTTTTCTTTGCTTTATCTATCTAAATTCTTTTCTCCATCCAGGTATATTCTCTCAACTCTATTCATGTAATGGCTAGGATTCATGACACTTGACCAAAATGAGCATTTTCCTTTTTGTTGCTTAAGTTTTTATGTAAAGTCTAAATCATTATACATACCGCCTTTGCTCCATCAACATTGACCTCTTAGCTTTGCTTATGACATGCACCCCCAACATGTGGGATTGAGATGTGATCTTTCAACCTCACTATTGCCACTCAATATGCTTGGAATTAGATTCCCTTGAAGTAAATCTTAACGGCTTTTACATGTTGTGTTAATGCACAATGTAGGCATCAATTAAATAAGACCCCCATAAAATGCAACATTATCCCTACATTAGCATTATAATGCGACATAGAATAGAAAATGAAACTTAAATACTAACATTTCAAGGACTTCATTGTATTTGCATTAATGCACAATGTAGGTATCATCAATTCCACAAGTGATGTACAAATTGCAATATATATATATATATATATATATATATATATATATATATATATATATATATATATATATATATATATATATATGTAAGCCAAGGAAGGTATTTATAGGTTTGGATTCCCCTTGATTTACTTTTCTATTTACTTACTTCTCAACTCTCAAATGACTAATTTTTGAAAAGGAGTTGTGATCAATCAAAACATGTTGTGTCCTCACGCTTTTGTTTTCTCATAAGTGACATTGTCATATATGCTATGAGTAAAACAAGGAGGAGTGTAGTGTTGAAGTGTAATGTTTGCCTTGCCATCCAAGTCACTATGTATGCAAACATATCCTGTATGCACTCTTGTAAGTAGAAATGGCACACTTCTACTATTCACTTAGTTTGTTTAAAATGTGTTAAACGATGGATATAGGCTTCAAGTGTCATTCCTTACAAATGGTGGGCCTTCCTTCCATATGGCAAGCCTATGTAAGAGATTTGATGAAGCACAGTGTGCTCAATTACGATATGAATTTCTAAATATAAGTGTGCTATTTGTATTGCATGTTGCTTTGGATTGGTGCATAGGCAAGAGAAAAGAGTAGCTTGATGTGTTTACAATTATTAACATGTGATATGCTATGAGTAAAACAAGGAGGGGTATAGTGTTGAAGTGTAATGTTTGCCTTGACATCCAAGTCATTATGCATGCAAACATACCCTTTATGCGCTCTCTTAAAGTAGAAATGGCACACTTCTATTATTCACTTAGTTTGTTCTAAATGTGTGATACAATGGATATAGGCTTCAAGTCTTTCCTTACTCATAGTGTGCTCAATTATGATATGAATTTCTTAATACATATGTGCTATTAATAATTATTAACATGTTAAGATGATATGCATCGTTTTTGGGTGTGCAATTGCAATTTGAAGGCATTCTAGACATCTTAGGCCCTTTGTTTTACTCCAACATTGTTTTTCACTAAATAGTTAGTTATTTTGGACATAGCTAAACATGTGTGTGTGTTGTTCACATGCACATGTATGTACACACATAAAGTATAAGTGCCTACCTATAATGGAGAGAGAGAGAGAGAGAGAGAGAGAGAGAGAGAGAGAGAGCAACAAGGTATTCTAGATGTAGATGATTTGTTATTATAGTAACCATTGAACACTATCAGTTAGGACTAAAGGATGTATCTAATGATGTGATATGATAGGATGCATCATGTGAAGTTTCACAAAAATAAAAATATAGAGAGTATGGATGAGCAAAGAGAAGCAACCACACACATGATTGCTTCCCTTTGCTCTCTAAAATACGAATTGAGTGAGGTGTAGTCTCACGAGCTTCGCAATGATGCCAACCATTCCAAGCGAGGTAGCAGGCCGGCCCATGCCATCTAGGATATTTTTAGAGGTTGCGTGGGACATTTCCTTTATGGGAGGTTCTTTAGTGTCGGGCCTCTCATTTTCGATAATTTGCAAACATATAATTTAATATAATGAGATGGTTGCATGCTTAAGATGAAAGACTTTGTTGAACCAGCACAGCTCAATGAACTGTTGTCATGCTAGCTTGATGAGGAATTTCATCAAATGATGATGCATGCAGGCTGCAGTATTCTCTCGGTTTTGGACACTGTCGAAAGGGGTATTGTTTGAAAGGTAGCCCGGACTCCGGAGGGTGCAAGGAACGGTCCAGATACTGGAAACTGGGCCTTAACTGTTCCCCAGGCGAGATGGCCCTCCCAGTGCCCACTCTTTTAAGAAGGGGGGTTGTGATTCGTGAACATGGGTGCTTTTGGCAGGGAGGGGCACATGAGGACCCTTAAACCACTATCTTCCCATTTACTCCTCTAACATGATCAGGTCCTATTTCCTTTTATTCCCAGCCTCCTTTTTCATTCAGTACTTTTCACCCATTTTCCTTTTTTTTAAATTTCTTGCACTTTTACACCTTAATGCCCGCTTTCACACTTACGAAAGCTGTATTGTATGTATACAGCCCTTGTTCACATGACGTTCTTGTAAACTGCGTTTCCCACTCTCGCTCTTGGGGACGCGAGCCAAAGCCAATCCATCGGACGGGCCTTTGGCTCCTACTCAATACTCATAGCTCTCGGCGCGAGTGCACGTTGTAACTAACTCATCGAAGCCGTGTGAAAGGAACAGCATAGTTGGCCGACAAACTCGTTTTCTTTCTTATCTTATTGATCGTTGGAAAATCCTCACTGGCTCCTGGTCGACAGTGTTAGCAACGAGCACTTTTTAAAATTTAACCTCCAAATTTCACGATTCACACACACAGGCAGCACCCCACCCCCATCATCCATGTGCGTGGGCTAGCATTTTCAATTAGAGGAGATAACGTAAAAATGTTGAGATGAGGGCGCTTCCCTTTTCGGTTTGGTATACAAAGGCTTTGTTTTAGCTCTTGATTCGCTTTTGTAGACCCTATATTTTGAAATGCCAAACAAAAAGAAGTGGGGAGACGGCCCTGGCAGTACCCACGATGACGTGGAGCGGCAGCCTAGAAATCAATAATAAGAGAGGCTGCAGTTTTGCTCGTCGTAGTACCCGCCTCCAGCTTCTTCTTGCTCCCTCTCTCCTCCTCCTACTCTCTCTTTCTCTCTGTGCTCCTCCTCGTCTGTGTACACCTAACTAGCCGCTCTAGCCTCTAGGGGAGGGAGAGCGAGGGGTTGAGGTAGATGTGTGTGCAAAGGGAACGGATCGCACACGACTAACGTCTCTCTCTCTCTCTCTCTCTCTCTCTCTCTCTCTCTCTCTCTCTCTGTGCAGTTATAGGAGTCAGTAGGTAGTGACGTGACCTTCCTCTGTGCCCTTCCCCGTTCCCTCACATTTGCTCACTCTCCCATAGGCTGTATACAGGTCGTGCTACTCACGTACTTGCATAGCACACTGCAGGCGAGAGCCGTTCTGCAAATGAGAGCCGTTCGCTTGCCATCTTTGTAAGCTTAAGACTTCAGAAGCGGATGTAAGCTTCCGCACCTTGTTTCTGAGTCTCCTCCATTCCGAATTCGGACTCCCCTTGTTTTTCTTCCGACGAGAATGGGGCAGATGAGTTTCTCCACAAAGACCAAGTTGCTCTTGCTCCTCTATAGCGTATTTCTATGCTCCTGCAACCACATTGCCACGTCCTCCCCTGACTATCAGAAGGCTCTACACGACAGCTTGCTCTTCTTTGAAGGCCAACGCTCTGGTCCGTTGCCGTCCTCTCAGCGCGTAAGCTGGCGTGCAAACTCTGCTCTGCACGATGGTTTGGCCCAGGGCGTAAGTGATACTACAGTCCACTATTGCATTTCCTCTCTTTTACCTCCCTTTTTCTCCATGGCCGTAGTTCAGGGGTAACTCGTAGTGCCTGTGCAGGTCGATCTGGTGGGAGGCTACTACGACGCTGGCGATAACGTTAAGTATGGGTTACCCATGGCATTCACAGTCACCATGCTCTCTTGGAGCGTATTGGAGTATGGGAAGTACATTTCGTCGGCAGGGGAGCTGGAACACGCCTTGGAGGCTATTAAGTGGGGAACCGACTATTTCATCAAAGCCCACCCTGAGTCCAACTTGTTATGGGGCGAGGTAAGCACAGTCAAATCTTCTGGTTTGGCTTGCAGGACTCTTGCAAGTTGAGGGCTGTTGACAATCTTGATTTGTGATAATGTAGGTAGGAGATGGCGACACCGACCACTACTGCTGGCAGCGGCCGGAGGAAATGACGACCTCCCGACAAGCTTACAAAATCGACTCTAATAATCCAGGCTCAGATCTGGCTGGAGAGACGGCTGCTGCCATGGCCGCTGCCTCGTTAGTATTCAAATACACGGATGCGAGCTATGCGGAAGTGCTACTCAGTCACGCCAAACAGGTCATTGTTGTGCATCCTGACGACAGAGACTTCGTGATATCGTGTTCCCCCTTATTAGTATTTTTCAAATCTGAAGGTTGCTCTTCTCCTTTTTTTGTATGTCTGCAGCTCTTCACCTTTGCCGACAACTACCGGGGAAGATATGACAGCAGCATCACTGTAGCCCGGAACTACTACCAATCTGAAAGCGGATATGATGTAAGTTAGCGTACGTTTCACTCCCCGCTTTATCTTAGTGTTTCTAATAGTGGTCTTTCGGTGCGTCACAACGCTTAAACGATTACGGAATTTCTACTATCTGCAGGATGAGCTGCTCTGGGCTGCTCTTTGGCTTCATGAGGCTACATCAGATCAATATTATTTAAACTATGCCATCGAAAACGCTCAGAACCTCGGTGGGACTGGGTGGGCAATGACCGAGTTCAGCTGGGATGTGAAATATGCTGGTCTTCAAGTTCTTGCGTCAAAGGTACGTGCGTATGTGTAAGCTGAAGTAGAGTAGCACGATGCTTCCAGTGGCGTTCTTGTGTCTCACATCGATCTTCTCTTTCAGATCTTATTTCAAAACAGGGTAGCAAATGCAGAAGTGCTGGAGCAGTACAGAGCACAGGCTGACTTCTTCGCTTGCGCCTGCCTGCAGAAAAACTACGGCAAGAATGTCCGACGTACTCCGGGTAAGTGGTCTGCCGCTCCTTCAGAACGATTCAGATTTATGCTAAGTGCCATGATTTTTAAGTGTAAGTGAGTTAATAGTTGCCATGTTTTGCGTGAAGGTGGACTGATCTACACAAGAGCCTGGAACAACATGCAGTATGTAAGTAGTGCGTCGTTTCTGATGACCGTGTATTCAGATTATCTGTCGGATTCCAAGCAAAGCCTGCGTTGTGAAGCTGGAGAGGTGCAGCCGTCGGAGCTTTTGGATATGGCGAAGTCTCAGGTCAATGCCAAGCTAGACCCCATGTTGCCTTGCATACGGATGGTACCTCGCAGCTAGCTTAAAACTTAAGAGACCGAAGAGCATTGTATGATGTGTGTGTGTATGTATTCAGGTGGACTATATATTGGGAGACAACCCCCGTGGTACAAGCTACATGGTAGGGTATGGGGTGAACTTCCCGCAGCGCATCCACCACCGAGCGGCGTCCATCGTGTCCTACAAGATCGACCGTAGCTTCGTTGCATGCCGAGTGGGCTACCAGACGTGGTACTCCAGTAGCTCCGCCGACCCCAACGTGCATGTCGGGGCGCTGGTGGGTGGGCCCGACGAGAACGACAACTACGCCGACGACCGTGTGGACTTCGACCAGAGTGAGCCAACCACCTACAACAGCGCCCCCCTCGTGGGCGTCCTGGCCAGGCTCTCCGCCTCGTCCGCCTCCTACCACGACGGGCAGCTCACAACTTCTACCCGCCGCCCCCTCCGTCCATGTGCGTTTCCCACCCACGCACCCACCAAATTTTTACACTCTAGTAAAAAAAAAACAGAGCCTCCAGAGGCCAAACTCTTTAAGAGAGTTCTCTTTTCAAAAGTTCTCGCGTTAGATCAAAATTAAAAAACAGGAATCCGTTTGTATCCCGCTCTCATCATGCATACATTTTCGGTTTTGCAGCGACCCCAATTTCTGCGCCTCGAACGTCTCCCGGTAAGTTTATTTTTTTTAATCGGGGTCGGCTGGTCTCGTGATACGCTAGCCACTACTCCCATGCAGTGCATCGGTTAAAGGAGCATTAGTCGCGTTTCTTTCTGATAGTGACTATGATGATGATTATTGACACTGTTATGTTGATCTTGTTTTGTTGCGTGCAGTCGCACGCCACGCTTCTTCCTCGCTTTCCCAGTATCTCTTCGTCTCCCAGCGCATGACCAAGTCGTGGGTCTCCCCGGAAGACGGCAAGACCTATAGGCGATACCAAGCCACCATCAAGAACAACTCAGCTCGGGAGTTGAAGCGGCTCAGCCTGTCTCTGTACGAGCTCCAGGGCCCTGTCTGGGGTCTTTCCAGGACAGGACCCCAGACCTACTCCTTCCCAGCTTGGCTCAAATCCCTTCCTGCCGGAAACACCCTAGCCTTTGTGTACATTCACCCCGCCCCAAAAGCTAACATTGCCATAGCAAGTGCCACCTTTGCCTGACCTAAACCAACCTAATCTTCTTCCCAAGTATTCGGTGTCGTTTGCACATGCATACATAGACACACAACCAGGATCAGAAGCTCTATTCACCCCCCCAATAATTTTCACATTTACAGCATTGCAAAGTCCCAATGCGTTCCGCTTTGCGACTATGCAAGCAAGCAACCTCAAACAAAAGCGGTTTGCACAATGCCATCTTGTTCATAGGTAGTGAAAAGCCTAATCCCCTCTATTATCAGTTTTGTGTATGTAGCTGATTTTATTATAGGAAGCTCCAAGATTCCGAAGGAGAAGGGGTCTTGTGAAGCTTTGCACCTGTCCAGGTTTCTCGAGGAGATTTAGCATCATCCCAGAAACTTTGCAATGTATTCTTCTCTGCATCAACCACCGCTGGCGCGCCTAAGTAGAACGCGTCCTATTTTATCGGCTAACAAGCAATTCGCCTTGTGAAGCTTTGCACTTAGCAATCTAATTATCCCTTCATTAAAAGTCTGCAAGCGCAATGTTGTGTGTTCAGCAGCAATTGGCCTCTTTAGAGGAGCCTAGTTTCCGTACACGGACCGTGTTCATCTCTTTTTGAGAAGATAAACATGCAATGTAACTATTTTGTTTCCCAGAATAAACTGCCCATGTTCGTTTCTTTTTGAGAAAACAAAAATGCACAGTGAGCTCAAATATTTGTGTGATAGTGTCCCTCTGAATTATTCTTCTATCTTTTTCGGGTAGCAGCCCAATTCTTCTATCTTTTCATGGGGGGGACTGTTCTACGGAGCCACTAACCAGTGTGCCTATCACTCGCTACCAGTGTGATTATCACTCGTACCCCTGGCACGGGCGACCGGAGTCTGACTATCACTCATACTCCCTTTCTCTACTTACATTTCTTCCGCAGGTTTTTCTGGCACGAGCAACCGGAGCCTGACTATCACTCATACTCCTTTTCTCTACTTCCATTTCTTCCGCAGGTTTTTATTACATGAACCCTTGTAGGGAACACTCGTCCTTCCCTAGAGTGTGGCTCTTTTTGAAAGTGTGCTTTTGCACTCCTAGAGGACACTTGGAAAAAGAAAAAAATGTTTATTTAGCATATAAATTTCTTCATTTTTTGCACTCCTAAAGGACACTTAGAAAGTGAAATGTTTAAGCTGCACATGCAAAAAGCTCAATCCACCACTTAAAAGATCATAGTTCCACCTTGAGGCATGTTCTTTGCTCCTCTCAGGTAGTGGAGTGGGGAAGGGTTACAATGTGTCATTTTGGGTGACTTGGTATAGAGAGCTGTAGAAATTGAAGGAGATTTATGGTGCACTTGTTCTACGGATGCTTATAAGGCATCGCTAATTCACCCTATTAAATTCATTTTAATATGGAGAAATAGTTTAAAAACAATAATCGAGTTTTAGAACTATACTTAGGATGTGTAAAATGATATGTCATTTTGGGTGACCTGGTATAGAGAGCTGTAGAAATTGAAGGAGATTTATGGTGCACTTGTTCTACGGATGCTTATAAGGCATGTCTAATTCACCCTATTAAATTCATTTTAATATGGAGAAATAGTTTAAAAACAATAATCGAGTTTTAGAACTATACTTAGGATGTGTAAAATGATATGTCATTTTGGGTGACCTGGTATACAAAGCTGTAGAAATTGAAGGAGGGGGAAATATGGTGCACTTGTTCTATGAATGTTTGTAAGGCACTAATTGTAGCCATCTTATTAAATTCATTTTAATATGGAGTGATAGTTTAAAAACAATAATCAAGTTTTAGTACTATGCTTAGGATGTAAAATGATGTATAAATTGATCCAAAGATTGGGGCAAATCAAGTGCAAGTACTTTGGAAGACATTGTCTCCAATAAGTCTCCAAAGATTGGGGCAAATCAAGTGACCATCCAAGTAGCATATTGAAAGAAGGGTAGAAAGATCTCTTAGTGATATGGCTAGCAACACTTGATTAATGGTAGCCAACCAAAAGGCAAGCTCTATAAGAAAAAAAAAAGCATTTCAAATGCATAGGCTCGTTTTCATGGATGCACAACATTAATTCTAGAGTTGGACAAGATTGGTGAGGCATACAATAAATGTTGGGGGCATGTTTATGAGTCATATAGAAGAGATGAGACCCCCCACTATTTTATAGAATGCAATGATCACTTGCTAGTGGTATGATCTTGTGGATGAATATATACCAATGTTGTTAGTGATGTATTTGAAGACAATACTACAACTATCTTCAATCATCCATGTGCAAGTACTCCGGAAGACATTGTCTCCAATGAGTCTCCAAAGATAGGGGCAAATCAAGTAACCATCCAAGGAAAGTGTTGAAAGAAGTATACAAAGATAGAGGAGTCTCTTAGTGATATGGCTAGCAACACCACATTAATGGTAGCCAGCCAAAAGGCAAACTTAGAGGAAAAGAAAGCATTTGAAAAGCGAAGGTATCCTTTGCATTTGGTTAGATTTAGATGTAATAAAAAAAGTTTAAAAGTAGGCTATAAGTTAGTAAAAGCTTACTGCTGGCATCTCAAATGTGATGCAAGAATACGAATTCTTGAAGTGAGATTGTGTGGCTGTATATTGACTTGCGAACGGCTCAAATCTAGGACTTGTAACATATATGTATGGTATTTTCACATTGTTTATACAAATGTATATTTTGGACTTTTTGTGATGCATTGGTTGCACTTGGATTGAACAATATATACATAAAGTGGCACAACAAATGCAAAAATTTGCAAATGAATTTCAAGATATTTGAGGTATATTGTTTGTTAATGGTATAGTAGGCGGAAGTCATTGATTATTGCTCCAAGAGAAAACAAATTTATATGGTATCTTGACATTGTTTATATACTTAAATGGGCACAACAAATGCAAAAATTTGCAAATGTATTTCAAGACATTTGAGGTATATTGTTTGTTATTGGTGTCTAGTAGGCGGTAGTCATATATTGATCATTGCTCCAAGAGAAAACAAATTTGGTATATTGACATTGTTTATACAAATGGATATTGATATTTTGGTTGCACTTGGATTCATCAATATATACATAAAGTGGCACAACAAATGCAAAAAATTGTAAATGTATTTCAAGGCATTAGAGGTATATTGTTTATTCTTGGTATAGTAGGTGGTAGTCATAAATTGATCACATATTTTGGACTTTTGTGATGCATTGGTTGCACTTGGATCGGATAGTGTATACATAAAGTGGTGCAACAAATGCAAAAACTTGCAAATGCATTTCAAGGCATTTGAGGTGTATTGTTTGTTATTAGTATAGTAGGCAGTTGTCATATATTGATCATTACCCCAAGAGAAAACCATGAAGATTATTTCAATAGGAAGCATTTGTGTTGTTTCAGACTATGACATTGGTTGGGCATGTTCTATGTATGACTAATATGCCTTTCAACATTCAAAGTTTAGGAAAACGATGGCAAAAAGAGCTTTGGGTCAATATTGCTTCTTGCATGCATGCTTGTGGATGCCATGCTTCAAGGGTAGTAAAAGAATGGACTATCACCAGAACGTTACTATTGGAACTACATTTAAACTAGCAGTCTTATGCTTTACAAAACATTCGAAAGATGTTCGTAGCATGCCTTGTTCTACACAATAAATGCATTATGCATCGAGGTAGTGTATCAATTGATTTCAATAGGAAGGTTTTCTGCTCGAGGATTCTTGAAATCATTGCGGTATAGCCAATTGTGTTGTTTGAGACTATGACATTGGTTGGGCATGTTCTATGCATGACTCGAATATTGTTCAACATTTAAATTTAGGAAAACAATGGCAAATAGAGCTTTGGGTCAAAGTTGCTTTTTATATGCATGCTTGTGGATGCCATGTTTCAAGGGTAGGAAAAGGATGGACTATCACTAGAATGTTATTATTGGAACAACATATAATCAAGCAATTGTATGCTTTACAAACATTTGAAAGATGTTGGTAGCATGCCTTGTTCTACACAATGTATGCATTGTGCATCGAGGTAGTTTGATGATGCATAGATATATAGAGTGGCAATGGAACTTGAGAGAGAAACCAATGCACCTTGACAAGACATGGACCAACAAAACCGTTTGAGAAATGCATTGGTAGAGGTCACTATAATCAAGCAATTGTATGCTTTACAAACATTTGAAAGATGTTGGTAGCATGCCTTGTTCTACACAATGCATGCATTGTGCATCAAGGTAGTTTTGATGATGCATAGATATATAGAGCGGCAATGGAACTTGAGAGAGAAAGCAATGCACCTTGACAAGACATGGACCAACAAAACCGTTTGAGAAATGCATTGGTAGAGGTCACTACATTAACATCACATAGATTACAAAAGCAATTCAAAGAGCTCAATCAAGAGAGTTAGCATTGGGATCCAATGAAGGTGGGGGTGGCATTGCAGGCGGGAAGATTGAAAGAGGGATAGTGTATCGATTGATTTTCTCTCTTTTGACCTTTTTGCAGAGAGTTGGATATACCTTTTTGCAGAGAGTTGGATGTATCTTGTTTTATAAAGTTAGTGCCTAACATCACATAGATCACAGAAGCAATTCAAAGAGCTCAATTAAGAGAGTTAGCATTGGGATCCAATGAAGGTGGGGGTGGCATTGCAGGTGGGAAGATTGAAAGAGGGATAGTGTATCAATTGATTTTCTCTCTTTCGACCTTTTTGCAGAGAGTTGGATATATATTTTTGCAGAGAGTTGGATATGTCTTGTTTTATAAAGTTAGTGCCCCAATTGCAATTAATTAATGAATAGAAATTAATTGTATTAGTTTTATTAATTTCATGTGTTTTTGTATTAATGGAATCATTTTGTGCCATTCATTGCCAATTGGGGGGGGGGGGGGGGGAGGGGTGTTCGCTTGAAGGGACAATATTGCCAAAACCATGTTTTGACAGAGACAGAATGATGTTTTGACAGATATAGAATGCTAACGTGAGTATTATTATTTGGAGATTTTGACTTTGTGAAGGAGAGCAACCATGGAATTAATGAAGACTAAGATTCGTTTGCATTGCGATCCAATGAAGGTGGGGGTGGCATTGTAGGTGGGAAGATTGAAAGAGGGATAGTGTATCAATTGATTTTCTCTCTTTCGACCTTTTTGCAGAGAGTTGGATATATCTTGTTTTATAAAGTTAGTGCCCCAATTGCAATTAATTAATGAATAGAAATTAATTGTATTAGTTTTATTAATTTCATGTGTTTTTGTATTAATGGAATCATTTTGTGCCATTCATTGCCAATGAGGAGGGGGGGTGTTCGCTTGAAGGGACAATATTGCCAAAACCATGTTTTGACAGAGACAGAATGATGTTTTGACGGATATAGAATGCTAACGTGAGTATTATTATTTGGAGATTTTGACTTTGTGAAGGAGAGCAACCATGGAATTAATGAAGACTAGGATTCGTTTGCATATGCATTGCAAGTGGAAATATTGAAAGAGGGATAGTGTATCAATTGATTTCAATAGGAAGGGCTTTTGCTCAAGGATTCTTAAAATCATTCTGGTAGCCAATTGTGTTGTTTGAGACTATGACATTGGTTGGGCATGTTGTATGCATGACTGGAATGCCTTTCAACATTCAAATTTAGGAAAATGATGGCAAATAGAGCTTTGGGTCAATATTGCTTCTTGCATGCATGCTTGTGGATTCCATGTTTAAAGGGTAGCAAAAGGATGGACTATCACAAAAACGTTATTATTGGAACTACATATAATCAAGCAATCGTATGCTTTTCAAAACATTCGAAAGATGTTGGTAGCATGCCTTGTTCTACATAATATATGCATTGTGCATCGAGGTAGTTTTGATGAACATTATTATTGGAACTATATATAATAAAGAAGTCGTATGCTTTAAAAAACATTCGAAAGATGTTGGTAGCATGCCTTGTTCTACACAATATATGCATTGTGCATCAAGATAGTTTTAATGATGCATAGATACATAGAGCCGCAATGGAACTGGTGAGAGAAAGTAATGCACCTTGATAAGACATGGACCAAAAACACGGTTTGAGAAATGCATTGGTAGAGGTCACTACATCAACCACCACATATATCACACAAGCAATTCAAAGAGGTCAATGATGAGAGCTAGCATTGGGATCCAATGAAGGTGGGGGTGGCATTGCAAAGGTGGGAAGATTGAAGATCCAATCAAGGTGGGGGTGGCCTTGCAAAGGTGGGAAGATTGAAAAAGGGGTAGTATATCAATTGATTTTCTTTCTTTCGACCTTTTTTCAAAGAGTTGGGTAGATCTTGTTCTATAAAGTTATTACCCTAATTGCAATTAATTAATGAATTGAAATTAATTGTGTTAGTTTTATTAATTTCATGTGTTTTTGTAGTAATGGAATCATTTTGTGCCATTCATTGCCAGTGAGGGGGGGAGTGTTACCTTGAAGGGACAATATTTCCCAAACCATGCTTTGACAGAGACAGAGTGCTAATGTGAGTATTTTATTTGGAGGTTTTGACTTTGGAAGGAGACCAACCACGACAATAATGAAGACTAGAATTCTTTTACATATGCATTGCAAGTGGGAAGATTGAGAGAGGGGTAGTGTATCACTTGTTTTTAATAGGAATGGTTTCCGCTCAAGGATTTCTCAAATCATTGTGGTAGCCAATTGTGTTGTTTGAGACTAGGACATTGGTTGGGCATGTTCTTTCCATGACTGGCATGCCTTGCATGCAACATTTAATTTAGGAAAATGATGGTAAACAGAACTTTGGATCAATATTGCTTCTTGCATGCATGCTTGTGGATGCCATGTTTCAAGGGTAGCAAAAGGATGGCCTATCACCAGAACATCATTATTGGAAGAACATATAATGAAGCAATCGCATGCTTTACAAAACATTTGAAAGATGTTGGTAGCATGCCTTGTTCTACACAATATATGCATTGTGCATTGAGGTAGTTTTGATGATGCATAGATATATAGAGCGGGAATGGAATATGAGAGAGAAAGTAATGCACTTCGACAAGACATAGACCAACAAAATAGTTTGAGAAATGCATTGGTAGAGGTCACTATATTAACCATCACATATATCACACAAGCAATTCAAAGAGTTCAATCAAGAGAGTTAGCACTGGGATCCAATCAAGGTGGGGGTGGCATTGTAGGTTGGAAGATTGAAAGAGGGGTAGTGTATCAATTGATTTTCTCTCTTTCGATCTTTTCGCAAAGAGTTGGGTAGATCTTGTTCTATAAAGTTAGTGCCCCAATTGCAATTAATTAATCAATTGAAATTAATTGTGCTAGTTTGATTAATTTCATGTGTTTTTGTAGTAATGGAATCATTTTGTGCCATTCATTGCCAATGGGGGGGGGGGGGAGGTGGTTTAGCTTCAAGGGACAATATTGCCCAGACCATGTTTTGACAGAGGAAGAATGCTAATGTGAGCATATTATTTAGAGATTTTGACTTTGCGAAGGAGACCAACCATGAAAATAATGAAGACTGTAATTCTTTTCCATATGCATTGCAAGTGGGAAGGTTGAAGGAGGGGGGTAGTGTATCAATTGATTGCAGTAGGAAGGGTTTCCGCTCAAGGATTCTTGAAATCATTGCGGTAGCCAATTGTGTTGTTTGAGAGTACCACATTGGTTGGGCGTGTTCTATGCATGATTCGAATGCCTTTCAACATTCAAATTTAGGAAAACAAGCAAACATAACTTTGGGCTAATATTGCTTCAAGAGGAGGGGGGGGCGCGAAGGGCATTGCAGGTGGGAAGATTGAGAGAGGGGTAGTGTATCAATTGATTTTGCCTCTTTCGACCTTTTTGTAGAGACTTGGGTAGATCTTGTTCTATAAAGTTAGTACCCCAATTGCAAGTAAATTAATTTTTTAGTTTTCTTAATTTGATGTGTTTTTTTACTAATGGAATCATTGTATGCCATTCATTGCCAATGGGGGCGGGGGGTTAGCTTGAAGGGACAATATTTCCCAAAATATGTTTTGACAGAGACATAATACTCATGTGAGCATATTATTTGGGGGGGGGGGGGCGCGAAGGGCATTGCAGGTGGGAAGATTGAGAGAGGGGTAGTGTATCAATTGATTTTGCCTCTTTCGACCTTTTTGTAGAGACTTGGGTAGATCTTGTTCTATAAAGTTAGTACCCCAATTGCAAGTAAATTAATTTTTTAGTTTTCTTAATTTGATGTGTTTTTTTACTAATGGAATCATTGTATGCCATTCATTGCCAATGGGGGCGGGGGGTTAGCTTGAAGGGACAATATTTCCCAAAATATGTTTTGACAGAGACATAATACTCATGTGAGCATATTATTTGGAGATTTTGACTTTGCAAAGGAGACCAACCACGACAATAATAAAGACTAGAATTCTTTTGCATATGCATTGCAAGTGGGAAGATTGAAAGAGGGGTAGTGTATTAGTTGAATTCAATAGGAAGGGTTTCCACTCAAGGATTCTTCAAATCATTGCGGTAGCCAATTATGTTGTTTGAGACTATGACATTGGTTGGGCATGTTCTATCCATGACTGGAATGCCTTTCAACATTCAAATTTAGGAAAACGATGGCAAACACAACTTTGGGTCAATATTGCTTCTTGCAATAATGCTTGTGGATGCGACATTTGAAGGGTACCAAAAGGATGGACTATCACTAGAACCTTATTATCAGAACTACATATAATATAGAAGTCGTATGCTTCACAAAACATTCGAAAGATGCTGGTAGTATGCCTTGTTCTACACAATATATGCATTGTGCATCGAGGTAGTTTTGATGATGCATAGATATATAGAGCGGCAATGGAACTTGAGAGAGAAAGTAATGCACCTTGACAAGACATGGACCAACAAAACGGTTTGAGAAATGCATTGGTAGAGGTCACTACATTAAGCATCACATATATCATACAAGCATTTCAAATAGCTCAATCAAGAGAGTTAGCATTGGGATCCAATCAAGGTGGGGGCTATAGGGGGCATTGCAGGTGGGAAGATTGAAAGAGGGGTAGCGTATCAATTGATTTTCTCTCTTTCGACCTTTTTGCAGAGAGGTGGATAGATCTTGTTCTATAAAGTTAGTGCCCCAATTGCAATTAATTTATCAATTGAAGATAATTATGTTAGTTTTATTTATTTCATGTGTTTTTTAATTAATGGAATCATCATCTGCCATTCATTTCCAATGGGGGGGTTAAGCTTGAAGGGACAATATTGCCCAAACCATGTTTTGACAAAGATTGAATGCTAATGTGAGCATATTATTTGGAGATTCTGACTTTGTGAAGCAGACCAAGCACGTCAATAATGAAGACTAGAATTCTTTTCCATATGCATTGCAAGTTAGAAGATTGAAAGAGGGGTAGTGTATCAATTGATTTCAATAGGAAGGGTTTCCGCTCAAGGATTCTTCAAATCATTGCGGTTAACCAATTGTGTTGTTTTAGACTGACATTGGTTGGGCATGTTCTATGCATGACTGGAAATCCTTTCAACATTCAACTTTAGGAAAACGATGGCAAACAGAGGTTTGGGTCAATATTGCATCTTGCAATAATGCTTGTGGATGCCATGTTTCAAGGGTAGCAAAAAGACAGATTGTTATTATTGGAACCACATATAATCAAGCAATCATATGCTTTACAAACAATTGATAGATATTGGTAGCGTGCCTTGTTCTACACAATATATGCATTATGCATCAAGGTAGTTCTGATGAACGTTATTATTGGAACTACATATAATCAACAATCGTATGCTTTACAAAACATTCAAAAGATGTTGGTAGCATGCCTTGTTCTACACAATATATGCATTGTGCATCGATGTAGTTTTGATGATGCATATATACATAGAGGGGCAATGGAACTTGAGAAAGAAAGTAATGCATCTTGATAAGATATGGACTTACAAAACAGTTTGAGAAATGCATTGGTAGAGGTCACTACATTAACAATCACATATATCACAAAAGAAATTCAAAGAGCTTAATCAAGAGAGTTAGCAATGGGATCCAATCAAGGTGGGGGGGGGGGGGGGGGGGGGGCGAGGCGAGGGCCATTGTAGGTGGGAAGATTGAAAGAGGGGTAGTGTATCAATTGATTTTTTCTCTTTCGATCTTTTTGCAGAGAGTTGGGTAGATCTTGTTCTATAAAGTTTGTACCCTAATTGCAATTGATTAATGAATTGAATTTAAATGTGTTAGTTTTATTGATTTTATGTGTTTTTGTAGTAATGGAAACATATTGTGCCATTCATTGCAAGTGAGGGAGGGAGGGTTAGTTGGAAAGGAAAATATTGCCCAAACCATGTTTTGACAGAGATACAATGCCAATGTGAGAATTTTGTTTGGAGATTTTGACTTTGCAATGGAGACCAACCACGACAAAAATGAAGACTAGAAATCTTTTGCATATGGATTGCAAGTGGGAAGATTGAAAGAGGGGTAGTGTATCAATTTATTTCAATAGGAAGCGTTTCTGCTCAAGGATTTTTAAAATCATTGTGGTAGCAAATTGTGTTGTTTGAGACAATGACATTTGTTCGACATGTTCTTTGTATGACTGGCATTCCTTTCAACATTGAAATTTAGGAATACAATGGCAAATAGAGCTTTGGGTCAATATTGCTTCTTGAATGCATGCTTGTGGATGTCATGTTTCAAGCGTAGCAAAATGATGGACTATCACTAGAATGTTATTATCAGAACTACATATAATCAAGCAATCGTATGCTTTACAAAACATTCAAAAGATGTTGGTAGCATGCCTTGTTCTACACAATATATGCATTGTGCATCGAGGTAGTTTTGATTCTTCACATCATTGTGGTAGTCAATTGTGTTGTTTGAGACTATGACATTGGTTGGGCATGTTATATGCATGACTTGAATGGATTTCAACATTCAAATTTAGGAAAACGATGGCAAACAGAGCTTTGGGTCAATATAGCTTCTTGTATGCATGCTTGTGGATGCCATGTCTCAAGGGTAGCAAAAGGATGGCCTATCACCAAAATGTTATTATTGAAACTACATATAATCGAGCAGTCGTATGCTTTACAAAACATTCGAAAGATGTTGGTAGCACGCCTTGTTCCACACAATATATGCATTATGCATTGAGGTAGTTTTAATGAACATTATTATTGGAACTATATATAATCAAGCAATCATATGGTTTACAAAACATTTGAAAGATGATGGTAGCATGCCTTGTTCTACAAAATATATGCATTGTGCATCGAGGTAGTTTTGATGATGCATAGGTACGTAGAGGGGCAATGGAACTTGAGAGAGAAAGTAATGCACCTTGACAAGACATGGACCAACAAAACAGTCTGAGAAATGCATTGGTAGAGGTCACTACATTAACCATCAGATATATCACAGAAGCAACTAAGAGAGCTCAATCAAGAGAGTTAGCATTGGGATCCAATCCAGGTGGGTGGGGGGTTGGGGGGGGGGGGGGCGGGGCGCGAAGGGAAACAAAGGTTGGAAGATTGAAAGAGGGGTAGTATATTAATTGATTTTCTCTATTTCGACCTTTTGGCAGAGAGTTGGGTACATCTTGTTCTATAAAGTTAGTGCCCCAATTGCAATTAATTAATCAATTGAAATTAGTTGTGTTAGTTTTATTAATTTCATGTGTCTTTGTAGTACTGGAATTATTTTGTGCCATTCATTGCCAATGGGGGAGGGGGGGTTAGCTTGAAGGGACAATCTTGCCCAAACCATATTTTGACAAACACAAAATGCTAATTTGAGCAAATTATTTGAATATTTCGACCTTGCAAAGGGGACCAACCACAACAATAATAAAGACTAATTTTTTTTTTTCATATGCATTGCAAGTGGGAAGATTGAAAGAGGGGTAGTGTATTAATTAATTTCAATAGGAAGGGTTTCTGCTCAAGGATTCTTCAAATCATTGCGGTAGCCAATGTTGTTATTTAAGACTCTATGCATGACTCAAATGCCTTTCAACATTCAAATTTAGGAAAACGATGGCAAAAAGAGTTTTGTGTCAATATTGCTTCTTGCATGCATACTTGTGGAGGCCATGTTTCAAGAAAGGATGGACTATCAAAAAAACGTTATTATTGGAACAACATATAATCAACCAATCGTATGCTTTACAAAACATTCGAAAGATGTTGGTAGCATGCCTTGTTCACAAAATATATGCATTGTGCATCGAGGTAGTTTTGATGATGCATATATATATAGAGCCGCAATGGGACTTTAGAGAGAAAGTAATGCACCTTGACAAGACATGGACCAACAAAACGGTTTGAGAAATGCATTGGTAGAGGTCACTACATTAACCATCACAAATATCACACAAGAAATTCAAAGAGCTCAATCAAGAGAGTTAGCATTGGGATCCAATCATGGTGGGGGTGGCATTGTAGGTGGGAGGATTGAAAGAGGGGTAGTGTATCAATTGATTTTCTCTCTTTTGACCTTTTTGTAGAGAGTTGGGTAGATCTTGTTCTATAAAGTTAGTGCCCCAATTGCAATTAATTAATCAATTGAAATCAATTGTCTTAGTTTCATTAATTTAAGTGTTTCTGTATTAATGGAATCATTGTGTGCCATTCTTTGCTAGTTGGGGGGGGGGGGGTTAGCCTGAAGGGACAATATTGCCCAAACCATGTTTTGACAGAAACAGAATTCTAATGTGAGAATATTATTTCGAGATTTTGACTTTGCGAGAAGGAGACCAACCATGACAATAATGAAGACTAGAATTCTTTTGCATATGCATTGAGAGTTGGAAGATTGAAAGAGGGGTAGTGTATCAATTGATTTCAATGGGAAGGGTTGTCGCTGAAGGATTTTTCAAATCATTGTGGTAGCCAATTGTGTTGTTGGAGACTATGACATTTGTTGGGTATGTTCTTTCCATGACTGACATGCCTTTCAAGATTCAAATTTAGGAAAATGATGGGAAAGAGAGCTTTGGATCAATATCGGTTCTTGCATGCATGTTTGTGGATGCCATGTTTCAAGGGTAGCAAAAGGATGGACTATCACCGGAACATTATTATTGGAACTACATATATTCAAGCAATCGTATGCTTTACAAAACATTCGAAAGATGTTGGTAGCATGCCTTGTTCTACACAATATATGCATTATGCATCGAGGTACTGTATCCTTTGATTTCAATAGGAAGGGTTTCTGCTCAAGGATTCTTGAAATCATTGCAGTATAGCCAATTGTGTTGTTTGAGACGATGACATTGGTTGGGCATGTTCTATGCATGACTCGAATGCCATTCAACATTCAAATTTTGGAAAACAATGGCAAACAGAGCTTTGAGTCAAAATAACTTTTTGCATGCATGCATGTGGATGCCATGTTTCAAGGGTAGGAAAAGGATGGAACTATTCGAACAATATATAATCAAGCAATTGTATGCTTTACAAACATTTGAAAGATGTTGGTAGCACGCCTTGTTCTACACAATATACAATATATGCATTGTGCATCGAGGTAGTTCTGATGATGCATAGATACATAGAGCGGCAATGGAACTTGAGAGAGAAAGTAATGCACCTTGACAAGACATGGACGAACAAAACGGTTTGAGAAATGCATTGGTAGAGGTCACTACATAAACCATCACATATATAATAGAAGCAATTCAAAGAACTCAATCAAGAGAGTTAGCATTGGGATCCAATCAAGGTGGGTTTGGGGGGGGGGGGGGGGGGGGGGGGGGGCGCGGAAGAGGGGCGAGGGGCATTACAGGTGGGAAGATTGAAAGAGGGGTAGGTAGGTAGATCTTGTTCTAGAAAGTTAGGACCCCAATTGTAATTAATTAATCAATTGAAAATAGTTGTGTAAGTTTTATTAATTTAATGTGTTTTTGTAGTAATGGAATCATTTTGTGCCATTCATTGCCAATGGGGGGGTTAGCTTGAAGGGAAAATATTGCCCAAACCATGTTTTGACAGAGATAGAATGGTAATGTGAGCATATTATTTGGAGATTTTGACTTTGCAAAGGAGACAAACCACGACAATAATGAAGACTAGAATTCATTTGCATATGCATTGCAAGTGGGAAGATTGAAAGTGAGGTAGTGTATCAATTGATTTCAATAGGAAGGGTTTCTGCTCAAGGATTCTTCAAATCATTGTGGTAGCCAATTGTGTTGTTTGAGACTATGACATTGGTTAGGCATGTTCTATGCATGACTAGATTGCCTTTCAACATTCAAATTTAGGAAAATGATGGCAAATAGAGCTTTGGGTCAATATTGCTTCTTGCATGCATGCTTGTGGATGCCATGTTTTAAGGGTAGCAAAAGGATGGACTATCGTAAAATGTTAATATTGGAAATACATATAATCAAGCAGTCGTATGCTTTACAAACAATCCATAGATGTTGGTAGCATGCCTTGTTCTACACAATATATGCATTATGCATCGAGGTAGTTTTGATGAACGTTATAATTGAAACCACATATAATCAAGTAGTCGTATGCTTTACAAAACATTTGAAAGATACTAGTAGCATGCATTTCTCTACAAAATATATGCATTGTGCATCGAGGTAGTTTGGATGATGCACAGATACATAAAGGGGGAATGGAACTTGAGACACAAAGTAATGCAGCTTGGCAAGACATGGACCAACAAAACGGTTTGAGAAATGCATTGGTAGAGCTCACACTACATTAACCATCACGTATATCACACAAGCAATTCAAAGAGCTCGATTAAGAGACTTAGCATTGGGATCCAATCAAGGTTGGGGGGGGGGGGGGGCATGGGGGATTGCATGTGGAAAGATTGAAAGAGGGATAGTGTATCAATTGATTTTCTCTCTTTTGACCTTTTTTCAGAGAGTTGGGTAGATCTTGTTCTATAAAGTTAGTGCGACAATTGCAATTAATTATGTTAGGTTTATTAATTTAATGTGTTTTTGTAGTAATGGAATTATTTTGTGCCATTCATTGCCAATGGGGGGGGGTTTTGGCTTGAAGGGACAATATTGCCCAAACCTTGTTTTGACAGAGAAAGAATGCCAATTGTGATGTTTGAGACTATGACATTGCTTGGGCATGTTGTATGCATGACTCGAATGCCTTTCAAGATTCAAATTTAGGATTACGATGGAAAACAGAGCTTTGGGTCAATATTACTTGTTGCATGCATTCTTGTCGATGCCATTTTTCAAGGGTAACAAAAGGGTGGACTATCACTAGAATGTTATTATTGGAACTACATGGAATCAAGCAATCGTATGCTTTACAAAACATTCGAAAGATGTTGGTAGCATGTCATGTTCTACACAATATATGCATTATGCATCGAGCTAGTTTTGATGAACGCTATTATTGGAACTATATATAATCAAGCAGTCATATGCTTTACAAAACGTTCGAAAGATGTTGGTAGCATGCCTTGTTCTACACAATATATGAATTGTGCATCGAGGCAGTTTTGATGATGCATAGATACATAGAGCGGCAATGGAACTTGAGAGAGAAAGTAATGCACCTTGACAAGACATGGACCAACAATACGGTTTGAGAAATGCATTGGTAGAGGTCACTACATTAACCATCAGATATATCACAAAAGCAATTCAAAGAACTGAATCAAGAGAGTTAGCATTGGGATCCAATGAAGGAGGGTGGGAGGGGGGGGGGGGGTGGGGGGGAGGGCAAGGGGCATTGTAGGTGGGAAGATTGAAAGTGGGGTAGTGTAACTATTTAGTTTATCAATTGATATTCTCTCTTTCCACCTTTCTGTAGAGAGTTGGGTAGATCTTGTTCTAGAGAGTTAGTACTTCAATTGCAGTTAATTAATCAATTGAAATTAATTGTGTTAGTTTTATTAATTTCATGTGTTTTTGTATTACTGGAATCATTTTGTGCCATTCATTGCCAATGGGGGGGGGGGGTTAGCTTGAAGGGATAATATTACCTAAACCATGTTTTGAAAGAGATAGAATGCATGTGAACATATTATTTGGAGATTTTGACTTTGCGAAGGAGATAAACCATGACAATAATGAAGACTAGAATTCGTTTGCATATGCATTGCAAGTGGGAAGATTAAAAGTGGGGTATTGTATCAATTGATTTTAATAGGAAGGGTTTCTTCTCAAGGATTCTTCAAATCATTGTGGTTAGCCAATTGTGTTGTTTGAAACTATGACATTGGCTAGGCATGTTCTATGCATGACTGGATTGCCTTTCAACATTCAAATTTAGGAAAACGATGGCAAACAGAGCTTTGGATCAATATTGCTTCTTGCATGGATGCTTGTAATGCCATGTTTTAAGGGTAGCAAAAGGATGGACTATCACCAAAGTGTTAATATTCAAAATACATATAATCAAGCAGTCGTATGCTTTACAAACAATCCATAGATGTTGGTAGCATGCCTTGTTCTACACAATATATGCATTATGCATTGAGGTAGTTTTGATGAACGTTATTATTGAAATTACATATAATCAAGAAGTCGTATGCTTTACAAAACATTCGAAAGATGTTTGTAGCATGCCTTGTTCTACAAAATATATGCATTGTGCATCGAGGTAGTTTTGATGATGCATAGATACATAGAGGGGCAATGGAACTTGAGAGAGAAAGTAATGCACCTTGACAAGACATGGACCAACAAAACAGTTTGAGAAATGCATTGGTAGAGGTCTCTAAATTAACCATCACATATATCACACAAGAAGATCAAAGAGCTCAATCAAGAGTTTTAGCATTTGGATCCATTCAAGGTGGGTGGGGGGGGTGGGGGCGAGTGGGGGATTGCATGTGGGAAGATTGAAAGAGGGGTAGTGTATCAATTGATTATCTCCCTTTTAGCTTTTTTTCAGAGAGTTGGGTAGATCTTGTTCCATAAAGTTAGTGCCACAAGTGCAATGAAATAATCAATTGAAATTAATTATGTTAGTTTTATTAATTTTATGTGTTTTTGTAGTAATGGAATTATATTGTGCCATTCATTGCCAATGGGGGGGGGGGGGGGGTTTAGCTTGAAGGGACAATATTGCCCAAACCATGTTTTGACAGAGATAGAATGCTAATGCGAGCATACAGTTTGGAGATTTTGACTTTGCAAAGGAGACCAACGATGCCAATAATGAAGACTAGAATTCTTTTCCATATGCATTGCAAGTGGGCAGCTTGAAAGAGGGGTAGTGTCTCAATTGATTTCAATCGGAAGGGTTTCTGCTCAAGGATTCTTCAAATCGTTGCGTTAGCCAATTGTGATGTTTGAGACTATGACATTGCTTGGGCATGTTGTATGCATGACTCGAATGCCTTTCAAGATTCAAATTTAGGATTACGATGGAAAACAGAGCTTTGGGTCAATATTACTTGTTGCATGCATTCTTGTCGATGCCATTTTTCAAGGGTAACAAAAGGATGGACTATCACTAGAATGTTATTATTGGAACTACATGGAATCAAGCAGTCGTATGCTTTACAAAACATTCGAAAGATGTTGGTAGCATGTCATGTTCTACACAATATATGCATTATGCATCGAGCTAGTTTTGATGAACGCTATTATTGGAACTATATATAATCAAGCAGTCATATGCTTTACAAAACGTTCGAAAGATGTTGGTAGCATGCCTTGTTCTACACAATATATGAACTGTGCAACATCGAGGTAGTTTTGATGATGCATATATACATAGAGCGGCAATGGAACTTAAGAGAGAAAGTAATGCACCTTGACAAGACATGGACCAACAAAATGGTTTGAGAAATGCATTTGTAGAGGTCACTACATTAACCATCACATATATCACACAAGCAATTCAAAGAGCTCAATCAAGAGAGTTAGCATTGGGATGCAATCAAGGGTTGGGGGGGGGGGGGGGGGTTGGTGAGGGGTGCAAGTGGGAAGATTGAAGGAGGGATATTGTATCAATTGATTTTCTCTATTTTGACATTTTTTCAGAGAGTTGGGTAGATCCTTTTCTAAAAAGTTAGTGCCCCAATTGCAATTAATTAATTGATTGAAATTAATTGTGTTAGTTTTATTAATTTGATGTGTTTTTGTAGTAATGGAATTATTTTGTGCCATTCATTGCCAATGGGGGGAGGGGGGTTAGCTTGAAGGGACAATATTCCCCAAACCATGTTATGATAGAGACAGAATGCTAATGTGAGCATATTATTTGGAGATTTTGACGTTGGAAAGGAGACCAACGATGACAATAATGAAGGCTAGAATTCTTTTCTATATGCATTGCAAGTGGGAAGATTGAAAAAGGGTTAGTGTATCGATTGATTTCAATAGGAACAGTTTCCACTGAAGGATTGTTCAAATCATTGCAGTAGCCAATTGTGTTGTTTGAGACTATGACATTGGTTGGGCATGTTCACTGCTTAACGATGGCAAACAGAGGTTTGGGTGAATATTGCTTCTTGCATGCATGCTTGTGGATGCTATGTTTCAATGGTAGAAAAGGAATGGACTAGCATCATAACATTATTATTGGAACTACTTATAATCAAGCAGTTGTATGCTTTACAAACAATCCATAGATGTTGGTAGCATGCATTGTTCTACACAATATATGCATTGTGCATCGAGGTAGGTTTAATGATGCATAGATACATAGAGTGGTAATGGAACTTGAGAGAGAAAGTAATGCACCTTGACACGACATGGACCAAGAAAACGGTTTGAGAAATGCATTGGTAGAGGTCACTACTGTAACCATCACATACATCACACAAGCAATTCAAAGATCTCAATTAAGAGAGTTAGCATTGGGATCCAATCAAGGTGGGGGTGGCATTGCAGGTGGGAAGATTGACATAGGGGTAGTGTATCAATTGATTTTTTCTCTTTTGACCCTTTTGCAAAGAGAGTTGGGTAGGTCTTGCTCTATAGAGTTAGTGCCTCAATTGCAATTAATTAATCAATTGAAATTAATTGTCTTAGTTTGATTAATTTCATGTGTTTTTGTATTAATAGAATTATTTTGTGCCATTCATTGCCAATGGGGTTGGGGGGGGGGGGGGGGTTTAGCTTGAAGAGATAATATTGCCCAATCCATGTTTTGACAGAGATAGAATTCTAATGTGAGAATATTATTTGGAGATTTTGACTTTGCGAGAAGGAGTGTATTAATAGAATTATTTTGTGCCATTCATTGCCAATGGGGTTGGGGGGGGGGGGGGGGGGGTTTAGCTTGAAGAGATAATATTGCCCAATCCATGTTTTGACAGAGATAGAATTCTAATGTGAGAATATTATTTGGAGATTTTGACTTTGCGAGAAGGAGACTTGAGAGAGAAAATAATGCACCTTGACACAACATGGACCAACAAAATGGTTTGAGGAATGCATTGGTAGAGGTCGCTACAATAACCTTTACATATATCACACAAGCAATTCAAAGAGCCCAATTAAGAGAGTTAGCATTGGGATCCAATCAAGGTGGGGTTGGCATTGCAGGTGGGAAGATTGAAAGAGGTGTAGTGTATCAATTGATTTTCTCTCTTTCGACCTTTGTGCAGAGAGTTTGGTAGATTTTGCTCTATAGAGTTAGTGCCCCGATTACAATTAACTAATCAATTGAAATGAATTGTGCTAGTTTTATTAATTTCATGTGTTTTTGTATTAAGGAATCATTTTGTGCCATTCATTGCCAATGGGGGGGTTTAGCTTTAAGGGACAATATTGCCCAAACCATGTTTTGATAGAGAGAAAATGGTAATGTGAGAATATTTTTTGGAGATTTTGATTCTGTGAAGGAGACCGACCTTGACAATAATGAAGACTAGTAAATCTTTTGCATATGCATTGCAAGTGGGAAGATTGAAAGAGGGGTAGTGTATCAATTAATTTTAATAGGAAGGGATTTTGCTCAAGGATTTTTCAAATCATTGTGGTAGCTGATTGTGTTGTTTGAGACTATAATTTCATGTGTTTTTGTAGTAATGGGGGGGTTTAGCATGAAGGGACAATATTGTCCAAACCATGTTTTGATAGATATAGAATGCTAATGTGAGCATTTTATTTGGAGATTTTGACTTTGCAAAAGGAGACCAACCATGACAATAATGAAGATTAGAATTATTTTCCATATGCATTGCAAGTGGGAAGGATGAAAGAGAGGTAGTGTATTAATTGATTTCAATAGGAAGGGTTTCCGCTAAAGGATTCTTCAAATCATTGTGGTAGCCAATTGTGTTGTTTGAGACTATGATATTGGTTGGGCTTGTTCAATGCACGACTGAAATGCCTTTCAACATTCAAATTTAGGAAAACGATGGCAAATAGAGATTTGGGTGAATATTGCTTCTTGGATGCATGCTTGTGGATGCCATGTTTCAAGGGTAGCAAAAGGATAAGCACCAGAACCTTATTATTGCAACTAGATATAATCAACCAATCATATGCTTTACAAACAATCGATAGATGTTGGTAGCGTGCCTTGTTCTACACAATATATGCATTATGCATCAAGGTAGTTTTGATGAATGTTATTATTGGAACTACATATAATCAAGGAGTCGTATGCTTTACAAAACATTCGAAAGATGTTGGTAGCATGCCTTGTTCTACACAATATATGGATTGTGCATCGAGGTAGTTTTGATGACGCATAGATACATAGAGGGGCAATGGAACTTGAGAGACAAAGTAATGCATCTTGATAAGACATGGACCAACAAAACGGTTTGAGAAATGCATTGGTAGAGGTCACTACATTAACCATCACATATATCACAAAAGAAATTCAAAGAGCTTAATCAAGAGAGTTAGCATTGGGATCCAATCAAGGTGGGGGGGGGGGGGGGGGGGGTCTAGGGGCATTGCAGGTGGGAAGATTGAAAGAGGGGTAGTGTATCAATTGATTTTCTCTCTTTCGACCTTTTTGCAGAGAGTTGGGTAGAGCTTGTTCTATATAGTTAGTGCCCCAATTGCAATTGATTAATCAATTGAAATTAATTGTGTTAATTTTATTAATTTCCTGTGTTTTTCTAGTAATGGATTCATTTTGTGCCATTCATTGCCAATGGAGGGGGGGGGTCTAGCTTGAAGGGAGAATATTCCCCAAACTATGTTTTGACAGAGGCAAAATGCTAATGTGAGCATATTATTTGGAGATTTTGACTTTGCGAAGGAGACCAATCATGACAATAATGAAGACTAGAATTCTTTTCCATATGAATTGCAAGTGGGAAGATTGAAAGAGAGGTAGTGTATTAATTGATTCCAATAGGAAGGGTTTCTGCTGAAGGATTCTTCAAATCATTGCGATAGCCAATTGTGTTGTTTGAGACTATGACATTGGTTGGGCATGCTGAATGCACAACTGAAATGCCTTTCAACATTCAAATTTAGGAAAATGATGGCAAACAGAGATTCGGGTGAATATTGCTTCTTGCATGCATGCTTGTGTATGCCATGTTTCAAGGGTAGCAAAAGGATGGACTATCAACAAAACGTTAATATTGGAACTATATATAATCAAGCACTCATATACTTTACTAAACATTCGATACATGTTGGTAGCATGCCTTGTTCTACACAATATATGCATTGTGCATCGAGGTAGTTTTGATGATGGATAGATACATAGAGTGGCAATGGAACTTGAGAGAGAAAGTCATGCACCTTGACACGACATGGACCAAGAAAACGGTTTGAGAAATGCATTGGTAGAGATCAGTACGTTAACCATCACATATATCACACAAGCAATTCAAAGAGCTCAGGTAAGACAGTTAGCATTGGGATCCAATCAGGGTGGGGGTGGCATTGCAAGTGGGAGGATCGAAAGAGGGGTAGTGTATTAATAAAATTTCTCTGTTTCGACCTTTTTGTAGAGAGTTGGTAGATCTTGCTCTATAGAAATAGTGCCCCAATTGCAATTAATTAGTCAATTGAAATTAATTGTGTTAATTTTATTAATTTCATGTGTTTTTTAATTAATGGAATCATTTTGTGCCATTCATTGCCAATGGGGGGGGGGGGTTAGCTTGAAGGGACAATATTGCCCAAACGATGTTTTGATAGAGACAAAATGCTAAAGTGAGAATATTGTTTGGAGATTTTGATTCTACAAAGCAGATCAACCATGACAATAATGAAGACTAGAATTCTTTTGCATATGCATTGCAAGTGGGATGATGCATTATGCATTGAGGTAGTTTTGATGAACATTATTATTGCAACTACATATAATCAAACAATCGTATGCTTTACAAAACATTCGTAAGATACTAGTAGCATGACTTGTTCTACACAATATATGCATTGTGCATCGAGGTTATTTTGATGATGCATAGATACATAGAGGGGCAATGGTACTTGAGAGAGAAAGTAATGCACCTTGACAAGAGATGGACCAACAAAATGGTTTGAGAAATGCATTGGTAGAGGTCACTACATTAACCATCAAATATATCACATAAGTAATTCAAAGAGCTCAATCAAGAGAGTTAGCATTGGGATCCAATCAAGGTGGGGGGGGAGAGCTCAATCAAGAGAGTTAGCATTGGGATCTAATCAAGGTGGGGGGGGGGCAAGGCGAGGGCCATTGTAGGTGGGAAGATTGAAAGAGGGGTAGTGTATCAATTGATTTTCTCTCTTTCGACCTTTTTGCAAAGAGTTGGGTAGATCTTGTTCTATGAAGTTAGTGCCACAGTTGAAATTTATTAATCAATTGAAATTAGTTGTGTTAGTTTTATTAATTTTTTGTGTCTTTGTAGTAATGGAATTATTGTGTGCCATTCATTGCCAATGGGGCGGGGGTTAGCTTGAAGGGAATATATTGCCCAAACCATGTTTTGACAAAGACAAAATGCTAATGTGAGCAAATTATTTGGAGATTTCAACTTTGCGAAGGGGAGCAACCAGGACAATAATAAAGACTAGAATTCTTTTCCATATGCATTGCAAGTGGGAAGATTGAAAGAGAGGTACTGTATTAATTGATTTCAATAGGAAGGGTTTTCGCTGAAGGATTCTTCAAATCATTGCGGTAGCCAATTGTGTTGTTTGAGACTATGACAATTGTTGGGCATGTTGAATGCACGATTGAAATGCCTTTCAACATTCAGATTTATGAAAACGATGGCAAACAGAGCTTAGGGTGAATATTGCTTCTTGCATGCATGCTTGTGGATGCCATGTAGCAAAAGGATGGACTAGCACCAGAATGTTGTTATTGGAACTACATATAACCAAGAAAGCGTATGCTTTACAAAACATTCGAAAGATGTTTGTTGCATGCCTTGTTCTACACAATATATGCATTATGCATCAAGGTAGTGTATGCATTGATTTCAATAGGAAGGCTTTCTTCTCCAAGATTCTTGAAATCATTGCGGGATAGCCAATTATGTTGTTTGAGACTATGACATTGGTTGGGCATGTTCTATGCAGGACTTGAATGCCATTGAACATTCAAATTTAGGAAAACAATGGCAAACAGAGCTTTGGGTCAAAATTACTTCTTACATGGATGCTTGTGGATGCCATGTTTCAAGGGTAGCAAAAGGATGGACTATCAACAGAACGTTATTATTGGAACAACATATAATCAAGCAATTGCATTCTTTAGAAACATTCGAAAGATGTTTGTAGCATGCATTGTTCTACACAATATATACATTGTGCATCAAGGTAGTTTTGATGATGCATAGATATATAGAGCGGCAATGGAACTTGAGAGAGAAAGTAATGGACCTTGACAAGACATGGACCAACAAAACGGTTTGAGAAATGCATTGGTAGAGGCCACTACATTAACCATCACATATATCACAGAAGCAATTTAAAGAGCTGAATTAATAGTTAGCATTGGGATCCAATCAAGGTGGGTGGGGGGGGGGGGGGGGGTTTAGCTTGAAGGGAAAATATTGCCCAAACGATGTTTTGACAGAGATAGGATGCTAATGTGAGCATATTATTTGGAGATTTTGACTTTGCAAAGGAGACAAACCATGAAAAGAATGAAGACTAGAATTCGTTTCCATATGCATTGCAAGTGGGAAGATTGAAAGTGGGGTAGTGTATCAATTGGTTTCTATAGGAAGGGTTTCTGCTCAAGGATTCTTCAAATCATTGTGGTAGCCATGTGTTGTTTGAGACTGTGACATTGGTTAGGCATGTTCTATGCATGGCTGGATTGCCTTTCAACATTCAAATTTAGAAAAATGATTGCAAACAGAGCTTCGGGTCAATATTGCTTCTTGCATGCATGCTTGTGGATGCCATGTTTTAAGGGCGGACTACATATAATCAAGCAAGCGTATGCTTTACAAAACATTCAAAAGGTGTTGGTAGGATGCCTTGTTCTGCACAATATATGCATTGTGCATCGAGGTAGTTTTAATGATGCACAGATACATAGAGTAGTAATGGAACTTGAGAGAGAAAGTAATGCACCTTCACAAGACACGGACCAACAAAACGGTTTGAAAAAGGCATTAGTAGAGGTCACTACATTAACCATCACATATATTACACAAGCAATGCAAAGAGCTCAATTAAGAGAGTCAACATTGGGATCCAATCAAGGTGGGGGTGGCATTGCAGGTGGGAAGATTGAAAGAGGGGTAGTGTATCAATTGATTTTCTCTCTTTCGACCTTTTTGTAGAGAGTTGGGTAGATCTTGCTCTAAAAAGTTAGTTCCCCAAGAGCAATTAATTAATCAATTGAAATTAATTGAGTTAGTTTTATTAATTTAATGTGTTTTTGTATTATTGGAATCATTTTGTGCCATTCATTGCCAATGAGGGGGGGGGGGTTAGCTTGAAGGGACAATATTGCCCAAACCAGGTTTTGATAGAGACAGAATGCTAATGTGAGCATATTATTTGGATATTTTGACTTTGCGAAGGAGACCAACCACGACAATAAGGAAGACTAGAGATCCTTTCCATATGCATTGCAAATGGGAAGATTGAAGGAGGGTTAGTGTATCAATTGATTTCAATAGGAAGGGTTTCTGCTCAAGGATTCTTCAAATCATTGCAGTAGCCAATTGTGTTGTTTGAGACTACGACATTGGTTGGGCATGTTCTATGCATGACATGAATCACTTTAAACATTCAAATTTAGGAAAACGATGCAAACAGAGCTTTGGGTCAATATTGCTTCTTGCATGCATGCTTGTGGGTGCCATGTTTCAAGGGTAGCAGAAGGATGGCCTATCACCAGAACGTTATTATTGGAACTACATATAATCAAGCAGTCGTATGCTTTAGAAAACATTCGAAAGATGTTGTTAGCATGCCTTGTTCCACACAATATATGCATTATGCATTGAGGTAGTTTTGATGAACATTATTATTGGAACTACATATAATCAAGCAATCGTATGCTTTACAAAACATTCATAAGATGCTAGTAGCATGCCTTGTTCTACACAATATATGCATTGTGCATCGAGGTTGTTTTGATGATGCATAGATTCATAGAGGGGCAATGGAACTTGAAAGAGAAAGTAATGCACCTTGACAAGACATGGACCAACAAAACAGTTTGAGAAATGCATTGGTAGAGGTCACTACATTCACCATCAGATATATCACAGAAGCATTTCAAAGAGCTTAATCAAGAGAGTTAGCATTGGGATCCAATCAAGGTGGGGGGGGTGGGGGGTGGGGTGGGGCGAGGGGCATTGTAGGTGGGAAGATTGAAAGAGGGGTAGTGTATCAATTGGTTTTCTCTCTTTCGACCTTTTTGTAGAGAGTTGGGTAGATCTTGTTCTATAAAGTTAGTGCCCCAATTGCAATTTATTAATCAATTGAAATTAGTTGTGTCAGTTTTATTAATTTCATGTGTCTTTGTAGTAATGGAATTATTCTGTGCCATTGATTGCCAATGGGGGGGGGTTTAGCTTGAAGGGAATATATTGCCTAAACCATGTTTTGACAAAGACAAAATGCTAATGTGAGCAAATTATTTGGAGATTTCGACTTTGCGAAGGGGACCAATCATGACAATAATAAATACTAGAATTCTTTCTCATATGCATTGCAAGTAGGAAGATTGAAAGAGAGGTAATATATTAATTGATTTCAATAGGAAGGGTTTCCGTTGAAGGATTCTTCAAATCATTGCAGTATGCTTTACAAATCAAGCAGTCGTATGCTTTACAAAACAATCGTATGCTTTCCAAATCAAGCAGTCGTATGCTTTACAAAACATTTGAGAGATGTTGGTTGCATGCCTTGTTCTACACAATATATGAACTGTGCATCGAGTAGTTTTGATGATGCATAGATACATATAGCCGCAATGGAACTTGAGAGAGAAAGTAATGCACCTTGACAAGACATGGACCAACAAAAGGGTTTGAGAAATGCATTTGTAGAGGTCACTACATTATCCATCACATATATCACACAAGGAATTCAAAGAGCTCAATCAAGAGAGTAGAGGCTGTAAAAAAGGTTAACTGTGGGTACCACAAACATGGTGGACATCCAGAGGCTATAACAGGGGCCTCACAAAGTGTACAGAGGTTGTAGTACAAGGCTACATGAGGAGTTTACAAGTTTATGTCCGAAGCATTAGAGCTAGGCAATACAAGGCTAAAAAAGTCTATCCAAATAGAAGGACTGATGAGGTTTGTCCTTCTCTTGGTGGTCTTCTTCTTCTTTAGCTGTAGCAAGATAGGCCTTCTAGGACCTTTTTTTGGTGTGGCAGAACTTCTCAGTGTGTCCGGTCCTTTTGCAAAAGTCATAGAAAAGTTGGTCCTTCTTGCCTTTGTACCTATTGCCAACATATAATGCTTGTTCATCTCTATAGATGCTTGGTTCTTCCTTAGTATTTAGCTTCTTTTCCTCCTCTAAAAGTGATGCCTGGATATGAACAAGCTCAGGGTTTGGCATATTGATTAGAGTTGTTGACATATTATTATATCCAAGAGGTAAACTTTTGAGCAGAACACCAATGCAAACATCTTCTTCCATTTTAATGTTGATTCCTGCAAGCTGGGTTAGAAGTCCTTCCATGTAATTTAGATGTGTGGCAAGTGATGTGCTAGACTTCATTTTAAGCCTGAAAAATTCAATCAAAAGACCATACTTTGATGACTTAGAGTGTGTACCAAACAAAGTGTCAAGTCTCTTCCAAGTATCCTGTGAAGTATCACAGTTATCCACATGGTGGATATAACTGTCATCTAGCTCCAGTTTGATAATGGCATGAGCCTTATCATCATTCTTTTGCCAAGTGACTGCAAGGTCTGCATCACGAGGCTGCTTCTCTTTGCCATTGATGATGGCCCAAAGACCTTCTTCATTAGAATGAGCTTAATGCGGGTCTACCAGGTGTGAAACCCGAACCCTTTGAAGTGAACGGTTGGAGAGTCCTTGCCCATACTAAAGTTGGAGGATCAATAGCAGCAGAAGACTTGATCTTGAGTGTATTTGATAAGCACAAGTGCCAAAGGACACTAGATGAATAGTATTAAGAGATATTGATGCTTGTGGCTCGAAGCTTGAGACCTTCAGAATGACCTTCAGAATCTCCCCTCCTTGATTTGATGCTGAACAAAGTGTTGGACAGCTTCAAATTCAATGGATCAGAGTGGCAGAGGCTTGGTTTGAGTGTCAAGAGAGAGAAAATAATGAAAAGATGAAGCTTTGAGTTCTTGGCTATGGCAGTCATAGTTAGGGTTTGCAGGGCAGCCTGGTTTTTCATAGATTGCAGGAGCTATAGTCCATCATTTTCAAAAAAATTAAATAGAAATAAAGCTTGTCTCATGATCTTCCAAAGCCCTATGGTGCTCATCAGGAATCGTGGACTGTAGACGTGGTGTCAGCAATATGACAGTTGCAGGCACATTCTGGACATCGAACTGATTCAGGCGGAAAGTTGGGCTCTCTGATGAGTAATGTCAAGCTTTGATGGGCCAGGGAGGAGCACCTCAACCTAAGGAAGATATCTCTAGAAGTATTTGTGATGAGATATGGCTTCTATGAAGAGAAGCAAGTGCTCAAAGGAGACATGGTGCAGAATGGCTATGGCTTCCACAAGCTTGATTGAAGATACGAGTGAAAATGGAGCTGGAAGTGAAGTCATGAGCTGACCATAAGTGAAGAGAAGGTGAGAGAGAAGTGAGATGAGCTAGGTCATGCCCGACTGGGCTTTGATAGCATGCAAAAACATGGATCTAGGACATGGCTTGAGGCGGAGGCTATAGAGGTTGGAAGAGAAAGAGTGAGTTCATGAAGACACTGACATGACTGACTGTTACACAAGTGAATTAGGTTCCAAGATGGAAGCTTGGACTCATAAACACAATCTTGTGTATAGAGACTGACAATGACACAAAGACTTTACTGAAGGACAAAAGTACTATGACATTGCATTAGAAAAGAGAGCAAGTATAATGCTTCATAGGAAACTGGATGGTAGCACTTCTCCTACTGCGCATATGGGATTCTAGTCCTTGCCCATACTGCTCCTTCCAAAGAGACTAAAGTAGGTGTGATTGCAAACATCTCAACATTATTTAGTTGTTGGCTTGACTAACCTATGTCAAAATGTAGTAACCTTGGTAGGTCCATGGGGGGTCATGACTATGGGTGGGTCTAGGGCGATGGGAGAGGTTGACTAGGGCTACTTAGATATATTAGTTGGATTGCCTTGAGTTCCTGCTCTTCATAACCCTTTTGCCTCAATAGTTAGATTAGGTCCCCTTGGTTTTTCCCTTCTATCATTAGATCAATTCCTTGAATATGTCATTAGATCGATTCCTTGAATCTTATCCATGTTTTCCAAGGTGTTGGAGAGCAATCTAAGTTCAGCCTTAAGTTCTTCTAGATTTTTAGATTGAGCTATATAAGTTGTCATCACAGTTTCTCTGAATAGCTCTTGCTGCTTTACCATGACTTGTTTGCAAGCCTCCAACTAGACCTTGTGTTGGCATTCATTGTACATGGCTGCTTCTAGGTCATTAGAGAGCTTAATCAAGGTGGTTTCATAGAGCCTTTGTGTGTCATTTTTGACTATCCTCATAGCCCTTAACAAGTTGGTGATAGTAATGTCTTTTAAGCATGCATATAAAGCACTCCATTGGTTGATGCTCTAGATGTCATCTCTTATATAGATCTATCTTTGCTTTCTCCTATCCACTTTGATTCTAACATTAGTGAGTTGAGTGTAGTGTCATGCTCTTTGAGCTAGGTATGGAGATTAGCACAAGCAGAAGTCGTGCCCCTTCAACTAGTATTGAAACCCTTGCTCTTGCTTTTCTTAAATCTCCTTTATTTTCTTTTCTAGGTCTATCAAGAATCTTTTGTATATCTCCACTTATCCTCTTAAGGGCTTCAATCCTTCCTGTAGTACTTTGCTCCTTAGAAGATTCTTGTGCATTCTTTGTGGAATTAGTTGGGCCAAAGCTCTCTATTGGGCCAGTGATGGTGTCTCTTGGTGAGGGTTTTACATTGTCTAGCCTTGATATTCATACCTACATTTTTCCCATCCGTTTCTATAAGTTGTCTAGGAGAGCTGCGTTGACTAGTTGAGCTTCTTTAGCTACCTTTTCTTTCCATTTTCTAGAGCTAATTTCCCCTTGCTCTACTACAATTTCACCCACCTACTAATGCATTGACTCCTTAATAGATGCTTGTATGGTTGCTTGGTACTCCTCCCATTCTTTTCTCATAAGGTTTTCCCTTCTGTCAAACTCTTCCTTGGCTTGCTAAATGATTTTTTTGAGCAAACTCCTGTCTTCTAAGTCCTCATCATTACTGTCCTCTCTATGTCTTTTGCATCGCTTTGGGTGCTCTTCAACTCTTTCTCTTCTTTCCTTCCTTTTGTTGGTGGTTGTGGCACCATATTGGATCCTATGATGATCCCAATATAGACATATCTATCAATTGCAAAAGTGTCCTGCCATAATTGATGACGGTAATTTTTGCCTTCGTGTAGCTTAGCTTGGTTTTTATTTCCTTGTAAAAAAATATGTGTGAGCATTAAGATCTAGCTTTTTCAGTCAAGATGTGCTCCATAAGCATTTGGGTATTCTAGACTTGTGGAGGGCTTCTTGTAAGAGAATAGACTGTGAATCACTTGTGCCATGACTCGTAACTCTTCTTCTTGTACCCCTACTAGCAACACTCCATCCCTCCTAGTGACGTGATCCTTCCATTGTTGGAACACTTGCACCAATTTCATAGTTCTCATATATTTTTTTAACTTTGTCCTTATGCCCAAGATTTTTTGCAAGCCACAATGAATTTTATGAGTCTTTAACATGAGATTTCCATAAAAAGTATTTTTGTTTCATTACTGAAGAATATTTCCATGTCTAAAGACTTGGGTTATGACCTTGCATATCTTGGAATCATGAAATTCTTATCCATGTTCTTGTCTTTACCACATAATTATTTTTTACTTGCTTGAGTTCACGATTGGTTGGTCCTAGTAGCATGATCTTTTGGTGTCAGTGCTCTCATGAGCATACTGCCAAGACCTATTGACTGTTTATTGCTTCAAGCATTTCAAGCCAAGAGCTATGGCTACCTCTCACATAGCCACGTGCACTACCTCATACACAAATGTAGTGAGCTTATCTTTGAATCTGACCAAGTTGCCTCCTTCCACGAATCCGTTGGTAGCTCCAAGATCCAAGATGCACTTTCAAGCAAGCTCCATATCCACATGCATGAGAAAAGAGAAGAGAAGAAGAGCTTCTCCGTGGTCCCTTACACACACACACACACACACACACACACACACACACACACACACACACACACACACACACACACACACACACACACACACACACACACACACACACACACACACACACACACACACACACACACACACACAAGAGTGAAGCAAGAAGCAAAAAACAAGAAGAGAGCAAGTTTGGCCACACACCAAAAATGAGCTTCTTCATTCACTTTTTGACTTTTGTGCATGCCCTATCTCCTCATTAGGCGGCCATCCCCTTTTTTGTTTAGCCTTTGTCCATTCTTTCTCTCTTTTTTCTCCTTCTTTCCTATTAGCATGACCTTAATTTATGCCTCTTATTCTTTTTACAATTGGCATGGGAGAGAGTTGAAAGCTCTTTTACAAAATAAATTACAATGTGCCTCGTGCTCTTTTTGCAAAAATATTAATGTGTACTTATTTTTGTGCACCTCCCTCTTACATTTAGAATTTCTTTTTACTACGCATTGTGTCTTCAAAGTCCTTAGTGCACCTTTGTTCTCCATCTTCCTCTTGCCTTGGGAGTATCTTTCACTTTCGATTTTCCAGATTTTCCGTCTTGGTCTTTTGAGAGTTAACATTATCCCCCTCCTAGCTGAGTGCCAGTCTCATGGCACTTGATGGTATGGTTGAAGATATTAATGATTGGTGTGTAATGGTTCTTGGAGCCTTTGGGGAGGTTGGTCATATTGGAGATGCTTGAAGCAGGTTTTAAGGTTGTTGATGTCAAAGATAGATTGGTGGTTGAAGAAGGCCTTCAAAGTTGTTGGCTTGCCATGCCGCTACACAACGCCGCTGCACAATGTACTTGAAAAGAAAAAGGAGTGTACTTCTTAGAGGGGTATGTCTACCTTACCATGCAGTGCACTATGCAAGTGATGGTGAAACTAGGAAATGGGTCGAACCATAGGGAGGCAAAGCCTAAGGTATTGTTCCGCACTTGAGCACCTAGTTCTTGTAAAGGGAGGTACTGTGTGTGACTGTGGGAGACATTTCTATCAAAACGTCATGCCCTTGATTTGCCCTAAGTTGTGAAGTGGGGGAGGGGCTAGGGTGGTCCCTGGGTGCAATGGTTGTGACACATAGAGTACAAATGAAGAGATTTTATTTTTAATTTTTTCTCAATTCTTTTTTTTGTTACAAGGGAGCATGTTAAGTGACATCCCGTTTATGAGTAAGGGTCAAGTTGCAGGGAGCTTAAGAGATTTGCTTAGGAAAGTTAAGCTTTGCATATAGCCCTTCAATTTTATTCTTATATTGAGGGATGTGGTGGAAAAAAACGGGTGGTCGCTCCCAATAAACCTACTATCACTCATATCTTCTAATAAGCTCATATAGAATGTTGGTAAGAGGGTGGCTCTCATCATGAGGCACGTCATTGTGCAACTATCTATCTTTGCATTAATGTCAAAGAAGAGGAGCGATAACTGCTCTTCCTTTGTAGTAGGCTTTTGTTTTAGTAAGATCCTCAAGAGAACGAGATAGTTATAAGTGGTGATGAATGTAGAATTTGGGAAAGAAGAGAATTCCTTGAGGAAGTGTGCTATGGATGGATGGAGGTCCCTCTCTATGTAGGTCATGCACTTCTCTAGAGATGTAGCATTTACATTGTAGAACTTAGGGTAATCATATCTACCATGTATCTCCTTGTTGAAATCAACTCCAGTTCTCTGTAGATAGGGATGTAGGTAGGATTATTCCTCTCATATGGTAGTGCATTATAGAATACCATCTAGACATTTAAGTTAGAGTCCCAAATGTTTCTTTGCCACTTTGATTGTGCTTCATACCCTTTCACTTTCTTGGGTCTTGGGCACCTCCATCACCTTGTCCTCCCAATAGTCTGCTAATCAAGCTCCTGTTGCCACCTCATGGGGTCTTTAATTCTCTCCTCCAACTATCACTTCCCGAACCTTGTCAAGAGCTTTATCACTTTCTCCACTATCCTTGGAGATAACACTCTATCCAGTGTTCAAGGGAAGGTGAAGGTGAATTCAAAGGGTCAGTTGCAATTCTCTCATTGATCTGCATCCATTATGGGGCATTGGGGTCACATCACGGAGTTCTCTTCTGTATCTCATTGGGAAGAGAAATGTAGATCATCCATTGACAACTGCGTTTTTGAATTTTCCTGGCTAAAGGTTTTTTGAGCGACAACCCCCATATTGCAAGTTCCTTGTTCCAATTCATAGGATATCACTCATCTCCTTGAGAAATGGCCACATTAGGAACTTGTTACAACTTGGCTTGGAGTTTTCTTCATGCTAGCTCTACCTATTCTCTTTGCTTGTGCCTCATTTCCACCATTCTCTCAAAGGGATATGGTTTCCTCACCTTGCTCTTGTGTTTGTGCTTGTGTTTGTAGTGGGGAGCTTGGTTCATGCGGCTACTCTTCCCCATCATGGTGTTGCTCGAAGTCTGGTCCCTCTTCATATATTCTCTCTCTTGAATCCTCAGGAGGAGGCTATACTTGATGCTTTTTCTTCCCAAAACCTAGTAATTCAAGTTCATGTATGGATAATATAGTCATGATCAAATGAGCTCTTTGTTCCTCCACACCTAAACTGGTGCTAGGTTTGGGTGCCTTAGCATAGAGTTCATGTTTAAGTACTCTCCTTGCGAGCTCTAATTTCCTTATGAGTTTATCAATCATCTCTTCCTCTCTTATTTGGGTGACATTGAGTATCGTGTTTAAGAAGGCTTTCTGCTACTCTAGGATCCCTGTGTCCACATCTTCAACTTTACTTTACACTATAATGCATTCGCTCTCTGAATGTGCCAGGCGGTAAGCTAAATATTTAATCTCATCATCATTTTTGGCTGCCCATTCTTCCACCTTTCCTTTCATTTGCTCCAATCCTTGGTTTTGGTATTGTGCAAGGGTAATGATTACTTGCTCTTACTCTCACCATAATATACTCATTTGTTCCTTCTTCTATTGATTTTGGTACTCTACATGTTCCCTTAGGATGGCTTGCTCATGGAGTGCTGCTTGAAGTTGATTATGCAGTTCAACTATCTTTCTCCTTGATTCTTGATCACCTGGTGCCTTTGTCTCTTATAGTTCTTTGGATAGCTATTCTCTTTATTGCTTCAAGCTATTGACCTCTTCCTCAAGGCATCTCCTATCCTAAGATGCAAGAGCACATTATGCCTCTAGAGAAATGCAACTCTCCCTTTCTTCATCATACAACTCTCCCAAGCTCTCTTCACCTTGCCTTGCCTTTAAGGCCTCTTTTAATGCAATCACTTCCCTGGTTATTATGGTCATCTACCTTGTTTTTTCTAGTCAGTAGGTTGCAAAGGCATTCCTTTCTTCATCTAGCTTGGCAAGTGCGGCCTTTCTCTCTCCATTCATCTTGTCATGTTGACTTTGAAGTTCTTTCATCAGCTCATCATACTCTTTTGTGTTGCGCATTGCTGAGGGCACCGAAGTAGTAGATACTTCAAGGTGGGGTACCTTCGGCCCTTGGTGTGATTCTGCATCAGCTCTACTATTGGCCTTTTGGTTCTTGCAAGGCAAGTGGAGCTCCTTCACTTGGTGCAGGTATAAGCTCTTGCACTTTGTTTACGAGATACTATACCCAAGCCATGATGTTACTTTTCATTGACTGCCCCTTCTGTGGTTCCTTGCTTTGAAGTGGTCGTGGTGACCATGACTGGTGGGGATGACTATCATAGGCCTTTGTTCTGCCTCTTCTGTGGCAGCACTTGTGCTAAGCACGTCTCCATGTTAATCGCAAGAGCCATCTCCTCATCCTCCTCTCTTCTCAACATTTCTTCATCTTCCTCTTATTTCTTTTACGTTCTGCTTTAGATCTTTTTGACTCCTCTTCCGCTCTCCACAAGCACTCATCTTCTTCCTCCCATTTTTTTTGTGTTCTTCTTCAAGTCTCCTTAATTTTGCTTGGGCAACTTCTAGGTCTCACTCCCTTCTATTGTGGCTCTAATCTTTCTGCTTGGGATTCTCAACGCGCTTCATCTTCTTTCTCCTTTGCTTGATGGTGCAGAACCCTACTCCCCTTGTTCACTAACCATCCTCTCACTTGAAGTTTCCTATTGTTGAGTTTGATGGGTCGACTTCTCTCTTCTTAATAGCTTGTTTTGCCTCCTCCTACTGAACTCTATTGAATTTTTCTTCCCTTGAATTCCCTATCGAGAATGAAGTGGAAGGGCTCACTGGAGTGGGAGAGTGATGGTCTTCTTGGGTCAATGATGGTTCAGGGGTCTCCTTTGCTACTTCTCTTTCCATCTCCCCTACTTACAACTTCCTATATTATGGCTGCTATAGCACCCTCTCAAAATCCTATGGTCGATGCCTTAGATGTAGAATTTTTCCTTCTATGATTCCACTGTTGTAGCTGGAGACTCTCCTCCAGTTGCCTTTGGAGCTGTTGCTAGCACCTTTGCCAATGCTTGGATTGTTTTTCGGACATAAGCCTTCTAGTTCACCTCATCCAATGCATTTGTTGCAAGGCTTTCAAGTAAGAGCACTCCTATTCTGTTTATAAGGGCATTATATCATTGACTTGAGAAGAGAGTGTAGACCACCTTCACTTGCAGTCTGATGGTGACTTAGGAATATTAGCCAAGCTGATTACATAATTCATGTAAACTTTCTTATTATCCATTCCTAACATCCCATAGACATCTCTCTTTGGAATCTTTTTCAGCTTGTCCACACTAGCCCTAAGTCCTTCTCTCCATAACCTTGAGGCTAAGCTTGACTTCCACCCTACTAGTGGCATCTCCCCGTATGATTGTCACTATGCCACTATTCTTCTAGACATAAAAAATTTAGTGCATTTTCTATGATCTATGTCCTAAGCCACATTCTCTATGTACCTATCAAGATTGCATTGTTCTATAATCTGTATGACTGCCTCTTTGAATGTCATTAGCTCCTCCAAGTTATGGATGTTGTAGTATTTCAGCTAGTTGAAGACACGTGCCTTAGTGGCTAAGCAATATTTTTTGTATTCTTCCTCCAAGTGGGAGCTTGTTGGTTTTATCCTGTTGCCCTTCCATTTGGGTTCCTATCACTACACAATAGCCCACAATGAGTTCTCTTTGAAGGACATTTCTTGCATAAAAGGTAAAGTGATTAGAAAGAAGCAATATCACAAGTATTTTTAAACTCAAAACCTTAAACCCTCTTAATCATATGTTCTTCACAATGAATGCAATCCATACCCCATTTGATATCAATAAATTTTCTCATACACTCTTAATATTCACTAACTACTTATTTTAGAAACACACAAAAACTACCATTTTCAACACTAAAAATTAGATATGTCTAATTCTAGAGATCCATTTAAGCTAAGAATTAGATATCTTCATGAACACACCTTCGATAAATTTCCTCACGAGGAAAATACTTATATAGATAGCTTGACATAAAAATGTAAGATTGTGACTACAATAAAATATGCTGGCATTCATACTTAGTCGCAATTGGTGGGTATTTAGCTATACTAAGAAAATTGGCAATATCCACATACCATGGTATTGTGATAGAAACTTCAAACAATTGAGCATCAAGTAGATCATCATCTACACCCTTTGTATCATCAATAATTAATCAGGACATATGTGGATGCATGGTGCATAGATGCACTATATGCAATCGGATGCATTGTGTATAGTTGGATGTAATATGTGTGGTCAAACACACACATATGCACTGTGTTTGATTGGACACAGTATGTACAATTGGATGCACTGCTACGTGTGGTTGGACACGCTGTGTGCAGTTGGGTGGATGCACTCTAATGTATTGGATACAATAAGGTATGTTGGATGCACAAGAAGGTGATACAACTACATATACAACCTTTGGATAGGAAATTGAGGTTGCTTGAACCTTGCCAACATTGGCCGTCTTAAATGCCAACCCAATAACAACAACCCTCATCTTGTAAAACCCAACCAAGGATCCCAATCTCGTCGCTTCAATGCAACCGCTCAGGTCAGGCCCAATGTTAACCATCCTCATAATCCTCCAACAAGGAAAAAATTCAATAATTAAGGATGAGAACATGAGTGGAATGAGGAGTATATGTATGAGCTTGTTTCTTGGATGGACAAGAGGGAGAAGAGGACCCGACCATTTACGAAGAACTGGAGAGAGGCATCACACGTGTAACCATTAATAATCAAGAGGATGGATGTCAATATACCATTCTTTAAGTACCTACAAGACACTAAAGTAAATCCGTTCAAATTCTTATTGATTGTGGTGCTACTCACTCCATATACCCCAAGTGTATAAAGAAATTACAACTAGATCCCAAACCTACTAGAAGACTTATACTAGAACTAGCAAACAAGAAAAAATATACTCACAACAAATAGTCAAAAATGTAGAATTACACTTAGGAAACCAAATAGTTAGAATCATAGAACTACACTTAGAAATCCAACACACAAAGGAAAAATTTCAAGTTCTATCTTTAGAAACGTCTGACTATCTCCTAGAAATGGATTGATTGGGTCTTAATTAGCCAAGTGTCCACTATGAGGAAGGGATAATTACTTTCAACAACATTAAGGGAACTAGTTCAAGCTCAGGGAAAGGTAGGAAGACTAGATTACAACTAACAACAACAACTTGATTAATTAAGGGTCTAAGAAAAGGATTACCCATCTATTTGATCAAATTAAACAAGGTAGAACCATCCATGGATCTTGAAGAACCTTCATGACTTAGTGAATATGCTAATGTGTTTCCCAAAGATCTAACAAAATTATATCCTACTTTAAAATGCGTTTATAATCACTTCAAGCCAAATATAACAATAAGCTTATAAAATATTATTTTTTTCCAAACCGACAATATGTTATCTCTATCACGTTTGCAATAATGGGGGTTTTGCCAATTCCTACTACGTCATTTTCTCCATCAGACGCGTTTCTTGCTTCTCTTACTTTGAATGGCCTTCTTGAATTTTTGTGACCTCGTGGAGCCATGGATGTCAGGCAAAATCGACATGGTAGTTCAGGGAGAGTTGGTGGTCGTGTAGAAAAATTTCACCAGCATTTTGCCTAGCGATATGGCTATATGGGAGGAAGGTGTAATAGGGGATAGAGAAAATGAAAATGAGGTAGAAGAGGGGTATTTTTCTCCTTCAAGGCTCAAGCTACAATGGAAAAGAGAAGTGGAGAAAATTTTCCATCATCAGGAGGTCTTCCTTCTTGCTTTCTTTGTGAATGAGAGGGGGTGTATTTATAGCTATGAGGGGGAGCATGCAGTCGATTCATTCTTTTGGCTACTTGTCCAAGAGCCAAGTGAGCTTGATTAAAAATACATTTTGATTGCCTACTTGTTGGATGGTGGCATGGGGATGATTTTTAAATACTTTCTCTCCCTCCATGCATAAAAAAGTCATGATTTTTGGCCAATTGTTTCAAAAACATCTTTTTTTCTTCAAAACGACTTCATTTGGTGGTTTTTGGCCAAGTTACCTCATGACTTATCTAGTTTATAAAGTCGTATCATACTCTTTGATACTTAACTTACTTAATATCATGCTTGTTCTTGCGTGTTCTTTGTCTACTGATTAAGGCTTTTGCGATCTGTCTTCTTGCAGTTACGAAATCAATGAGATCTTTGACGCATTAAATGGAATTGAAAATACTAAATCAAATATAATGTGGGAAAAATTATGATCAAGCCGTCATAATATTATTTACAGAGGTGTCTTTTCTTCTTGTTGGTTGGGAACATTGAGGCGTCTTCTCGTGTCGAATTGCGGAATTGATTTAATGCAAGACTCGATATTAAAAAAATTATGTGCGGTCACTTATGTGATAGCTCAACGAGTAATTTCTAAAACATCTCAAGCCCGAATTTGACTCTTGATATAAAGTGTTATGACGGGAAATTACAGGATCGTATCAACAGCCTTGAGTATGAGCTATGGAGGATCTGGTGGAGTGAGAGGTTCAACATTATTCAACTCTTCGCTGTTTACCCTAGTCCTCCAAGTTCTGTAGAGTATCATGAGGGTGAGGCTATGAGACGAGTCTAGTGAGTTTACTATAGGATTATCTAGGTCATCCGACCCACCAAGTTGTATTCGCTCATAGATCCCATGCCTTTGGGTATTAGGTGGAGGGACTCTCCAATCTCCTTGTTGACTACTTAGCCTTGGATATCATGTGTGAGGTACCAAATTTAACACTATTTCCCTTAATGAATTCAATGGTTGATCTTGTATGTCTTATGGCTTTTGGGTAAAGCCCTTGTATATAAATAATACACATCTATAGTAACTAGTGTCTACAAGGAAGCATTGAACTTTCTTGGTGTTTTCTGGTGGCAACATCTCTAAGATAACCCAAAATTTTGATGTGTTAGTTGTAATTCCATTCTTGGACATGATGTGACTTAGAATGATGCCATATTTGACCACAACTAACATGTTAGTGGATTCAATGAGAATTAATATTGCCTACTCTATTGAAAGACTTCTTGAAATTTCTCTAAATATTTGTCCTATGAGGAGTTGACGTAGAGATCATCCACAAACACTTTGAGGTATTTGGAAAGCATGTCCTTAAAGAGCGTACAAATTGGGTGCTTGAGGGTTGTAGGTGCATTTGTCAACTCAAGGGCATGATAATATATACAAAGATCCCCCATTCAATGTGGCAAATGCAGTCTTGTGTCTATCATCAAGGTGAACTTGCATCTAATTATATCTTGAAAAGTCATCGATGAAACTGTGAAATCCTCCTTGCCTACCATGCACATGATCATATGTTTAGTGTAAGGCAATGAGTAGTTCTAGAGTACGATCATGATGGGCAATATCTAGTCCATATGTTCTATCTTGTAAATGAACCTACCTTCAATATCTATTTTAATTGTTCTCATAATAGATGTGTGTATTAAGGGTTCTTTGAGTATGGTCTTTGCTTAGTGGGCTTGAGATGAGGGTCCATTGGTATGGTGTGGGTAAGTATATGTGGCAGTATTCTTTTGAGATCTATGCAATTCCATGCAAATACATCTTGGAATTCTTTAAGAAGTGAGATGAGTTTCTATTCATCCTTCCATGAAAGATCTTGAAGAAATATACATGGATTTAGGAGACTCTCCTTCCTTAGCAAGATTCACTTGTTGACCCTTTGCAAGTCCCTCCATCAATTCACTAAATTCTTAATTTTAGATTAGATCTGTCTAACATCAAATTATTGGCCATGGCTTTGTAGATGCATTTGTTAACAAATGCCTTTGTGATAGCCTCGGCATTTTTCCTTTCAGCAAGAGGGATTCACTCCTATAAACTTTGTACCTTAAAGACATATTCACTCATACTTCCTTCCTCTTGTTGTTGCTGCAAGTCAATGAGCCGTACAATGAAGTTGTCCCATATTCAACTTCTACAAACTAGATGATAAACAAGTCCTTGAGATTAGAGAATCATGCTTTCTTATTTGCATCTATCCCTATAAACCACATTCCTCCTTTATTGCTTAAGCAAAGTCCGAAGGTTTGAGCTTTCTTGTTATCAGTAGTGAGGTTATATGCCTCATGCACATGCATAAATGCTCTATGAAGTTGTAGCGATTGCCCCCTACTCTATGATTTTCTATTTGCTTATGACCAAGGGAATTCCCACTTGGTCTATGAAACCTAGTGTGACATGAAGTCTCACCAATAGTGAGTTGGTCATGTGTGTCATGATACAGAGGACAAAAAAATTGTCTAATAGTTTCCACTACACTAAAATTAATTATTGAGTTAGTAGAGGATCCAAGGATGGTCACATTTTGCAATAATAGTCACCTTATGTCTGTCATCTCTTGCTGCCTATCTTCCTTCTCATGTTGAAAGGCTATGGTTAAGTCTACTAGCTTATCCAACACGTCTTTCTCTTTCTCAAACAAGGTGCTACATTGGTCTTCCAACCCTATTGTTGATTCCTTACTAATGTTCATGTTGGATGTAGCTTGGAAGCTTTCCATTGACACCTTTAATTACTTAGGCAAGTCTCTCAACACCCCCTTCTCCATCGTGTTATACTCTAGTGAGACTATTTGACCACGCTTCAGTTAGTTGTATTTATCGAGCCTAGAATTAGTCAGTGGGTTGCTATGTTAATATTTCTTCAAAGTTCCTTAGCTTTGGACTTAGGTTTTATTTGTTTTGGGCCTTTGTATAGTGGGTTTTCTTTTATTATCAAGGGTTTCCTTAATTTGTCTACCCTAGTTTTGAAGGGGGTTTTGTTCAACTTCAACAAATAATTTCAAATCCTAACCATGCCTTAAGCTCAAACATGCTTTTTTCTTCCTAAATAATGTGTTTAATGTGATTCACACTATATAACTATGCATTGTGCTCAATCAAGCTTTTTGATGTCAAAACCATTTGTGAGTATTCAAACACATACACCCAAATTTAGACTTCACCTTCAACTTGCATGAGACAATGATTACATACAAGGAATCTCTCTCTCTCTCAAATCACACGATTCCTATAATTGTGTCATGGTAGGAAGGTCAACAATGCAAATCCCAAAAACTCAAGCAAGTCATCAACAACTCCTAGCAATCCTTAACTCGTGATGTTTCCCATGAGGTTTAGCCAACCCCAAGTGAAGAAGGTTGTGAGATGATAGTATTGAGCAATTCATTTATCTAGTCATGCCATATGCCAAAGACTTCCTATGTGCCCAACTATTCGTGTGATGAACAATTGCTATGTGTGACATCAAAAAGTGAGTTTCTTTTATGTTTGCGTTAAGTCAAATGACTAAGGATTGAGGCTCAATTCATGTGATGATGGGGTGGCCTTGTGATGACTAGCATGGTTGTGCATGAGACTTGAGAGTTTAAGTGTGTGAGAAGAGTTTTGAGCTTATGTGTAGACAAGTTGAATAATGTATGTGTTGATTGGTTGCCACATTTCAGGTACCAATCAAGTTGAAAACCTTATGTTTTGATGAGTTGATTAGTTTTTTGTGGATAGGCTAATGAGTTTATGTGTTGATAGGTTGATAAGTTTTCATGTGTCAAGGGGATGGACAAGATCCTTGTTTCAGCAAGTTTTCTTATGTTGATGAGTCGACAAGTTTTGCATATCAACAAGTTGACATGCTTGAGTGTTGATGAGTTGACAAAGTTCTTATATTGGTGAATTGGCAAGTTTATGTGTTGATGAGTTACATGTATCAACACATCAATTTGTGTCTTGATAAGTTTCCTTATGTCAATAGTTTTATGTGACGACAAGTTGACAAGTTGGTGCATTGATACATTGACACGTTATGTGTTAATGAATTGATGAGTTTGTGTCTCAATGAGTTGATCACTTTTGTGTATCGATGAATTGACAAGTTTAATTATGGCAAAGTTGACAAGTTCCATGCGATGAGTTGATAACTTGATGAATTTCCTTGTTGATAAGTTTATTGTTAAGTTGACAAGTTTTCTTTGTGTTGGAAAGTTGACAAGTTGGTATGTTGATAAGTTGGCAAGTTCCATGTTTTAGTGAGTTGAAAAGTTTGTTTGTGTCTTGATGAGCTGATCAATTTTGTGTCAATGGATTGACAAGTTTTATGTGTTGATAGGCTAATAAGTTTGTGTTTTGACATGTTTTCAAGCTTATGTCAATGAGTTAATCAATTTTATGTATCGGCATACTAATAAGTTGGTGAGTTGATTGTTGGCACTACAAGGAGAATGAAGATTGCAAAGAGAGAGAGAGAGAGAGAGAGAGAGAGAGAGAGAGAGAGAGAGAGAGAGAGAGAGAGAGAGAGAGAGAGAGAGAGAGAGAGAGAGAGAGAGAGAGAGAGAGAGAGAGAGAGAGAGAGAGAGAGAGAGAGAGAGAGAGAGAGAGAGAGAGAGAGAGAGAGAGAGAGAGAGAGAGAGAGAGAGAGAGAGAGAGAGAGAGAGAGAGAGAGAGAGAGAGAGAGAGAGAGAGAGAGAGAGAGAGAGAGAGAGAGATGTTATGCTTGTGGTGCCTCCAATATCTCTCTTGTAAGCAACACCTTATTATATTATTACTCAAATAATTAAGAATGAGTGTGTACATATATAGTTAGGGTTAGTGAATTAAGATGGGTGGCCAACCACATTGGGTTTGACTCCAAACACCTCACACATAAAGGCCAATGCGCCTTTAAGGGAGACAAAATAATGACATAATGTGTGAGGTATAATACATATGAGTTATCCTCAACCAATGCCCATCAATTCCCTACTGTTAATTTTTTTTTGAAGAGTAGACTCTCAACACTTGATGAATGAAGTGATATATCACTTCTATGTGCTTGGTTTTTGCATGGAACACAAGATTCTTTGCCAACATGATGGCACTCTAATGATCATTATGCAACAATGGTATGTCTTCACCAATGCCCAAGTCTCCCACTAGATGAGTAAGACATATGGATTCTTTGCATGCCTTTATGGCTATAATATGCGCATCTTCAATGGTAGATAATGCCACATATTTTTGCAAGCGAGACATCCATGAGATTCCACCACAGTGCAAGGTAAAAACATTTCATGTGGTTGACTTTCTGTTGTCAATATTCCTTACAAAGTCTATATATGTGTATCCAAGTGAACCATTGCTACTTCTTCTAGAGCATATGCATATATCTCTTGTACCACTCAGGTACCTCAAGATGCCTTTCATTGCTTCCCAATGCTTCTTGCCAGGATTTGACACGTATCTTCTCACTACTTCCACTACAAATGCAATGTCCAAGCGAGTGGCAATCATAGTATACATGAGACTATCCTCACATGATGAATATGGAACCTTGGCCATTTCAACCTTTTCCTCATTAGATTTGGTCACCATATTGAAACATTGTAACACTTTGCTAGCATAATCCTTTTAGGATAGATAGAACAATCTCTTTGTTCTATCTTGATTATGTGCATGCTAAGAATGTGATTTGCATATCCCAAATCCTTCATTTGAATGTTTCCATTAACCTTTTTTTCAAGGCATCAATCTTGTCCTTGTTTTTTCCAACTATCAAAAGCTTTTATTTGCCATGTTCCACAAAAACCTCTAGTTCCTGCATCTAGATCTCATCATGAAGATCACCACGTGAACATGTCGTCTTTAAATCTAATTGTATTAGGTCTATATCATCTTCATCCACCAAGGCAAGCACAGTGTGAAGAGTAGACAATTTCACCATAGGTGAAAAGATGTCATCAAAGTCCACACCTTTTTCTTGGTTAAAATCTTTGGCTACTAACCTTGCCTTGTACTTTGTTTAGTACCACTTAACCTTTAACTTATAAATCCACTTAGATGGCAAAGAATTTTTGCCCTTGGGCAATGGAACCAACTTCAAAGTCTAATGCTTTATAATGGAATGCATTTTAGAATACATAGCCTCTTTATAAGAAAATGGCTTCCCACAATCTTCAACATTATAAAGTCAAAGCTAGGTTAAAATCTCTCAAGGGGATGAGAGATATGAGTAGATATGTGTAGCATAATGGGCTGACTTGGAGTGGAAAATTTAGCCTCTAAATTTCTTCCATAAAACACCATAGGGCTCTCAATCTACTTCTCAACATATCTCTATGCTTCCTACTTGTTAGGTGAAGCATCAGTTATACCCTACGTTTGCACACCTTCGTGCACTAGCACTTGCTCTATGTGGCAAAATAATAGGTGCCATTGCATTCTAAAAAGTAGCCTTTATTGTTTCCATTTCCTTAAGAGGTTTCTTATGCATCCTCTTCTCATTGAAGATCACATCATTACTATGGATAATCTTTCTACCTTTTGGATCCCAAAGATGATAATCCATCTTGCTAGTCTATCCATAGCCCAAAAAGATACACTTAGTGGATTTTGGTTCTAACTTATTACACTTTTCCTTTAGCACATGCACATAAGCTTCACAACCAAATGCTCTTAAGTGATCATAAGAGGCTTCTTGTTCGACCATGCCTCTTTGGGAATGCCACCATTCAAAAAAGTAGTATTAGGCAACCAGTAGATACCAAGCTCTTAGTAAGCTTAGGTACATGGTATACATTCTAAATAATAAATATAGATCCATTTTGAAAAATAAATTGCACATCATGTGCACCAACTATATCACATACATAGTAATTACCAAAATGGACTGATCCATGCATGCTACTATCATATGAATTGAACCACTCCTTATGTGAGGAGTCTCATGAGAAGATGTGCCAGAATAAAGAATCCGATCTTGAGCTAGTTGTCTATAAGCTGCAACTAGCATATGTGCAGAAAGAATATACGTGAATAACACCTCACTCAATCTTTATATTTCCTTTACCTTCTTTTCTATTAGCATCCTTATCCTCCTTCTTCTTATCCTTTTGCTATTGCTTCCGTTTGTAATAGTTTTTCTTAATATGACCTATTTTATCACAATGATAGCATTCAATGTATTTCTTGGACTTGGATTTGCTCTATGACCGTTGTCCACTGTCCTAGTTTTTACCATTATACAGTTTTTTGCCTGTTTCTCTTGACTTGCCGATACCTCACTATGTTTTCCTTGGTTCATGGATTTCATATATATCTCCTCAGTCCATAAATTGCTCACAACATCATTAAACTTCAACTCACAATCTGGAGATGAATTACTTATTTTTGCTATTCTAAAAGTATTCCATGATATATGTAAGGAGCAAACAAAAAGATTATCTTAACCTCACCTTGGAACTTCAACTTTTGAGCTTGCATTTGATTGAATATGTTGTTGAATTCATTAAGGTGGGAGGTGTTAGTTCATCTGCAACTCAAATAATTTTTTAATGAGATACACCTTAGAGGGGGTTTCTTTCTCGTATATGACACATAGCTTCTTCCATAAGTCATGTGTAGTAGCCTCATTTACAACTATAAAATACACAAATTTTGCCAAGTGCATCCTAATAATGGATTTGGCCAATGCATCAAGCTCTGATCATTCATCATTACACGTTTGCCAGTTTTCTCTCTATGCCTCTTATGGGGCTTAATTATTCCTTCTAAATAAGCATATATTAGATCTCCTTCTTCCACAAAGTTAGTACTATCAAAGTTCTTGATATTATATAGTTCCTTGTTCATGATAGATGATAAAGCCATTTGATAACAACTAGTTATTAAATGGCAGCAACCAGAAAAGCAACAAACTATACCACAAAACTGATAGCCTTTTTGCAACACCTACTCAATATAACCAGAATTGAGTGAAAAAAGAAAATAAACCATTAACAATAATATATATATTATTGTCCAAACATTGTGAAGATCACTACATTTAGTTAAAGCATGACATTACAACATCAATTCTTCCTCACAAATTTTGTAGCATAATAGCATCCATATGTTCAAAAGTATATCAGAAGATGGATATCCCAAAAACTACTACAATATATAAAAGAACAATGTTATTCTCATTCATGAGCAAATATGTATGGATAGTATTACAATCTACATAGCCCAAGGATCACTATAGCATTTACATCATCATAATCTCCACTCTGTAATACTTGCTGCATATAGAGTAGCCAACAACCTTCAAAATTGATAAATCTATAATCTACAACTTGTATAAAACTACCTACAACCTAAAATTTCTTATTTCTAGCTGTCTATCTCATTGGTTACCAATGCTAAGTACCCTCTATACAATGTCTCTACAGTGGATACTATACCCCGTGGTCTACTTTGCAATTTTTGAACAAGTTATGTAGAATTACAAAAAAAAGATGAAATAGCTTGTGCATAACTTATAGGTCATTGACAAGTTGGCAAGTTATGTATCAATGAGTTGGTGCATTGAAAAATTGGCACAAGTTATGTATCAACGAGTTGGTGCATTGGCAAGTCGACAAGTTATGTCTCAATTGGTGAGTTGATAGATTGACGAATGGACAACTTGACAAGTTATATGTCAATGAGTTGGGATTTGATGAGTTGTGGTGGATTACAATGTCATGGATACCACCAATTTTTAAATTTATAGGAAAGTATAAGCAACTAATTCTTGTTACAACAAGTTGTTTTGAATGCACCTTTATTCTCCTCCAATCTCAATGACACTACCTTTTTTGGCTATCCCCTCCTCCCAATGATCACAAAAAGGAATCTATGTAGTATGTACACAATATCCTCATTAATTGGTTAGGTGGAAGTCATAGTAGCTTCCTCTCCTTGCAATGGCTTAGGAGATACATGGGGATAGGGGTAAGAAAAAGCAAACATTGGAAAAGGCTGATAGAATGAGAAGGGGATTTGTAATGGTGGTGATAGAGGATACGATGATGGAGAGAGATGAGTGTTTAGGGGTGAGATAGGATGGGGGTTGTGGTTGGAGAGAGGGGATAATGATAAAGAGGGATTGTGATTATGGGGAGGGTGTGGTGGAGATAGGGAGTTTGTGGTGAGGTGATAGAAGAGGGAGGAAGAAAGAGGGGGTAGACATTGTGGAGTTGTAATGAAGAATTTGGAGCAAATTGATAGGCTTGAAAAAAGGAGTACTATGTCACTCTTGTCGAGTAAAGCAATAGAGGAAGCTTTGTGTTGATTTGTTTTATTAAAGGTATGCTCTATTCTCCAAACGTATAAGGAATATATATATATATCAACTTCTTGATAATAACTTGAATACAAGATATGTTGAAATTGTGAGAAATTTTCCCAACACCCCTATATTTCATTTTTGCCTCCATACCTTCAATGTAGAGATGTTCACTTTGATGTGCAATATGCAATCTTGGAGGGTATGAAAGAAGTGGTATGACATGATTGATGTATGCTGGCTATTAGCATAAGGACATCGTTCCATGGAAAAATATGCCAGTATGGGTGGCGTTGGAGGCGCTAGAGGTAGCATTGGTCTTGATTGAGACATCCTTAAGGGTAACATGTGGCATCAATCAGCCCCAAGCAGCACTTCAAGGCAACGAGGCAATGATGACAAGACCCTAAGGTGGCATGGAGGTGGTGACAAGTGATGTTGATGCCTCAATGGGCAATGTATGTGTGGCGATGGTGGCATGCAGATGGCAATGGGGCTATGGACGATGACCTTAAACAAATTGGGGGAGTTTTACCTCAAGGTTCCCTCTCCTTAAAATCCAACTAAAACATTTACTTTTAAAATATATATAAATTAAAAAGAATTTAAGTGGATGTAAATATACACAAAGAGGAAAGTACTAACAATAATGCCTTCTTTGGTATGAAGGGGCTAGGGCTAGACAAAGGCTCCATGGGGGTGGAAATTCTCCATGTTTCAACCATGGAGTGGAAAACCCCTTTCACATTCACTAAGATGTAATTCCCTTGCTCCCTCTTCCTATTACCAAACCCCTATTTCTCTATCAAAACTCTCTCTTAATCTTGAACACATGATACTTTTTGTTGATACACATAAAGGCATACCTCACCTCTGTTATTCTTAGTGCCATAGAACCATGGAGTGGAAACCCCCTTTCACATTCATTAAGATGTAATTCCCTCGCTCCCTCTTCCTATTACCAAACCCCTATTTCTCTATCAAAACTCTCTCTTAATCTAGACCACATGATACTTTTTGTTGACACACATAAAGGCATACCTCACCTCTGCTATTCTTAGTGCCATAGAATAAAATAACCTTCATTCATGTATAAAAAGGCACTTCCAAGGTGTTTTCATGCTCCCCAAGTGCCATATTAAAGAAGGCATATTTCATAATGGCAATTTCCTCTTTTCCATTGATTTCTTGCAATATGCGTCCAATATTATATTTTTAAATAAATAAACTAATAAAATTATATCTAAAAGAAGTTTTTTGATCTATTCATGTCTACAACTTAATCCAAAAAAATGAGCTATAAGATAAAAATTCCATTTCATTCACGATCCATGAAGTCCATGCATTTACAGAAATCAATGCAAATCAAAACTAATCACTCACATGTGTTTTGGAGTTTGCAAGTATGCCATTTCTCCTATTATGCAATGCAAATCATGAAAGCAACTATTAGAGCTTATTTGTCCTAGATCCCACACAATGCAACCAAAAATGTATTGCACTTCTACAAGCTCAATCTCAGGACCATTCGACACACCCTTATTGTTTCAAGGGGCTTGATACACAAAGTTTACAATGATCTTTCACCTAGTTTGCTCACACCTACATGTGAATTTGACTCGATGTGATGCAATGAGTGAAGTTACCAGTTCTTACCACATTTTTGTTGTTGACATCGATAATCTATGCTCCACGACCCATGCATGCACTTGCTTGGTTACCTTCTTGTTTCCATTGTCATCTACATGCTTGAGATGAATCATTGCTGTGAATGAGAGGAGATGAAGAGAAAGAGAAGAGCTTCATGTTGCATATTCCTCATACAATCAACATCACACACTCTTTCTCAAGTACGTAACTCACCATATAGGAATGGAGATGAAGATTGAAGATAAGAGAATAAATGAAGCTTCACTATGCCTAAGTCCCTCACTCCACACTCTCTCTCTCCTTATCTCTCCTTCACTCTCATCGTAGCATGGAAGGATAAGCAAGAATAAGGAGACCACAAGTTTGCACACACATGAATAACTTGTTTTATTCTTTTCCATCTCTTTTTTACATGACCTCTATGATTTAGGGTTTAGGGTTTAGGCCCTTTGACTAGCCTTTACATTACATGAATTTTTCGATTAAAGTGAGACTCAACTCCAAACTAAAATAATTACAATTTCACGGGAGTGAGCCTGCTTTCTATTGGACACATCTTTTGAAGAAACAATGCCTTTTATTTTCTTAGATGAAATTGTAGCACTTGTATAGAAAAAAAAGTAAACTTTTTATAATGCTTCCTCCATTCTTTTGTTTACTCAATTTTCTCGATAATAGGATTAACAATAAGGTCAAGAAATCAACGCATAGTTCAATACAAGTTGTTGATAATATCTAGTGTGGCGAAGAAAGCATTGAACTCCCTTATGGTTCGTTGTTGGTGGTGGTAGGAAAGTTCACCTTGAGTTTCAAGAGGTCGGTGTTGCAATGCCACTTTTGGAAACTACATGCCATAAGATACAACCATACTTCATTGAGAAATTGCACTTTAAGAGGTTTAGAGAGAGCATGTTGCCTAAAATGTTCAAACACAACTCAAAGCTTTTCCAAATGCCTTCCCAATTGGTATGTACACAAAGATCATCCACAAACATTTCCAATTGGTTTTGGAGCATGTCCTTGATGATGGCATATATGAGCCATTGGAAGGTGGTAGGGGTTTTGGTTAGGCTAAAAGGCATGACTATATATGCAAACACTCCCCCTCAGTGGTGGTAAATGCCATCTTTTGCCTATCATTCAAATGAATTTGCACTTGATTATAGCCCAAATATTTGTTAAGGAAGCTATAAGCCGCTTTTCAACATGTACTCAAGGTAGGGCAACGGATAATCATCTCTTTTTGTTGTTGTGTTAATGTTCTTGTAGTTAATGCACACTTCGATCTTTTCGTTTTTCTTCACCATAATAAAAATAGGTGAAACTCGATCTGTCTTCTTGATTTCATAAACGAATCCTACATTTAGGAGCTTCTCTATCTCTTCTCCAATAGCATGCATGTGTTTTAGATTCATTTTATATGGTCATTGTTTTAATGGCACCGCATCTGGTGCCATGGAAATATTATGAGTGATGATACTAGGATCAATCCATTTGAGTATTGAATGGGAAAATACATCCTTGAATTCTTTCAAGATGTTCATTAGATTGGTCTCCTTATCCTTGACTAGGTCATCAATGAAACACTGACCAAGGCTTTTTGTTTCATGAATCCAATCAACTTCCTTTACCTTAATGAGTCCTTGTATCAGCTTGTTGGTCTGTCCTTGATAGTTTGCTCCTAGCAACAACACAATTTGATCTTCTTTCTTGAATTTTGTGAAATATTTCAAGAGATCCTATGGTTTTTTTGCCTCTCAACTTTCAAATCCTTGGTTGTGTTTTTTATTTTCTCCTTCAACTTTTTACGCCATAGGTGGATTGGAAGGTCCCCTTTGGTGTGTTGAGTCCTAGGTGGTGATGGGATACCTAGATCACTATCGGAGTTGATTTTTGACTTGAAGTTATAATAACACTTTTGCTGGTTGAGAGCATTTCACCCGATGATCATAGCTCAAAATTAATTCCAACCTCATATAGTGTAACTAGTTCCACTTGGCTGAGTCCTCTACCTTAGTGTCAAGGATTCTTTTTCTTGTTGTGCTACCCACTAATGCTATGACCAAGAGGACTGCATGCATTTTTGTTCTCCCCCAGAACGCATTGACTTGTAGGGTTCCTGAAAGCAAATTGAGAGTTAGGCTTGGTATGTGTTTTAGCTTCATATCCTTACATGACATCTATTTCTAGTTGCATTGGTTCTCCTATCCATTCCTTAAGCACTTCCTAAGGTGCAACACTTTGTTTTAGCACACCAAAAAATTTCTTAGTGGCACAAGGACTAGTATTTGAGGTTAGAGTGGAGAGCAAATTAGCATCTCGCCTTTCATACTTATAACCTCTAATGTTGTTTCCATTGATCAAGGCCTTGAGCTATAATGACCTCTTTAGATCAAACATACATTTTGGGGGGTGGCTCCATGACCAAGAGAGGATTATTGGATCATTATTCTATTGTATCATTGTATGAGGGCATGAGATATATATATATTTGAGATAAATATATTGTATCTATGAGAGATTGTGAGACTATAAGAGAAGAAAATTATGGATATTCTATTGAATACCATACTTTATGGTAGCATATGTGGCAAACAATGTTAGAGTCTCAAGGCATTGGCTAGCAAGATTCCCCACTACTTTCAAAGATGTATCATTTCAATGGTATGAAAGACATGTTGCAAGAGCTTTCAACATATGGGATCAACTGAGTGGATGTTACAAGGATAGACCATAGCTTAATCCAAAATTGAAGAAATTTGAGAAAACCATTAATTGTGAGAGAGTAGAATTGAGAGGCAAAATACATGAGAGACCAATTGGGTACAATTTTCATACCATGCATGGTTGAGCACATCCCTCATGCATGTATTTATTTTAATTTGATAATCTTAGTGCTCAAAATACAAAATGCAACTCAAAATAAGCCCATACATTTCTCTTTCTTACACGGTTCAACTTTCCCAATTCTTTTCTCGAAAGTGAATTATATTTCCTAAACATAATATCTAAAAATATTTATCCTAATCCATTCAACATGTACATCAAAATATTAATAAAATAATGATTTTAGGATTTTATAAATAATCCCTCAAACAATCCATAGTATTTAGGTGCATATAACCATCATGCTAAAGAGTGTATACCCAAAAATAATAATTTGGTGGCACTCGAGCGCCTAGTAAATAAATGCATATCCTTTGTGCACCATAAGCGCTCTCAAAAAAATAACATCTCTAGCTAATAATCTATTACACCAAGCACAAATCATATGAGTCTTGCTATTTAACTACCAAAGGTATGAGCAACCAGTGTCACATGCAAAACTATACACAACAAGTTATAATCAGTGGCAAATAAACAATGTTAAAAATCCACAAATATAAATTAAACCATCATCTTATTTTTCTATAATTCTTCTTATAATATCTATAACATGTTGGGGGATTAAGAAGCAATTATCCTTAGTTGATAAAAATAATCTACAAATTAATGCAAAGGTAGCTAACCACATGTCAATGCGCAATGAATTTGCACTGAATTGACAAGGAGAAGAAAAAGATTTATGTATGACCTCAATGCAACAAATCTGTATATCCCCCCCCTCCCCCAAAGGAAAAACAAGATAGCCATGAATTTTATAGGTCACTACCTTAGTGCGATGAGTTTGTGACGTTCAGACTTTTAATGTGATTGTGAATGATAAGCAATAATTAGAGAATCGTAATTTGAGAATAAACAAAAAAAATTAATCCATTGGGATTCGTCGACAGAATGGTTTTTATATTAGACTAAATATCTATGATATTGTTTACCAGTATGGGTAGTGGTTAAGTCATGATCCATTATCTTTTCAAGAACTAAAATCTCAATATCATCATCTAGAAAAGGGAGATCCTCAATGTGACCAGAGTTACAATAGGTGCACATTTAAAGATTTTCAATAAACTAATATGAAAGGAGTTATGGATTTGCCAAGGTAGAGGTATATCCAATCAAAAAGCATTATCATTAATATTATGTATGATACAAAATGGATCGTAGTTGTCAAGTCATGATCCATTATCTTTTCAAGAACTAAAATCTTTTTCATCATCTAACAAAGAGAGATCCTCAATGACAAGAGTTACAAGAGGTGCACCTTTAAAGGGTTTCAATAAACTAATATGAAAGGAGTTATGGATTTGCCAAGATAGAGGTATATCCAATCAAAAAGCACTATCGTTAATCTTAGGATGCTTGTAAATCAGTGCTTTTCTATGCACAAGCATACCAAATTATATTCATTAAACTCAATAGCTCTATGTTTCTTATTAGCTTAAATGGTGTAGTGCAATTGTGAATTTTTAATGTATTAAATCATATTCTCTAAAATTTTACTATGGTCAAATGCCAAAGCGTCGACAGTATGAACATCAGAAGCTATAGTAGTCATGGAAATATACACTTTTGCCATATACAATCTTGAATGGGGCTCGACCAGTAGTAGAGTGTGGTGTGTTATTATAAGTGAATTGTAAAATGTGTAAATATTAGTCTCAATTATTAGATTGATTTGTCATCGATGATCAAATAAGGCCTAGAATAGTGATGTTAGTAGCTTCGGTGTGCTAAACATTGCTTTTAGGATGGAAAGCAAATGTGAAATCCATTTTAGAACCTAGGTCCTTATTTAAATAAGGTAATCCAAAAGTGATTATAAAGGCAATGGTCATGATCAAAGAGAAAAATTCGAGGAAAACCATGGTGAGGAAAGATAGTGTTGATAAAGAGCTTAGCGAGTTGAGGAGCAAATTAGACCTTTTTACATGGGATAAGATAGACTGATTTGTTAAACCTATCAACAATGGTCCAAATCATATAATTATGAATTGAAGTAGTGGACCAACCATTCTAGATAAATGAAGGCCACTTGATATGCCTGTCAAAAATTACAGAATGAGACAAAATGTATTTTAATGTTTGCTAATTGGTTTTGATTAAGACTTCTAAATCTATTAAAAAGTAATGTTTCTAGATATCTTAAGTATGAACAACAAGTAATAACTCTTTATCAGATGCACTATAATTCTGCTTGGACATTTTCAGTTTGCTACTCTCGTAAACAATAGGATGGTCATTATGCATGAGTACAATACCTATTCTTGATCCATTAGTATTAATGACAACAAAAAAGAAAGGATGGTTAAAATTTGACAATTGCAAAATAGTAGCATGAGTTAAGAAATATTTTAAAGAATTGAAATATTTTTATTGACTAGTCCCCCCAACGAAAAAAAAATATTTTTGTGCAGCAAAAGTATCAAAGACAAAGCAACCAAAGAAAAAAAACAAATTTAACAATATCAAAAGAGTCCATTCTAAGTTAATGCTATAATAATTTTCGATCAATTTTACTAAAAATCAAGGCTCTCTTTAATTTATCTAATAAATCATCAATATAAGATATGGATTTATGATTTTTTATGATGACTTAAGCTAGGACGATTAAGGCATTTATCTAAGAGTTTAGTGACTTACCATTAAATTTTCTTATGGTAAAGTAGGCTATGCTTATGGTCTAACTCATCTTAATTCTATCTTATGGTCTTACTCACCTCACGGTGGAAACTAATGTGGGTAATCATCTACAAAAAAAATCTTATAAATAGCCAAAGCGTGATTTTGTGATGGCGTAAGAAGTGCAATCTCAGGGTCCTCAACTTCTATTACATATATCATGTGGGTTTTGTTTTGCTTTCTAAGAGCACGCTTGGATTGGGTATGTGAAATCAAGGGAAATAACTCTAAGTTTGAATTTCCATGTAAGAGAATATGCTCTCCCTGAAAATCAAAGAATATTGAATGAGTCTGGTAATCATCAATGTCAGGATTATACTAGTGGTGAAAATGAATTACTAGTATAATATCAGAAGACTATAAAGGAGTCGCAAGAAAATTAGGTTTCCTTTATAAGAACCCATAGTCATTTCTAGATTTTTAACTTCACAAGTTTCATATATCTTATTCCTTGAAAAGCATATTTTACCTTATAAGATGATGGACTAGTTCCCAAATGTAATCTTCTAATCAATTTCTCATAAATTAAATTGTAGAGCTACCATCATCATCCAAAATAATCAAAATACTTATATCTGAATCTTGCATAGATTATTGTATCTTTAATAAAGAATGAAGAGAGACATGCATATCTTGCTTACCTCTAGTTGTTATCTCTTGTTGTAGAGAGTCAGTGGTCTAATTTGGAGTATAGGTGAACACTTATTCTATATTGTGCAATTGAGCAAGGATGTTGTTGGTAGTACTATTCTTATTGTTGTTTAACAATTTAGCTCAATATTTTACTCGTAGATGGCCAGAACAACCACAATGGTAACATGTCAGCTTAAACTTTTTAGGTTGAACATTGAGATTTGTATTTTGAAAATTTACCTTGGTTGCTCCAACTTGTTGGTCCATAATGCCTTTAGATGTGAAATTAGGCAGACAAGAAGGTAAGAATGCATTTAAATGGAAGGGAGTGAAAGGCTTTTTTGGATTTCAGTTGTTGTTGTGAGAGAAAATTTGAGAAGATTGTTGGATGCAAAGGATGTATGCAATAGCTTAGAATTTTTTTTAAACATCGCGTGCATGGGATATGGCAACTTGTAAAGAAAAAGACTTAAGAGAATGAAGCTTAGCTTGTATACCTGACTCAAGTCATCCTTATATTTTCGTTGGAGAATGTCCTCTGGTACGTGCTCTGGTATATGCAACAATAGAAGTCATTGCCATGACCTCTCAATGTAGATGACTACATTGAGAGGTTATATTTTCGTTGGAGAATGTCTTCTGGTACTTGCTCTAGTATGTGCAACAATAGAAGTCATTGACATGACCTCTCAATGTAGATGACTACATTATCACCCTCTTGCCATGAAAGATTGGCCCAATTCCTTCAAGCATTGAAATAAATTTGAGGAGGCAAGAAAGAATCTTTGAAATTATTTTGAAACGCTTCCCAAGTGATAGGCTGGTTAACACTTTGGTAGAGTACATTCCACCATAGGGACACTTTATCCAACAAATAATTTGTGGCACACTTGAGCTTGTCTTTCTCGAAAAATAATTCTTGATCAAAATAATCATTGAACTGACTTAACCATGAGAAGACAAGCTTGTTGTCTTTCTTATCATTAAATTTTATAAAACTAAAAAGACTTGCAACCAATGTGTTTCTTCCTCTATGTTAATTGTGCATCGAAAATGCCATGAAGAATGTGTGCAATGCGATCATCTTCAACTTGAATAGGCAAGTTTTGATGTGCTTCTAACTCTTGTAGGATGTGAGTAACCTTAGCTAAATTATGGTGCAAAAGATTAATTTTTGGTTACTAAAGGGTAATCTCTAGAAGAGAAGATTCAACATTAATTGCTTTAGTGTTACGTAGCTCTATCGTTTTCAAGAAATAATAATCTTGTTGTAGAGATAGACTTGTGAATAAATCTACAAAAGAATTTTTATATGAAGGGGCTCTAAGAACAATAAAAATCTTCAAAGTATCCTTCAAAATGATGTTGCAAAGGAACAAGAGCTTATGAAAGATGTTTTGACAAAGTTCTTAGCAAAGAACTCTTCAAAGATGAACCCAAGTGAAGGTAAAGAGGTATGCATAGGAACTAGTTCTGTAAGTGAATAAGGATCTAAAGTTATGGAAGTAGGAAATGGGTAATTTTAAAGTAATCTCCCCCTCCCCCATAGAAGATGGCCGTTGCAAAAAGCTCAAGTCTATTAAGCTTTTTATTTTTTAAAAAGATAGCAAGGGTCACAAACTGCAGTGCTATCTAGTGGAATAATCAACATCTCCATGGCTATCTGCATGCTGATGTCAGCATGTTTGTTGCAATCCTAGAGATGATGATGAGGGTCAAAGTGGTTTGGGAGTGTTGAAAGTAGTAGCTATATTCCCTTAGTCTTAGATTTGTCCCTTTCTCTCTCCTTCACAAAACTACCTTGGTAGGGGAGAACCACTTGTAGGTGGTGTTTTAAAAAACGTGACTAGAAGAGAAAGAATGCTTTGTAAATAAACCTTTGGAAGGGTCTATTTCACCTTGGGAAAAGGGACATTGACATCTCCCATGTCCAAGACAAAAATCCTTTGTGTAAAAGCTTTGTCCTATAGACTTTTCAACGATTCTTGATCATGAGGATGGAGAAACCTTGATGATAAATGGATGCCTTGATCTTAATGTTGACCTTGATACCAATGCACAAGCCAATCACTGAGCTCTGATACCAATGTTGCAAGGATACACCATAGCTTAGCCAAAAATTGAAGTAAATTGAGAAAACCATGAATTGCAAGAGACTAGAATTGAGAGACAAAATGCACTAGGGACATTGATTGGATACAAATTTTCCTCCATGCATAGGTGAGCACATCCCTCATGTATGTATTTATTTTGATTCAATTATCTTAGTGCTCAAATTACAAAAGGCATTTCAAAATAGGCCCATACATTTCCCTTCCTTGCATGGTTCATCTTTTCCAATTCTTTTCTCACAAGTAAACTATATTTCCTAAACATAATATCTACAAGTGTTAATTCTAATGTATTCAAGATAAATATCAAAATAATAATTTAATAGTGATTTTAATAATTAATTAATTAGCTCTCAAATAATCCACTAGTTCTTGTGCACATACAACCATCACACAAAAGAGTGTATATCCAAAATATAATAATTATGTGTCACTTGAGTGCTAATAAATAAATAAATATCCTTTGGACACCATAAGTGCTCTCCAAAAATAACATCTTCATCTAATAATCTACTGTACCAAGCACAAATCACATTTGTCCCTACCATTTAACTACCAGACATGAGCAACTAGTGTCACACATAGGTCTACATACAATAAGTTTCAATCATGTAACAATTAAATAATGTTAAAATCCACAAAAGTAAATTAAATCATCATCTTATTTTCATATAATTCTTGTAATTTCTATACCAATGGCCTTTCCTCATCAAGCTTAAGTGTGAAGGTTTTGAAGAATGGATGAGAGAGGAATTCATAAACGTAAGTTAGTTCAATCACAACTTAGATGATGAGATTGTCCAATCACAACTTAGATGAGGGAATTCAGATGGAAGTGTTTCTTTCGAGGAGTGCAACCAAAAGATGGAAAGTTCATGGAGCTGAGAAGACCAACAAATTTGCAAGCTATAATTAAAGGTGAGAGGAGTCATGCCTCCCTCAATGCCAAGAGTGGTGTATCTGCCCAATCTAGTTCCAAGGTTATATCATACCCTACCCATAAGTACCTACAGTACCCCAATATAGTTCTCCAATCCAATATTAGTCATAATCAATCTCCAATGATCATTCAACCATAGCAACAATGGCCTCAGACAATCCCATGGCAATAATAGTGGAATCTTGCCAATTGGAGTTAGTAGCAGCCAATCCAACAAGGAGTTTTGAATCGAAATCTAAATAGAGCCCCTTCTGCGTTAACCCATCCTGTGTATGTGGTGATCATAGAGACATCCCAAAATCCCACTACAAGTGCATTAGGAGGAGAAAGCTTGAAGGACTATTTGTCAAACCAGATTGTCGAATATCATTCCACTTTCTAGAAAAAGTGTCCATTTGGTAAAGATCCTATGCTTTGCAACAAACTAAGAGAGAAAGAGAAGAAAGCTTTATTAGCATCCTTTAGGATACCTCATAAGCACACATGACCAAAACCATCCATCATTAGATATCCAAACACAACCCATTTCATGAGAATAATCAAACCCCAACATATTGATGACAAAATGTCTTAAAAGCATACCCTCTTCTTAAGGGATCCTTCAACCTCTCGAATGAGTGTCTTGCCAACATGATATACCATCCACCACATCTTAGTATCCTTGAGCTTTTTTACCTTGTCTTATATTCTAATTTCATTATTGGGCCTATCTCGAGCGGCTTAATGCTCTCCTCATTCATGGATATGCCATACCATGGCTTTGGAGCACATAAAAAGCTATACGTTTCAAAGGTTTTGTTGATCTTACTATTGTAGCAATAAAATTCAATGTGTTCCTCTTAGCACTTGATATTTGCAAAGTCCCTCTTCAATATCTTCATGCCATCATACAAGAAGACCTCCAACTCAAACCTGCATTTTGATTTGTTTTCAAAGCTCCCATTCCTTAATAAACCACCCCATGAAATCTAGTGTCAAATGGAGGATGTTTGTTTCTCAATTTTCTCTTGCACTACCTTGATTAAATTCCTAACAACTTTCATTTTTTTAATGGTCCTACACATTGATATTCATATCTTACTACTATATTATTTTGGTTGTAGGTTCAAGAAGCCCCGAACCTCCAAAGGGCTTCCCGAACCTACCCCCTTTTCCAAACCTTCCTTCTTTTAATTAAAACCCCCTCCCCTCCCCTCTCTCTCACGATTAATCTCTCCTTTTCTCTTCCCCCTCCCTTTTTTGATTAAAGCGCCCCCCCCCCCTTCTCCCTTCTCTCTCTCATTGTAGGGCCTAGGCTCTCTCTCTCTCTCTCTCTCTCTCTCTCTCTCTCTCTCTCTCTCTCTCTCTCTCTCTCTCTCTCTCTCTCTCTCTCTCTCTAAATTAAAACCCCCTCCCCTCTCTCTCACGTATAATCTCTCCCTTTCTCTTCCCCCTCTCCTTTTTAATTAAATTCCTTCCCCCCTTTCTATCTCATGTGTAGGGCCTAGGTTTTCTCTCTCTCTCTCTCTCTCTCTCTCTCTCTCCCAAAGAGAGAGAGAGAGAGAGAGAGAGAGAGAGAGAGAGAGAGAGAGAATATGAACATAAAGAGAAAGAATTATATATAGGGGAAAGGTAAATTTTATATACTTTAAGAGAGATTGAGGAAGGGGGAAGAATAAGAAGAGAGAGAGAGAGAGAGAGAGAGAGAGAGAGAGAGAGAGAGAGAGAGAGAGAATATGAACATAAAGAGAAAGAATTATATATAGGGGAAAGGTAAATTTTATATACTTTAAGAGAGATTGAGGAAGGGGGAAGAATAAGAAGAGAGAGAGAGAGAGAGAGAGAGAGAGAGAGAGAGAGAGAATTGTAGAGAGGAAATATAAAATTTAAAAAGAGAGAGAGAAGAAAAGTGAGGAGAGAGAGAGAGAAGAAGAAGAAGAAGAAGAAGAAGAAGAAAAAGAGTGAATATAAATAGAGAGAATAATAGAGAGAGGAAATATGAAATTTAAAAGAGAGTGAGAGTGAGAAAAGAAAAAAAATTAAAAGATAATAAAGAGAGAGAATAAGAAAAAAGAGAAGGAAAGAGAAGGAAAAGAGAGGAGAGAGAGAGAGAGAGAGAGAGAGAGAGAGAAGAAAAGTGAGGGAGGAGAAAAAATTAGAAACAAAGAGGGAAAAGAAAAGAGAGAAAGAGGAGAAATAAATTGTTGAGCAAAGTTGCCGTGCGCTTGTCACTTTGGGATTGCGAAGTGGCCTAGCATTCCTTGCGCGGAATGCTAGTATCCATTAAAGGTGAAATCCACCAAACAACAAAAAATCCATTAGCCTACTCCATGTGATGTATTGTAAAAGGGGGAGATAGGGTCTGCATTCCCACGAAATTGAGCCAAGAGTCGTATAGTATACAATACAATGCATGGGTGGAGAGCACTGTGATGTCCACATTGTTTTGAGAGAGAGAGAGAGAGAGAGAGAGAGAGAGAGAAATAAGATGGCCACTGATCCCTCTTGACTGTGCATGTAACACCAGGGTCCAGAACTTGCTCATGTAAACCTGCAGGTTGACGCCCTTGTAGTACGGAAGCGACAGAGCATGTGTTACCTATATCATCCGTGACCTGTGCAGATTTGAAGGCCTATAACTTATAAGCCCGTTTGCATACTGCCCTAACACAATAGCCCTACGTGCCTGTTACCCTGTTCCTGCAGAGTGTGGGGGCTAAGCACTGAGTAGCCGGAAGAGAGAGAGAGAGAGAGAGAGAGAGAGAGAGAGAGCCTACTGCCCAATTTTGGCAGTGTGCCTCTTGTATCCCCACATCGTTCCCAGATTCTGTACCCTAGCGTGCACCACCTACCCTACCTGGAGCCTGTAACCCTACATTCACTATATGTCCTGCTTGGAGCGCGACCTATTCTATTGCACATCTTCAAATCTACTATGACCTACACTAGACGACCTTGTTGTAGAGAGACAGCCGACCATCTGTTGTGCGAAGACAAAAGAGGAACGGCAACATCAAGAGAGGCAGAGCGACAGATTGTGAGTAAAAATGGCTAACCTTTATACTGCATTCATTTATCAAGCAATGGTGGTAGACCTCCAGACTACAAGGCTGATGAAGAAGAGGAAATGGTTCCCTGCACGGAATAGATGGAGCTTTGTTCTAATAACTAGTCGGATGGCAAGCGTCCCAAGTATACTTTGGAAGAAGCTATTGGTTTCTTAGAGGCTCCTGCTCCGGCACATACTCCCATCCGCTCCTGCATGCTGGTGGTCACTGCTTCTTATGAATTCCAAGATTGGGATCACCTGCCTGAATTTGTGAATGTATTGTTGGGTGATTATCATACTCACCAAAATCTCTCACGCACTTCTAACACGGTTGAGGGTGATATCCTGGATAGTAGCATGGATATCAAGGTAGTGCTACGTTCATTGTTTGGATTTTATGAGAAGGGTATCATCTTGTTTTGTTCAAGTAGAATTTTGGTGCTTGCTAGAATCCATCAATGGTTGTCTTCCTTGATGTAGGTAGACTGTATTAATGAAATCTTTGTAGGCCCTAGGGCTTTTATGGTGGTGCTGCATTCTCCTTAGGTAGTGTTGTGTTCATTTTCTGGATTTTATGAGAAGGGTATCATCTTGTTTTTTATACGTAGAATTTTGATGCTTGCTAGAATCCATCAATGGTTGTCTTTCCTCCATGTAGGTAGATTGTATGATGAAATCTTTGTAGGCGCTAGGGCTTTTATGGTGATGTTGCATTCTCTTTAGATGCAAGATGCTCTATCGCAAAGCTACCTTTTTATATTAATGGTCGCTTGGTTCATGTTGTGCCTTGGAGGCCTCTGGAAAATTTCCAATGTGTACTCCCATCTGGGTGGAAGTTGAAGGCTTCCTAGCACTATATTGAACTTTGTTGAAGGATGCCATGGCTGCCATTGACACTATTTTGGTGCCACCTACATTTGTTGCTGCCAATCGGAACCGCCTATGTATCTTGTGGGACACTAGTAGCAAGAGGCCTAATCGGTTCGACATGCATTCGTCTCTTTTTCAGCTCAAATGGAGCACCTTTGCAGGCCATTGCTTTTCGTGTGAACAACTGGGTCACTTTATCTGATAAAGTGGATACAAATGTTGGCCCTGTGGCGGATGCATACGTGTTAGATGAGGCGCTGAAGGATGGTGAAACCTCTTTACAAAGGGTTATGGATAAGGGTAAATAGCCCATGCCATTATGCAATCAACAAGCACTTGCTTGGATAGAGATTCGTTCGAAAAATAGCAAATGGTTGGGCCTCGGCCATCGTCCCCAATTAAGCGCTCTAGTCCGTAGGATTCCTTGCGCACAGAAAGGGTGTATCTCCTTCTGATAGCATTCCTTTCGGATGTTCCTCCCCGTGTTCCAAGCAGAGCAGGAGTTGCTACTGTATCTACTGATTGTTCTAGGGATCGCCCCATGGGATCATAGATACCCTCATTTCGTCGTGATGAATGGAATTGACCCTTCTTCAAAGTCTGTTCATCCGAAACGGAACATAAATTTATTAGATGACGACATTCTTGAGGCATTGGAAAAGAAAGTTTAAGCAAGACGTGAGCTACATCATCATTGATTTTTTTGGGTTTTGATATGCAGATTGCCACTTGGAATGTTGGTGGGATTTGTTTTTGTGGTAAGCAACATGACGTGTGGCATATTTTGCACGAGAACAATTGAGATGTGTTGTGTATAATTGAGCACAAAAGTCATGATGATGCTCGTATTCTAAATTGTAATTGGTTTTGTCTTTATTATATTGGTAACAAAAGGCAATGCACTAATTGGGTGTCCTTATGGTACTTCATGAGAAATTTCAGTTGGTATTTATTAAGAATGATGTCCATGGGTATTTTCTAGTGGTTGAAATTGCTTTTGGAGGGCAGATTTTAGGGTCGGTTGGCCTCGATGTACCTAATCTCTCATTGCATCATTTGGCCTTGTGGACCTTGCTTCATGATTCTCTCTCTTTGGGTAGAACGAGATTGCTTATGTGCAATTTAGCATGTGTGTTGATCCTTCCCAATCTACTTGGGAGCATTCTTTGATGGATACCTTAAAAAGCCAAGATTAGAATGCTTTTACAATGGAGGTTCTCAAACGCGATTGTTGGTCATGGCTTTCTCCATTGGCTTCCAAGGTTCACATTTCACTTGCCCTCATGCTTGGCCATGTGGTTTGGATTGGACCACATCTATGCTATGCATGAGGATTCTTTTTTGCCAAAATTTTTGGAAATGCGTGTTGCAAGAATGTCTTATTAAATCATTTTGTCTATACAACTTGATATGATTATGCAACCTATGGATGATTTTGCAGGTCTCTTGGGCAGGTTATCCTTGTGATTTAACTTGTCCTTTTAAAGTCATGCTGTCTTCAAGGGATATATGAGCTATTTGCTCGAAAAGTATCTATGCGATTTTCCATTAGAGGACTCAACCTCATTTGAAAGACTACTACTTAATGTGTAGATGGTGTCAAGGAAATATTGAACTTACCATGCTTCACTTATGAGGAAACATTCGCATGTTGCAAAGGACATCCTAGCCTTGGTTTATTTACTATTGATTCACTCTCCACAAGATGCTTCTTTGTTCTCCTTATTGGCAAAATTAGCTCAACTTGTTGAATGTTTTCAACTGTGGAATTGTGATCTTATCAACATGCCAAGCTCCAAGACATGACTGAGGATCTTTAGGACAATTCTTGTCAAACTCATAAATTTTATCAAGCTTTGCATACATTCCGTGTGTGGGAGAATATGGTGAGGTTGCAAAATACAAATGATCACATGGTCACGGACCCTCAATCTATTGAAAATATGTATCAAGCTTACTTTATGGTCAAAGATCAAGCTCCACAAGGCATATAAGAAACCATAGAGGTTAATATCCGTGACAATGAAGTCATGGAAGTTTTACTACATTTGTCTCGTGATAAAAGCCATGGCTAGGATTGTATTACCATCGAATTCATTAAGTTCCATGCATCTCTTTTGGCAAAACCACATGCGACCATGCATTAGCAGGTTTGCGAATCTAGCAACATGCCTTTATCATGGAAAGAAGGGGTGATTAAGTTGATTCCTAAAGTTTTCTTCCCTTGGGAACTTACATATTTGAGATCGATTTTCTCAATGGGCACTATGTATAAGATCTTTGCAAAGGTATTAGCAAATCATCTTTATAAACACTTACCACGTCTAATGCATCCTCATCATTGTGGTATTATTAAAGGCAAACATATCCTAATAACAGCTTGAATGTGCAAATGGCCTAGATTATGCGCGACACACAAATCAGGAGGTGATTGTGCAATTTGATTTGGAAAATGCCTTGATTTTCTAGAATGGCATTTTCTTGTGGATCTCACGAAAACCATGGGTTTTGGGCCTCATACGTGCATGTTGATCTATACCGCGAATATGGGTGCTACATCCTGTGTTATGCACAATGGTGGGATCACACTGCCATTTTCCCTCACATGCTCAATCTAACAAAGCTACCTTTTGAGCCCTCTCCTTTTCGCATTTACTACTTACCCCATTCTTTCTATGTTATTACATCTTGCTAATATGAGAAACTAGCTTGTTTCTCTTTCCATTTGCATCAGATCTTCGTACTAATGTTGCCAAATCCTCCCTTTTTACTTGTATTAGCTCAAATTTGCTAGATTTGGGGTAGTATGGAGTGGTTGTTTAGTAGGGAGACATTGTAAGATAATTTGATTATCCCTTAGGGGTTGATGTGTAGCCAAAACTCTTGTTGAAATGGATATCTCAAAAATTGGAAGTCAAGTTTCTTTATTGGAAACCTCAAGCTTGTCCATTTCAGGTGCACCTTAAAGTGGCATAGACAATTATGCTCCCCGTGCTAACTTATTTTTTTGTCATTGTTGCCTTGGACTAATGTTGCCTTGAAGGATCTCACTTGACACTTCTGCACTCGTATATCTTGGATATCTTGGAGCCATATTTGTACATTGAAATCCATGGGGGTTGTGGCAGTTTTTGATTTTTAGACCCACATGGCAACCCTTCATTGGTCTCATTTTCAAATGATATGTACTCGTCAATAACCTTGGACTATTATTGACCATTTCTTTCTTGAGGATCGAGGTATTTGATATGGTAATATGAAGATCTAGGATTCGTGGTTACATGTAACTTAATGGTAAGGCTCAATTCTTTACATTTGCTTCAGGTCTTCTCAACCATCCGGTGTACTCATGGAAAATGGTTGGCGTGCTTGTGAAAAATGGTGGTTTGCATGGTCCAATGGCACCCAATAGAGGATTGATTGGCTATCAATTCATTGCAAATGGAAATTCAAACGGTATCTCACCTACTTTCTTGGGAGGACAAATCAAGGGAAACACCTAAGTTGAATTGTATGGCTTACCTTGAACTTGTCTTGGTAGCAAGTGCCACTGATGTCTATTCATACCATCAAACAAGTCTATTGGGTCCCTCATGGCTACCTTGATGTCTGGGGTGACCACCAACCCTTTCATGTCCTCAATTGTACTTGTCCCTAGCAAGAGACTTCAATCTTCTTTGGTAAATCAAATTGATCATCTCATTTCAAAGATTGCTCCTAGTTGGCAACCAAAGCTAATACACTTTAAGTATTGCATAAATCTAAAGCATGGTGGAAATTGACAATGACAAAGGGATGAACCAACAAGACAATTCCAATTGGAGGTATTCATTTGGAGAATGCTGGTGGGTGGTCTTCCCCTTGCATCACCTGTTCACTGTAGGGGTATTTCTGACAGGAATTGTTTCTTCTATACTAATGCAGTTGAATGTTCACATCATAGATTCATCACATCCTCTTAGTCCAAAAATTTGGGTCCTCCTTACTGACTTTCAACATAGTGTGGTGGAAACCATAATGCATTCTTTCGATTGTGTCTTTGACAAGGCTAAATATCATGGTCCAACACAACCTCATATGAAGATTTTGTTTCACTTCCTTACATTTTGGGATTGCTAGTATATTTGGGTCACTTGCAACGCATTCCTTTTTAATGATGCCTAGGGTATCCAACGTCATGTTGTGAAGCATAAGGGATTGCTTTCGTGACAACTTGATCTTGTTTAACATGTTGAAATCTTAACCAAAGATAATTTAATATCTTGGTATCGAGTAGGCTCTTTAGTGACCTTGCCCCAACTTTTGTACTCTTTAGTTCTTTGACACAAAAATATCACTCATTTACGAGAGAGAGAGAGAGAGAGAGAGAGAGAGAGGAGAGGGGGGTGTGTGTGTGTGGATAATTCCTCAAGGAGAACAAGAGGAGTGTTCCTTGCACATGCTATTATCATCCTTATATCAATCCAATTTGAACAGGTTTTCTATCTGAGCAATTTTCTCTAATAATTTGGATGGCTTTCAATGGAATATACCCATTACAAGTGGCTCCAAACAATGTATTACGTGTCAAATGCCCTCCATTAAACATGCATTAGTCACAAATGGCAAGACATGCCACAAGCGAATTCTCTTTGCATAATCAACCCAACTTCTAAGTTTCCAATTTTGAGCTCAGTTATATTTGACAACATAAATCAAGGTACAAATTGCAAGTGAATACTTGCTTAAAGAACTAACTGTATGTTTCCAAGTGAGTGCTTGAGGTCCACAACTATCAATCGGCTAATAGCTGATAGAGGTGCACCCATCACAACTCCAGGTCATTTCCCAGCTGGCTTGGTGGAAGTCACCAAGAAAGAGTAACCAACTCCACAATTCTCCCATACGGACCTTGGCGCCAGCTACCTGGCAAAGACCAAGAGTGTGGGAATCTAGAAATACGCTAGTCAAAACATAAATGGCCTTGCCCCTCCATGCTTTATGGTTGTTGTGGGATGCCTGTTCCCTCGAGCCTTTTGACAGCAAACACTTTGAGCGTGCCAAGTGCTGATTTCCAACTCATTCATCAGCATTATGAAAATCGCAAAGCCTGCATCAAAAACTGGTGAGCATTTTTTATCCGATTGAAAAATGCGAGTTGGACCCAAATATCCGATTACAGCCTACGATATGCTCCCCGAACAAATGAATAACGATGCGCCTGGAAAATTGGATGGAGCTCGCTGCTAGCAAAGGGGAGAGAAATAATCGCTTTTGCTTTTAAATGACAGCAAATCTTCGATGACTTCCACAGCCTCGTGTGTATGATCGGAGCCTGCATCCTTCCCGGCACGGGCACTGGATCCCCGCACAAACACGGTCAGCTTCCTCATGTGTGGCGACTTGGAGCAAAAATGTGTTGTGTACCAATCAATGACATCCTTTTTGGTGATTCTTCTCAATTCCTCGGCCTCCTGTTTGTTGATGTCGAACAGATACCTGCATTGCTTGCAAGTGGGGATGGATTAGCCTCAACTGTGCCCTCCAACATAAAACGGATGTTTCCATCGAAAAGAATACTAGACTACCTGCGGTCCACAACTTGAACCCAGTGGCGATCGGTCTCCTCCACTAAAGAAAGATCGCTTTCAAGCTTAGCCTCCGCGAGGGCCTCAACGTAGCTCTCGAACTCATCGTCGCTCATGCCGTCCTGCAAATGCACGCATTATGAACAACTCACAAATGGCACCACAAGTCGAAAATCGCCTGACAAGCTTACGTCACAACAAAAGGTCTTGGCGTGAATACATTGAAACAAACAAAGACTACCATGGGTCATCAGCACGCAGTACAAGACCGAGAAATGAAAATCGAGCTTATTTGTCAGAAACGGCCGCGTGAAATCTCTCCCGACTGAATTTGGCCTATGGTCCGCAATCAACATACCCTTTGCATCTTTTAAGATATAAACCGAGTGATTGTTTAACCACGGAACGGAGTTCGTACCTAACCCTTGACATGATCCTAAGACCTACGTAGATCAGGAGAAATTCCATTGCATTTTGTTGAGAACACATGGTTTTTCTCGCCAAATTCAGAGAGATCCCAATTGAGCCATACAGATGAAAGCAGGAAGACAACTTCAGCAACGCTTGCCCCATATCTCTTCCAGTAAAATACTTCAAATTATCAAGCGTAGAAATACAAAACCCTTCACATAATTGAGCTTGTGTACCCGAATGACTTCTTGAAAGGGAATTAAACTGAAGTCCACTTCGTACATACAAGGACCTATGATACTTGCATGTACTGCTATAACATGCAGTGAGAATGTGTAAAAGCACTCACCCTGGTGATGAAGATGATGTTGGGACACTCCATTGTCCTCCACATCGACATGCTTAAAATAATTGACCCCCACAACAAGGCATACTCGGACAACTCTTGAGAGGCAGTTAAACAGACTGCCCACTTGGTACATATAGGAACCAATGATACTTGCATGTGTTGGTATAACAGCAATGAGACAATGTAAAAGGACTCATCATGGTGATGAAGATGATGTCAGGACTCAGGACACTCCATTGCCCTCTACATCGATGTAGTTAGAATCATTGATCCCCATGCACCAAAAGAAGTCATGTTACCATCCTTTGAAAGAGTATGCACATGGCTTTGTGACTACAGATAAACCTTGTGTCCATTTGTACAGACAACAACCAACAGGATATAATGCTATAATGTGAATGAGGTGACTCCATGGCACCCAACATCATGATCAAGATAACGTCACAGCAGTCATCTTCTTGTTTTGCCTTCAATTCTCTTTGTAGCCTTTCATGCAGCCCCCGCTTTCATCTCCATGCGCCCCGAAATCTCTTCACATCCTATGGCCGTTATATACCTTTTCATTTCCTTGTAAAAGAGAACATAAAAGGAGGTTGGTGCCGCTGGTAACAAAAATGCCATAACAAGGCAAGAGAGTCTTTGGATTGGAATAATCAGACCATCCCTTGCCTCCACCATGTAGGAAGCATGTAAAAACATAAGAGTGCGGCATGTAACAAAATGCCATAACAAGGCAAGAGAGTCTTTGGATTGGAAGAGCCAGGCCATCCCTTGCCTCCATGTGGGAAGCATGTGAATTCATAAGAGTGGCCATCCTAAGGCCATTAATGGCATATTGCACTATTGCCTCCACTATGTTGGAAAGGTGTGAATGCATAAGAGTGCAGCCATCTAAGGCCACTATGTATGACCAGCTCATGCATACTCCTATATCAAGGAGTTGTATGCCAAATTAGGGAAGAAGAAAAATCAGGTTGATAAACAACATGGCACAAAAATACACGATGCAACATCAAGAACAGGGCAGTCAAGTACGATCCGTCCAATCTGTCCAGCCTGTGGACTTGGTACAACACCAATCCATTGTTTCATACAGCCATTAAAAAATACATAGAATTTTAAGGGTTAGGCTAGTAAACATTACTTGTTTTAACATTAAGAGTGTCACAAGGCATTATCCATCCAATATTAATACAATTTATAAACCACAGATGTCTTTGCTCTAGTTTTCAATAATGAGTCATAAACATGATGAGACTTGAGATGTTGAGATAATGTAAATCCAAGACTTTAGTCACAAGTAATTTCCAAGATCTAATTTCATTATTAAGATTGAAAACATGTACAATGGATCAAAAAATGAAGCTAGTTGCAATGATGTATCATGGTATGGAAAGTCACAAGTGCTGAGTGGATTGTGGCAAGTACAAAAAGTAGTAGATACAAAAAGAAACTAAAGGCTAAGACTCAAGGTGAAATGTGTGTAATGCACAGGCTTCATGAAAAGACTTAGGCATTGTGATAGGGGTAAAGAATATAGAGATATAGGTAGTGTTAAGGGAAGGGGAAGGGAAAAAGGAGGTAAAGGAAGAGAAAATAGAAACATAGCTACACATAGGGGATGAGAAACGAGAGGAAGAGGATGATGTAGAGGTAGAGAGAAGTGGATGGATGAGATCTGAGACAGAAGAATGGAGGAGCATAGAAGAGAGAGGTAGAAGAAGAGGAGGTGGTAAATGAGGTACAAGTAAAGGTTAGTGAGGATAAAGAGGAAAAGGGTAAGCCGAAAACCGGTTTTCCAAAAACACCAACTCACCCATCCTCACCCCCCCCCCCCCCCCCCACAAAAAAAAGGGACAAAATCTGGAAGATCGTACACGTCAGACCTGATTGGACATATCATACTATATGAATCCGTCTGCAGATGGAATGCAACCCTAATCAATAAAAGCTAGCACAGAGACCTATATGATCCCAAAAGCATAGGGCCTTCGAGAAAAAACACAAAAGAAAGAAAGATGTTCCGATCTCATCAAACGGCATATTGTAGTCTTGCCTCCACACTGTGGGAAGCATGTGAATTCATATGAGTGTGTCCATCTATGATCTAAGGGCATCATGTATGACCAACTCATGTATAATCCCATAACTAGGAGATGTATAACACATTAGGGGAGGAGGCAAATTAGATTGGTTAACAGCACGGCAAAAAGATAGGCATTGCAGCATAGAAAAGCTGGAACAGAGACCTATATAATCCCAAAATCATAGAGCCTTCAAGATAAAAGTCACAAAAGAAAGAAAGAGAGATGAGCTCTATTGCAAAGTCAAAGCATGGACTACTACTGAATTGTGCCGCTGTTCTCAGCCCTTGTCCCACACCTTTGAAAGGCTGCTATTGCTGCAAGTCACAACTAGTTTTCACTCTGCTGTTCCTCCATTTCAACATAGTTGCAGTTGTCCTTTTGGCCACTACCATAGCCCTGTTTTGGTGGCATTTCATTGCTGATTTTTAGCACTATGTAGGTGACACTCTGGCATCTTTTTACAGCCCTATTCCAACTACAATTCAGCCATATTGCTTGCAAGTTTTCAGCCTTGCAGCTCATGTTTTGGCAACCTGTAGATAAGTGTCCTCAGACAAGGTTCAACATCAACAAGTGAGTTTTTGTCAAGGAGAAGGTCGGTCAATCTTCTTTATTGAGAGAGAGCTCTAAAGCTCATAGTCTCCAAAACTTTGATTAAGTAAACAGATTATCTTCTTTAAATGGCTCAAATTTCAGAGAATTTCAGTCTCATAAGCAGGGAGGATAAACTCCAGGTAAAAAACTATCCCCTCTGGAGTCTTGTCAACAAATGTCCTGGTAGCAAAAGGGGCTATGGGGGATAGTCATGGGTAACTACCCTTCCAGAAGCTCCTGCTGCTCAACACCACCAAGAGCATTCTCAAAGGGATCTCCCTAACGGTGGAAACCACTATTCCTGACACCCATTCTTATGAAACTGCAAAGACAACCGGGATGTTCTCGAAACAATGTCCAGATTACAAATCAAGCTAGGATTGCTGCTCTTCATTGCACAATTGAAACTGGTCAAGATGAATGAAGATAACTCCATGACAAAACACCTCACCAAAACCCAAAACACTAGGGAGGACCTCATCGCAACATTGGTAAGACTATCATTGAGCGAGAACACATCTTGTATACTTTAAATTCACTCCCCAAGACTTATCACAACCTTCATATCTCTCAATCTGTCACTAGGAAGGTCTACTATCACCCCTCCCAAGTTCTAGGAGCTTGTAGGGTTGCTTCAAGAAGAAAAGCAAACTCAAAAAAAAATCCAACATAGCAACAATCACGCATTTTACGAGAGCTTCAAGGGGAAAAGAAATTCCAGTACTTCGTTAAAATTGGATTCAACCAAAATGCAAGCTTCATCATCCAGTCAGCAAGAAGCTAGCAAACCTCACCCTTGTCATCAGCATCATGATCAACAACTAAGTGCTAGAAAGCCAAGTATTTTTCACTAATGCAAGAAGCCGGGGCATTATGTTAGTGAGCGAAGGAAATGGATTGCAAAGGAGAAAAACACCGAAGGAAGCAAGGATGACTGCATCATCAAGTGAGGATTGCATACCCAATGAAAACAGCAGCTTCGCCTCTAAAAACCAATCTTTTCTAGTACGTAGTTACGACCATCAAAAGATGATTTTGCATTTAGTTTCCAAGAAAGATTCCCCAATGTATGGTACTTAGACAACAATGCATCTAGGCACATAACATCTATGAAGTGATTCCTTAAAAATTAAGCCCTGCACCGTTAGGTAAAAGAGTCCAATGCACAAATAACCACCTCTACCCTGTCAAAGTGTAGGACAAATCATTTTAGCAGCCACTAGAGACAACATCCAGCTCAAGGATGTAGTACATGTACCCCACATCAAGAAAATCTATTTTCTTTGCCAAACCAAGATCATGTTACCGAAACACAAAACGGCTGAAACATTTCAATGAAACACAAAACACCCCGAGTGAAATGGCTGATTGAAACAATATTTTTCAAATGGAAAATTTTATATTTTCTTGCTCTTTTGAGAGTTTTGACACACTCTACATATAGGATAGACATCATTTGTTGACATGAAAGGATTTGTATGGTATAGATATGCAAGTTGCAAGTCATTGTTTATAAAGAAAACTATCTCATATATATTATTCAACCATTTCACTTGGCATTTCACTTGGGACTTGTCCAAAGGTGAAACGTTTCAGGGTGAAACACAACGTTTCGAGGGTGAAACGTTTCGTGGTTACCTTGAGCAAGATTGCAAATGAATTTTCACCAGAACAAATGTGTCGTTCACGATCCAAACCAAGATAGAACATTGTTATGACAGGTACCCTCCTTGAAGGATTATACCAACTCGATCATTTTGAAAATAATGACGAGAAAGCCTTGGTAGCCATTTCTTCAAAGGACATGGATGTAGCATAACTTTTAGCACTCCAATTTTGTTCATGTCAATTATGGAAGCCTCAAGATATTGCATTACTTGAAGGTGATCAAACATCTACCAAAGATTCTAAGCCTCTTAGGCACCAATATATTTGTGAAGGGTGTTTCTATGTTCCTTTTTCTAAGGATAGCTCAATCAAATAAACCAGTAAGTTGGAGCTCATTCACATTGATATTTGTGATCCCATGAGGACTATTGCTTTGGGCAAACATCTCTATTTTGTCCTTTTCATTGATGATAGTACAAGGTATAGCTAAGTATTTGGATTGAAAGACATAAGTCATGTATTATGTATCTTCAAAACTTCTGTATCAAGCATTGAAAATGAGGTTCAAATAAAAATCAAACAAATAACATGGGGTGAATATCTTGAAGATAGTGTCAATGAGTTTCTCAAAACTAAGGGTATCAAGCATCAATGTACGATTCCTTATACGCCACCACAAAATGTGTAAGTGTGGGGAAGAACATGAGAATGACAATACTTTAAACTTAACCACTTGATCAATTATCACCATGAAAATTAGAAGATAGAGAGAGAGAGATGACAGAAGTTGAGAGGGAAACCGGCCCCTCCCCCTTTTGAGGAATTTATTGAAACAAAACCATGGGCAACAAGTGCCGGAACCATATACTTCAAACCCTAATTTTCGGAATTGCAATGAAACCCTAATTTTGAGATTTCCAACAAATCAGCCCTTTTGTATATGGTTCAAGCACTTGGCTCGTGATTTTGTTTTAATAAATTCCCAAAAAAGGGGGAGGGGCCGATTCCCCTCTCAACATGGTGTCGATTCCTCTCTCTCTCTCTCTCTCTCTCTCTCTCTCTCTCTCTAATATTCATGATGATAATTGATCAAGTTGGTTAAGTTCAAAGTATTGTCATTCTCATGTTCTTCCCTGCACTTACATCGGTATTAGAGCAAGGACTCCTTCGCAAGAACTTTTCTAGGTGACAAGATCTTTGGACCCAACTTTCTCACCATGTCAATAGGCAAAGGGAAGAATTTTTGTGAGCAACCGGAAGGCTCCTGACACTCTGTATCTGTATGCTTCTCAAATTATGAGAAGATACAAAGATACAAGAAGCTAGAAGCCAATCCAAAAATTCAAGCTTTGATGGAGAGAAGGACTAAAGCACAGGCTGAAATGAAGGTCTTTGAAGATCTCCTTACCGGGCTCTTCAAACAAAAGGTATTATGGCTGCAAAGGCCTACTTAGCATGAAAGGTATCAATGTTATTGATACAACTAAGTCTACGAAAGGTAACATATCACCTATCATTCGAGGATCCACCCAAGCGGTAACTTCAAAGTCTCATCATACACAAGCTGCCTCCTCTTGTCCCAAGAATCCCTTCATAGAGAAGGGCATGGAGAAAGTCAAAGAACTAGGCTAGCTATTTCCATGGTAGCTGAATCTCTAAAGATGCTTTTAGCAAAGGAAAACAATGCCAAAAGAGACTTCAAGCCTGGAGAGAAGAGCGTCAAGTTTGACATTTTCTATAGTAAAAGAGATTCTCACAAAATTGTCTTTACTAGACAATTTGATGCTACTTTTGGCAGTGAAGATTATACAAAAAAATAAAAAATTAGGATGGTTAAAATGCATCTGAAGGATGCCGCTTTGAATTGGTGGCTCAAAGTTGTTCAAGAGAAAAAGGAGCCTAAGTCTTGGAAAGAGTTTAAGAAGATGTTCAACGAGAAGTTTTTACATTCATCCTTTGAAACTGATGTGCAACAAGAATGGGATGAGTTGAAGCAAAGCCATGGAGAGAATGTTGAAACATATATCAACAAGTTTGCAGTTGTTTCTCTTAAGTTTACATCTCTTAATGAAGTTCCTCCCAATATGGAGATGAGAAAGTTTATCCATGGATTACATCAGATGGTACGGCGAGCTATTAAGATGACAAAGCCTGATACTTCGTAAGCAGCCCAAGATGCAACCTTAGAATCTGAAGGACTGCGTATGCCATGGATGCTTGGTAAAGCCGCAAAAGAAGAACCACAAAGGAACAAGATCAAGATGTTTGACCAAAAAAAGGCAGATAGACAAGAACCAGAGCGTAAGGATGGAGATAGACCGACTTTGCCATCCAAAAAGAAGGTAACATATTAGAATATTAGGAGTTGGTAGAATATACAAGAGAAGGGCGATGTTTCTCTTGTGGAAGAAAAGAATACATGGCTACTCAATGCCCTAATAAGGCAAAGAAGGAAAATTAGCCCCAAAAGACACCTCAAGAAAATGTTGTACCTAAGGAATCCTTGCAACAAGATGAAACATCGTTCTTCTCCTGTATATTCTACTAACTCCTAATACTAACATATTAGGAGTTAGTAGAATATACAGGAGAAGGACGATGTTTCTCTTGTGGAAGAAAAGAATACATGGCTACTCAATGCCCTAATAAGGCAAAGAAGGAAAATCAGCCCCAAAAGACACCTCAAGAAAATGTTGTACCTAAGGAATCCTTGCGACAGGATGAAACTCCGTTAGAGAAAAGGAACCTTTTTATGACTTGGGATAAGATTGCTAATCAACCAGTTCTCATACATTTTAATACAAGGCTACATATCATTATATCCATCTTCAAATTGTTGAAGCTCTATATCTACCAAAGGAGAGGTTTGGAACACTAGAAATGTCAGGTGCTACTTTTCAAGGAATGGAGTCTTAAGTTACTCCCATTCTTCAGAAACTATGAATTAAGATAGGAGATTATCTAGATCATGAGGGTTTTATCATGGAAGATCTTGGTCATTGTGATGTTGTATTAGGAATACCTTGGCATAGAAGAATAGATCCAATCCCATTGATTATATTCAAAATAAGTTTAGATTCTCTTTCGGAGTAAAACTATATCTTTTGATATAGGGGTGGACTCTATTTCCATCTTATCCCAAGTAAAAATTTGTAAAGCAATGAAAAATTATATTTTCTCATACTTGATCTTTATCAAAGAATCTAACAAAGAGTCTAGAATTGAAGAGTCTATCTCAGATATGAACAAGGACCGAATGAGTTTCTTAAAGAAGTATCAAGATTGTTTTGCAGACACTTTACTTGACGAGTTACCACCACAGAGGCCAGAAGATCATCACATTGATCTCATTCCTAGGATCTTACCTCCAAATAGGCCACACTATTGTGTGAGTCCAATACAACAAGAGGAGATTATGAAGCAAGTGAATCAGCTCTTAGAGAAGGGTCTAATAAGACCGAGTTCCTCACCTTTTTGCTTTCCAGTCTTCTTAGCGCAGAATAAAGATGGAACTTCGAGCATGTGTGTGGACTACAGGGTCCTCAACAAAATTACAAATTGGAATAGATTTCGAATTCCAAGAATTGATGATCTCTTGGATAGATTGGATGGATCCAAAGTATTCAACCAAATTGATTTTAAGAGTGGCTACCACCAAATAAAGATTGCTCCTCAAGATATTCATAAAACAACATTCAAGACAACTTTTGGTTTGCATGAGTTTCTCGTGCTAGCATTTGGTCTCACCAATGCTCCGGTAATCTTTAATAGAATGGTGGAAAGAATCTTTAGTGCACGTTGGAAGTTTACAAGTACTTTCTTTGATGATATTTTGGTTCATTCAAAATATTAAGAAGAGTATAAGCAACACTTAAAAATAGTGTTTCAAGAACTCCACAAACACAAACTTTATGAGAATGGCAAAAAGAGTTAATTTTTTCTAAAAGAGATTCACTACTTGGGCCATATTGTATCCAAAGATGGGATTCGAATGGATCCAAAAAAAAATCGAGGATATTGTAGAATGGCCAGAATTGACTAGTGTTCATGAAGTTCGAAGTTTCTTAGAATTATGCTCTTATTACAAGAGATTCATTAAATGGTTTGCAATGATTGTTGGACCATTGCATAATTTAACCAAGAAAGCAACAACACTCCTATGGACCAAACTAGAAAAGGAAGCTTTTGAAGCTCTAATGTTCTATATCAATAAAGGATCTTTTTTAATTATACCTAATTTGTCGAAACTTTTCTTTATGGAATGTGATACTTTGGGAGACCGCATTGGTACAATCTTAAACCAGGAAGAACATGTAGTTTCATATGCAAGCAAAAGGCTGCAAAATGCAGAAAGGAATGCTACTACCTATGAAAAGGAGTTAATGGCCATCATTCAAGCTTTAAAAGATTGGAGCCACTATCTTTTAGATGAAGAATTTCTCATCAAGACGAACCATGACAGTTTGAGACATTTTCTCAACCAACCGAAGAATTCTGAATAGCATATTTGATGGGCCAATTATTTAGCTTAATTTAACTTTTAAATATTGCATATTCCTCGAAAACAAAACAAGATAGCATATGCCCTGTCAAGAAAACCTCAGCTTCATGTAGTGTCTTGTTGAGAAACCACTTTTTTAGTTTACACATTTCGTTTAGGGTTTCGCATTCACAACCTCAAAAAGAGCTAGTGTCCACATTTTGGCCACTTTTTCAATGGGCGCCCACACAGTGATGTGTCACCCTAAACAGCTTATACCTATAAATAGGCAGTCACTTCATTTATTCTTATCACTCTCTTCAATCATTCTTCATATCTTCTTCGGTCACCACCACCACTTCCCTTCTCTCACTAACCACTTCCACTATTCTCACACCCCTTCAAAAGAACATTGTGGTTCGTGGCTCATGGTTGCCTTCACCCTTCCTCCTCTGCTTCAGGCGCCCTGTTTCAACATCAAGCCTTGCATTTGGAGCATCTTCCACCTGGCATCACCATCTCTTGGCATTAGCAGCCTTTTTCATCAGACCCCACCTTCGCCTGCATTTTTCAATGTGGAGATCTTCTCCTTGCCTAGCATCATCATCTCCAGCTTCGTGTCAGCATCCTAGCCTTTGGCGTTAATTTCACTCGAGCGCCCTGTTGCAGCATCAAGCCTTGCATTTGGAGCATCTTCCACCTAGCATCACCATCTCTTGGCATTAGCAGCCTTTTCCATCAGGCCCCACCTTCACCTGCATTTTTCAATGTGGAAATCTTCTCCTTGCCTAGCATCATCATCTCCAACTTGGCGTCGACATCCTAGCCTTTGGTGTTGATTAGTATAGGAGCTGTTGGAACCTCCGTTTTTGCAACCTAGCTCCTCCTCCATCACCTGGTGTCACTCGTCTATCTCGTAGAGACTGTTGAGACTTGTGTTTTTGCAGCCGGCTCATCTTCCATCATCTGGCATCATCATTATTCACATGGCATCAACCCGGGCTGCTCTCCCTGCGTTTGACAACTCTAATACTCTAGGATTTGTACTTTACTACCCAGGTCACTCCCTAGCATCAGAGAACTGTGGTTTGCTCCCTTGAAAGCTAGTGATAATCTTTCACATCTTCGATGGCATCAAAGGACTACGGTCCTGCTTGCTCGACAGCTATCTTTCATCTTCCGGTGATTACTTTGATAGCCCATTGCCAAGAGGACTGTATTTTACTCCCTTCACTGTGCAAATTTCCCACAGGTATTGCCACTTGATTAAGATAGGACATTGCAATTATCTTTTGAGCTTTGGCTCCACTATATTAGCTTTTCTTCTCATAGCATGATTCAATGTATCATCACCATGTTCTTCTTGTGTTTCCAAGTTTCTCTTCTCTCTCAGTGTTTGCCCTGCACGCTCTGTGTTACTCCCCGCAAACCCTACTATCTCTCTGCACCATCACTTATTTTGACATGGCATCAGAGTGTACCTATTATTTTTGACATAGTATCAGAGCACAAGAGCTCAAAGAGCTAAAGACCCTGTTCATCAAAGAAGGCAAAGACAAGTTGCAAGTTTGGCATCATTATCTTTTTTTTTTCTCTTCATTTCCACCGCACCACCAAGAGAAAAATATACATTTTTTTTCCTCTCCCACCCACCCTCCCCTTTACAAATTGATACTTTGGTGCTACGACTTCTCCACAAGCCTATGGACAACCAGTGAGTGCTCCTCTTCTGGCATCACCAAAACCCCCGCCGATGGTTGCTGCCATGGACCTTTGCTCCCTACCCTGCCAAAGTATATATATCTACCCCCAAGCACTCATTGTGCCACCTCTCCCTTTTGGGCCACACAATTTATTCTGCATCTGCTTTCACATTTTTATGCTAAAGGCAATAAGACGGATTCGATGCATACAAAGCCCTTTTGAGCCATAGGAGGATCGACTGGTACCCCGGCCTCCTCGCGACCCCTGGAATGTGCTAGGGAGGTTGCTTCTACTACTTCTAGGATTTCAAGAATGCCACCTCAACAACGCACAATTTTGCAGTCCGCTCCCTCGAGAGAGTGATTGTTAGCTACTGTCCCCTCAGCAGTCTGCTCCTCGAAAGTCAGTAGTTGTTGGACCTCTTCTATTACTTCAACTCCGCACTCCACTCCACTGAGAGAAAGTGACTGCTGCCTTCTCTTGGCTCAACCTGAGCCTCCCTTTTCCCCAACCTCAACTACTCACGTTCGAGAGGCCATCTCTGGGAGTTCTTCGACATCTTTGCTCTCCCAAATACCTTCTTCAGCCCGCGACCGGCTACATTTCCTTCGTCATCAAACGATTCGGAGCCCATGATCCATGAGTTTTTAGATTCCCTATCCCTTACAAAGGGGGATGTACTCTCTCTTTGCCCTCAGAGGAGCTTCTACTTGTTCGGCTTCAAGGAGCGCCCCTGCGTCTCCATCCTCAAGGGGAGCACCTCCTCATCATAAAGTTCGTCACCCACCATTTACTCTTTTGGGATGCTTGTCCTGGAGCAGTCATTTCTCCTCCTAATACCCAAGATCTTCAAAGACCGCCTACATCGGGGTCTTGGATGTCCAACTACGACTCGGTAACAAAACCTTCGAATTCCTTCCAACATGGAGTCATAGAGCTAGTGGCTTCCCTCCTGAGGTGGAGTCCTGTTCTACAGCTCATCCCATCTACTGTTCCTTAGTACATGTTACCTTTCAAGTGGATATCTTGGATCTCTGGGATCCTCTTCTTCTTCATCGTATCCCTCTTCACTCCTCTTTCTTCATTCCTTTTCTGACCTAATAGGGGCATCCCATCTACTGTTCCTTACTACAGGTTATCTTTCAAGTGGATATCTTGCATCTCCGAGATCCTCTTCTCCTTCATCGTATCCCTCTTCACTTCTCTTTCGTCATCCCTTTTTGGACCTAAGATGGGGTGTGGAGAAACCACTTCTTCAATTTACACACTTTATTTAGAGTTTCGCATTGACAACCCCAAAAAGAGCTAGTATCCACATTTTGGCCACTTTTTCAATGGCCGCTCACATTGTGGTGCACCAGCCTAGACAACTTATGCATATAAATAGACAATCACTTCATTCATTCTTACAACTCTTCAATCATTCTTCACCACCTTCAGTCACCACCACCACTTCCCTTCTCTCACCAACCCCTTCCACTACCCTCACACCCCTTCAGAAGGACATTGCAGTTCGTGGCTCCTGGCTGCCTTCACCCTTCCTCTTTTGCTTTAGGCGCCCCGTTTCAGCATTCGGCCTTGTATTTGGAGCATCTTCCACCTGGCATCGCCATCATCTGCTTAGCGTCAGTATCCTTTTCCATCAGGCTCAACCTTCCGCTAGTTTTTCGGTATGGAGATATTCTCTTTGGCTCGAATCATCATCTTCAATTTGGCATTAGCATCCTAGACTTTCGCAAAAGTCTATATCACTGAGCATCAGTGATTTCATCACTCATCTATTACAAGGTCTGTTGGAACCTGCGTTTTTGCAATCTGGCTTCTCCTCCATCACTTGGCATCACTCATCTGTCACAAAGGCTGCTCGAACCTACGTTTTTGCAGCCCGGCTCATCTTTCATTATCCGACATCATCATTTTCCACTTGGCATCAATATCAGGGCTGCTCTCCCTAAGGTTGACAGCTCTGATACTCTAGGATTTGTGTTTTGCTCCCCAGGTCACTCCCCGACATCAAAGGACTACAGTTCGCTCCCTCGACACTTAGTGATCTTCTTCCACATCTCCGATAGCATCTAAGGACTGTGGTCCGCTCCTTCAACAGCTGTCTTTCACCTTCCAATGATTACTTCAATAGCACACTGCCCAAAGGACTATGCTTTGCTCCCTTCACTGTGCAGATTTCCCACAGGTGCTTCCACTGGATTCAAACAGGATAATGCAGCTATCTTTTGACTTTCGGCTCCGCTCTATCAACTTTTCTTCTCATAGCATGATTTAGTGCATCATCATCGTGTTCTTCTTGTGTTTCTAAGTTTCTCTTCTCTCAGTGTTTGCCGTACACACTCTATGTTACTCCCCGCAAATCCTACTGTCTCTCTGCATTGTCGCTTATTTTGACATGGTATCAAAGCATATCTATTATTTTTTACAAATCCATGATTCATCATACAGATTTCAGTAGTATGAAGCAATCCGCTCTATCAACTTTTCTTCTCATTGCATGATTCAATGCATCATCATCGTATTCTTCTTGTGTTTCTAAGTTTCTCTTCTCTCAGTGTTTGCCATACACACTCTATGTTACTCCCCGCAAATCCTATTGTCTCTCTGTACTGTCGCTTATTTTGACATGATATCAAATCATATCTGTTATTTTTTACAAATCCATGATTCATCATACAGATTTCACTAGTATGAAGCACATGTATACTTCTGATGAAGATTCTAAAACATTTGGGAGAATTTACAACTTAGTAAAACAATAAACTCTTATGTTATTAAAGATGAAAATAATGGAGAATAAGTTATATGTTACTAAAGATTTTAGGCCTAAAGTAATGGAAGAATGTCATACAACACCTTACGTGGCTCATCGTGGTATTCAAACCACAACCAAGACACTTCAAATGTATTTCTTTTGGCCAAAGTCTTTGACAAGACATTGAGCAATTTATCAAAGAATCTCGTGTGTCAAAAGATTAATTTTGATTGCAAAGAGTCTGCAAGGCTTTTACAACCATTACCAATTCTGAGTCAACCTTGGAAAAGCATTGCTATGGATTTTATTTTTAGCTTGCCAAAATCAGCAAATGGCAACGATGGCATATGGACTACTATTGATACGTTTAACAAACAGACTCATTTCATTCCAGTCAAAAAGACTCTTTAAGTCTCGACATATGGCTAGAATATTTCTTCAACAAATCTTTAAGTATCATAGGTTACCACAATCCATTGTGGATAATAGAGATCCACAAACCACTAGTCTCTTTTGGTGAGCTCTTTTTGAAAATTTAAGTACAAAGTTTACATTTTCATCTTCTTATCATCCTTAAACAGATGGTTAAAGTAAGATAATCAATCTCATAATATTGGATATGCTAAAGAGCTATTGCCATGAAGCCAACCAACAATGGAAAAAGTATTTGTCTTTTGTAGAATATGTCTATAACAACACAATTCATACTTCTACAGGTAACGCACCATTTGAGTTCATATATGAAAAACCACTCTTGTTACCCATTCTCAAAACTAAGAAGAAGATATTTCATGCCGATGAGTTTGTGTGTGATGGATACAGCTTTTACCCAAGTTAGACGAGCTATCCAAAGATCTTAAGAAAAAGAAAAAAAAGTAGTAGATAAGCATCGAAGGCAATCAATCTTATAAAAAGAAGATTGGGTGTGGCTGAAATTTGACAAAGCTCATCTAAGAAGCTCTAACAAGCCTTCATCCCAAGTCACTAAGCTCGCAGTAAAAAATTATGGCTCCAAAATTTTGCAAGGAACAATTTTGTCTTCAGGAGCTATCTCAAATTCTTAACCATTTGAGAGATTTTTAGAGTAGAAGATTTGAAAGTTTCTTTCTCTAAAAAAGTAACACTTGACATTTGAAAGAGAACATGTGTCAATTTGAAGAGACAACTGTACAATATGATTTTATAATGTATGGTGTAATATTAGTACATTAAATATATAAAATACAGTATTATATTAGTACAAAAAAAATTTGAAGAGACAAGTGTACAATATGATATTAGTACCAAAAAATTAGTACATTATGATATTAGTACCAAAAAATTAACTTCATTTTTTTAATTATAAATGATAAGACACATATTTAAAGTAAAAATAAGCTATAGCAATGTCATTACAAAATGAGATCAATGATTATACATAATATATCATACAATTGTCATAAGAGTTAGCAAGTCACGATGGGCTCAAGAGTCAAGTGGAATCTGTCAATTTGGATACAATCATCAATTATACATCATACATCATAATCACCATCATCATCATCTGAGAGCTCATCAAGAGAGTCTGAAGATGACCTCTCCATATCAAATAATGAGACACTCTCATACTCATCCTCACTAATGAGGTTACCATCATCATCAAATGATGGCTCCCTAAACAATGACTGTGTAATTGTAGGCAAGGGAAGGATGTTATCATCAGGCACAAGATGAAAGCTACTAGAGTTCTTCCTCATATATGTTTGCAAACCACTCGAACCACCCCTCATCGATCTTGAAAGGACATCGAATGACCATGCCCTTGCTAGCAACCCCTGCAACTCGAACTCCTAGAACTGGTCAAACTCGTCACCCACAAGCACGCTAACTATGAATGTTACGAGTGTCTGCTGCTATGAGCTCTCTATAGAGCTCCGCAAAGATTTGTTGATCCTCCGCATCAACCTTTTAGTGTACTCTCGGAAGAGTGTAGCCCGTCAACTTGAATATATCAATATTCACCTACACAATGCACATAAGATTATAAATACTAAATTGTTAAATATAAAATAAAAAACAACAAATTTAAACTTGTTAACCAAAACGATAAAAGTTTAGTTGCTTTGGACTATCCATGGTCATCATGGCCTTCATCATACGCAAGTTAGTTCGGCAATAGACTAGCTGCTCTAATTATCGTGTGCTAAGCTCATAGTTACCAGGAACGGGGAACGGAACCCCCAGGAACAGGCAGAACACCTAAAGTTAGGGAACGGAAACGGAGGGAACGGCACATATATATATATATATATCTATATATATATATATATATATATAGCGAGAGAGAGAGAGAGAGAGAGGCCAGGCAGGCATGAGAGTCAAGCAAGGCAGGCAGGAGAGACGGAGGGCCGCAGGCCAGGAGAGTAGGAGAGACCAGAGCAAGTAGGGCCTAGGCGAGGCAAGTGGGCAACAAAGGCGGAGCAAGCAACATAGGCGGGAGTAGGCGGGAGAGTCAGAATCCAGGGAACGGCTGCTGAAACAGCTTAGAACGGCCCGGAACAAGCAGGAACGAGGCTGGGAACGGGCAGGAACATTCCATGGGCGTTTCGCTAGTAGACACATGTCAGAACGTGTTAATCCATTCCTAAGGCTCGGAACGGGCGTTCCCTGTTTCTATGGCTAAGCTCATTGCAAAACTTCATTTTTTGAGAAAGCAGATACTCTAATTTCTCTCACATACACCCAAAGAGCAATCCTGAGCAAGGACTCTCATGACCAAGGACTGAAGAGTCTACAACGCATATCCGAAATTCTACCATCAAAAGAGAGACTTCATAAGTGACTCTCTTCTCTAACAAGTGGGAGAAGCAAAAGCCACATACCCTCTCTGAGAACCGCATAGGATCCAATCTCCTCTAGAACTGTGCTGTGAGCATCCATGGGAACCACTCGAGTGAGATATGCAAGCTGGTCAAAACACAACTCTTTGTCATCCATGACTATTGGATACTTGTAAGCCGAATCTAATAGTGTTGCAAATCCATGGATAAGCTTATGCATCCATGCTCATCTCTTTTGTGCTATGTCAATGATGTGTGCACCCTGTGACTCTATGATCACCGTGCAAGCATGTGCCTCCACCAATGCTACTCTAAAGAAGTGAACAAAAAGACCCATGATCAATCCCTCGCAATCACTCATACGTAACACCCTATAAAAGGGAGTCATGGCAATCACAATTCCACGGACTCTGCTAGAACTGCTCATCGAGGCACAAGTGTTGCATCGCCTTTGCCTCCTCTATCTCATGCTCATCCCATTCATTCCATAGAGTGGATAGCACCATCTGGCGGACCATACCTCATAAAGGCACTCCAATAGCAACCACATATAAGCAAAACGAGTTTAAGAGGGCTTCTTCAACTCAAGCGTCCTATGCTCGCAATACATTGCAAGCACATTCATCTTCACCGTGAAGGTGACAACTGATGTAGCCTTATGCACCACCCTCTTCATCCATTTGAGCTTCTTGGTGTGCTCCATGTGCAATTCCAAACAATAACTTGCACATGGAATCCACACTATCGAAGGGAACTCGGCCTCAAACAAACGGCCCATACACCAACAATTGGATGCATTGTCAGTAACAACTTGCACCACATTTGACATGCCTACCTAAACCACATCATACATGGCACGAATTCAAAAGTATGATAAGGAAAGCTTTAAGGAGAGATGAATTCAAAAATATAATAATGAAAGTAATAACTTTAACATTTAAAAAGACAATATAGATCTCAATGATAGCTTGTCGAATGTGGCGGTAGATGAATGTGTTAGTCATTTTGCTTCCCCTCTTACCAATGACTACGGCCTGTAAAAAATGTGTCCCAAGTAGACATGAAACGAGTATGTTGATTATGCCTCGTTTCCTATTGTCTCTCCATCCGTCGGAGCAACCGTATTTTGTCCATGCGGCCTGAATAAGATCAAGGGCTTTATCAATCGTCTCCTTCTCTTCATCAATCTTATTCGTCCTCATGTCATTATATGTAACACCGCTCCATCCTTCACATGAACCCACATTGGCAATCATTCTCACCATCTTTCTCCACAGCTCATGCTTCAGGACATTGAATGTAAGATTGCACTCAATCATCATGCGTGCAATCTCAATGTCTACTTGTAATTATCTTTCTCTAAAAAAGGCAATTGATCCAAGCATATGACAGAGAGCTTGAGACAGAGAGAATTACCTCTTCAATGCCACACGAGCTTCGAATCTTTGCCTATTGCCAATGTCGGAGCCGCAAGTGAATGTGGAGTCGGCACCACCAATGGTGGAGACCTCATCTACATCAATTGAAGATACACTTACATATGAGGCTTTCTCACAAATAGACATAGTTGTGGGTGCCATCGTCGATGCACCACTTTCTCCTCCTCTAGTGGATCCCCCTCTCATCTTGGCGAGAATCTCCTCCGCCATGCATTCAGGAATCGCCTTGCATGCGGCAACTTGCTTCCCCCCCCCCTCCCCACGCGGGTCTTGGAAAGATATTGAAGAAGTTGGGTCACACCGCTTATATAGTACTTCCCGTACTACTTGCATGTCCAATGGTGGGAGTTGGACTTCTTTGTGTCCTCCACATGCATGGCTTGCAAGTTGAAGGCCTCATGCTTCTCACGTGTCATGATGCCAAGGCGTCGAGGCAAGGCCTAATGGAGAGGAGACAGTTTAGACTCATCACTCCAATTACAATTATGCTTAAAGAGGGAGGGGATAGGAGAAAGAGAAAAGAGAGAGAGAGAGAGAGAGAGAGAGAGAGAGAGAGAGAGAGAAAGAGAGAGCTTGAGCTTTAGAGGCTTGAAAACTCGAGAAGGATGGGATACAGAGATGATGCTTTAAGAGGGAGGGGATATCGGGAAGAGAAGAGGGAAAGAGAAGATGCTTGGAGACAAGAGGGTGGGGATGAGCTTTGAGAAGAGAATGGGACTTGATAGAGCGCACAAATGAGCCCTAAGTTCAACACCTGTCCCTTTTTTGCCAAACGCTGCCCATAGACCCCTGCGAAAATATGCCAAAATCGTTCTAGACAACTGGTTTGCATCCACAGGATGGGTGGCAAAAATGCATTAAAAATCGCTTATGAATTCGTACAGTACTATAAATACATACGTGTGAACCGTATGGTACAAACCCGTCTGTATGTAAGAAGGTAACTATGCCAAGTCATATCCCAATAGTTACATTTTGATCGTTCCTTGTGCAATTTAATTTTAAACATGTTTTCAATCAAAACTCTCAAGACAATTACATCTTACAAGGCTTGGCACAATTCAGTTGCTCGGTATATGCAGATGTCTCAAAAAAACAAAGAACCAAGCTAGATGATAAAACAATCCAAGGCATTTTTTTGCCAGCTATACTCCTATTTCAAAAGGTTACACACTATATATGTTTCCACCACTGTGTTTATATAAAGATAATGGTCATCTTTAAGACTTAGACTATTATGAATAGATTGAAGAATTCCTCCTTCAATATCATCAAATCCTTTTAAAAAAACAAGAAATGTAAGCAACAAAAACACAAATAAACACTTGTATCTAACAATAGAGTGGAGGAAGGAGAAGTAAATAAAGGTTTGTACTCTATGTCTACCTCTTCAATAGAATGATCAATCCTAAGTGGAGATTCCATCCTTCTTGCAAAATCATAAGACCAATGTGCAAAATCTAAGGGTGAATAAACAATGTTGCCTTCCAATTGTTGTTGGGCTCTATGCATCATATCATACTTAGCCTGTGAGATCTTATAGGGTCTGTAGATGCCATGATAGTCATATGCCTCCCTAGTACTGAGACCTCGCTAAGCTAGCTATTAAGCCAATTCTTGCTCGATTCTTGGCATAGGATATAATAGAGACTGAAGTGGTATGGAAGTGTTGAAAGTCGTCTTCCCTCTAATAGTTCATATTTTTAATGACCAGCTTTCCAATTAAGTCTAGTTTTTTCAATGAGTACTTAGCTTTCATACCATATTAAAAAACACTTGTCTATTAATAATAAATACAACCGTATGATTATTAGAATTGATCAATTATCGCAATGCCCAATGTAATAGACTTATGCCACAGGGGATGCGAGCTACAAGGAATCGACTTACACATCTATACAACTCAACCCACACACGATCCACTATGCCACAACCCTGTTGGCTTTAAGTGTCAAAGTATAATGTGTCTAGGACTTTAAAAGTAGTGAAACTAGACTCTCGAGTTAAATTAACTCTAGTTGAGTTAGGAATAGATTTTACTTAAGACCTATTGTACTTTCATTCTATCATACTAGTACTTACATCTTTTGAGTGTGGAACTATTGTCACTCTTGCTCATTGTCTTGTGTTTACCCTCTCTCTTTCTCAATTCTCAACAATTGATATCAGAGCTAGACATGTGGTTCCATCTTGTCACCACTCAATCGGTGCCACCCAAGTGAAGTCCACTCAACCAACAAAGGAAAAGGAGCAGTTATTTTGGAGGGAGGATCTATTGTTTTGAAAGAGAAGTTGTTTTGAAGATGTTGCTCCAGTTTTCTGTCTGCATGTAGTCTTGTACACAGCCCTGCACACACAGCCTCTCTCAGCCCTACCCGCTATTTTCTACAGATTTTAAAAAAGGCAAAAACACTAATTTTTTTAATTTGGGAATTTCCATTTCAAAGAAATTGTCAATTTCTCACACTTCATGCCAAGAAATTTTGAGGTTTTCGACCAACTTTTCCAATTTCTAAAATTTTTAGAAATTTCTTCGAGAAATTTTACAACTTTTGCCCGACTTGAGCTCTTGTGCATGAATCTCCACCGAAAATCGCAAGATTGCACAGTTTCTTCGACATTGGTGCAAGAAATTTTGAGCTTTTCTTATTCTCGTGCTGGCACACATCTCAAGACACCTAAAGTTGTGCTGTTGTGGACATCATCCCAAGGCAACACTCCAAATTTTCAAGATGTAAATATAAATTTCTAGAATTTCTAAGAATTCTTTCACCGAGATTTGAAGCTTTTACGTGGCACACATCCCGAAGCACTGAACAGGCGCTAAAACAGCATAATTTTATTGTTTATATGACATTAGACAGAAATTCAATAAATCTAAAAAATGCAAAGAAAAATTAGGGATTTTTAGAATTGAGTTGCTACATTTAAAGTTAGGCATGCATATTGAGTCTTACGCAATTGTACAACAATAAATTGCTGTAAATTACAGTTTGGGTGCTATTTATGCAATTTTGGACACGTTTTTCAAAAAGAGAGACAGTTTTGATAGTTTTGCACTTGCTTTAGTATCCCGTGTTAGGATTTTGCGACTTGGTTGAGTACACTTCACACTTCAGCTTGGAGTGTTCGGTTGCTTAATTTGTGCATAAATTATAGCAATGTCAAATCTCGAAACCCGAGATCAAAGTAACATTTTGGGAGCTCTCACACTGGAGGTCAAGCTAGATGGCACCAATTATCCTCTATGGAGTTCTATGGTGTACAATGTTCTTATTGCAAAGGATCTTTGGGATTATGTTGCAGGTGATTTACTGAGACCAAGTGAGATTACCCCTCAAACACCTCAGCATAGTGCTAGAGGACTACAAGCTGCTCCTGCTCCTATGGCAGATTAGAGGAGATGGGACTCAAAAAATGCACAAGCTTTGTCACTAATTGCCTTGATAGTGAAGACAATCATCATACCTCATATACGCTCATGCAAGACCTCCAAACCAGCTTGGGATATTTTGGAGCATATGTTTACAGCTCACAATCAAGCAGCATCTCCTATTTATCGAGAGAACTAGCTAATGCACATATGGATGTGGGCAATATCATGTCTTTTTTCTACAAGTAAAATGTGGCTGATTATATTACTCAAAAAACTGATTACAATGGAGTACTTGTGCTCAACAGACAAGCTGGAGCTGATGAAAGTCACAAATACATCATATATACAAGCCTCTCAAGGCGGTCTGGGGGGGATGGGGGCAAGAAGCCATGGAGGGGGGGTGTATCACCATTTGGGGCTGCCTACCTGCATCACGAAGAACAAGTCTTGGCCGCCCCAAGTACGCAACTACTGTGCACAACCCTGCCTCGATAATGAATATCGTATCTTGCATCCCGGCCTCATACAAAAGGTGACGGCCCTGGCTGACCGCCTACTAGCAGAAAGCTCCCCAAGAGATACATCCAAGGCTGGGTGCTATGCGGCGAAGGATGCGGCATACTCCTCTCCACACGAGTTGTGCCGCATCACATGACCAAAGGCAGTGCTTTGGGGTTTCCATGGACTGCTCTGTGCAGCGCTTACAAACTCCCTCCTCCTGCATCTGGGCAAGCCAGCTTCCCACCGCCAAGACTCCATGTGCCACTAGCCATAAAAAATACAATACCCTCCTCGGCCTCCAGCTGTTCCATAGGCGGCGCCAGTAGGTCCGTCGGAACAGCTCCGTGATGCTGTGTTCCGCCCAATGCCTGCTACCTGACGGCGCCCAATCCATATCCTCCTGCATCTGTCAATCCTGGTGGTGTACTCCAGGAACCTCGGTGACTTCTTGGCGACCATAGTGGCCGGCCAAAGCCATTCTCCCGAATCCCACTCTAGCTCATCAAGTGGCCTTCCTTCCCAGATCCAAAGGTGCCACACCCTGAGCTCCTACGCCAAAAGACCAAAGGGTCCAGCCGCCATGTCTTCCCCTGAAGGCCAATCACCCGAATCCTCTTCCATGAAAGGACAGCTATCCCCTCATCCTGCTGCCCTCTGTCAAGAGCCAAACGCCTCCCCTCCCGCACGGTGAAAAAGGTCCTAGGTGGAGCGCCACCCACTCTTCCTACCACCTGTAGGGGGATGCCTGTTGATGCAAACCTAGCGGCCCATACCTCCTCGGGCTCTATCGGCTCTCGTATCGGAGGAGCAAGCCACTACTGAGGTATTGCTGCGTCTATCTCTCTTCTCCTCAGCTCCACTCCTCACTGGCAGCTTGATACTTGCTGCAGCACCTCCTCGTCCGCCATCCTCTACACCTCCTGCCATATCCTGATGGTACGAGCCAGGCCAGTCTCCAAACCAGCCCACTGGATGTGGGGGCACTCACCAATCTGTGCCACTTTCCGGTCCCTGACCTAGGGGTTCCAGATCACCGGCCAACGGTCTATCTCCTCCTGGTAGCCTGGAGGGCTCTGGGTTAGGGCCTTACGAAGGCCCTACCACACGCGGAGCAAGCTGCATAGGAAGGGTGATCTGGGCTAACGTGAAGATCCATCTCAGGGACGGCCTCCACTCACCATCAAGCCTCGATCTACAGTCCTGAAGACCTTCCTGCAATAGGACCTTCCAGGTCTGCCCTCTCGGTGTGAGACCGCAGACAACTAGCTTGCCCAAGAGGGCCATACTCTGATACTCTGGGTCTATGATCCCAATCCCTCCCTTTGACCGATGTCGTATGATGGTCGCCCACGACACCTTGGCCTTGGAATCCCTGGAGCTGTCTGACCCGGACCAGAGGAAATTCCGCACTAGGCAGCGAACCTACATTATGCAGGATGAGGAGAAGCACCAACACGAGGCGATGTACCAGGCCGTCGCTAGGACCTAGTTAACCACCAGGGCTAGGCCGACTAGTGAGAGACCAGGTCAGCTTCCTCCGAATAGAATCGAGGACTGAAAGAAACTGCTGGGGGGGAGTGATGTCGAGTCCAACCTGGAACCCTAGGTACCGGACGGTCTACCCTCTGCTCACCCATCTAAATCCCAGGTGGACGCCCCACTCCATGCTAGAGTCCGGGTCTATGAGGTAATCAACCAACTTTCGCCAGTTGATTTTCGCTCCCGCTGCAGAACAGAACACCTCAAGAGCCAGCCTCACTCTCTCCAACATCAACTCATCGTCCTCTATGTAGATTATTGTATCATCTGCATACTGTAAGTCTAACAACTCGGTCTCCTCTCTCACTGAAAGTCGGAGGCCACGTAATCCGCTCACACGTGACCTGAGGAAGTGAGACATCGCCTTTGCAAAGAGAAGGAATAGGCAAGGAGCCAGGGGGCAGCCCTATCGGAGTGATCTCTCCAGCCAAAACTCCTCCCCTCGCCTACAAACTGTGAGAACCCTGCTGGTGGCCGATCTGTAAAGTGCGGAGACCTTGCAAATCCAAGCATGGGGGAAACCCAACCTCACCATGGTGCCCTCTAGGAAATCCCATTCCACCCTGTCATAAGCTTTCTCAAAATCCAAGAGTAGTACGGCCAGTCTCTGCCCACTGTGCTGGGCCCACTCTGTCGCCTCAAAGAAAGTGAATACATTGTCTAGGATGCTCCTATCCTGGACAAAACCTGTCTGTGTGTCATGGATGATGTCTGGAAGCACAGGGTGTAGTCACCTACCAATCATCTTTGCCAGCGCCTTATAGGCCACTAACAATAAGGTGATCGGTCTCCACTGGGAAAGCTCCAACCGGTCTCCCCCTTTGGGGAGAAGATTGATAAGGCCTACCAAAAGACTCCCTTGTATCTGTCCTGAAGTGAAAATCTCCTGAAAGGCCATCAATAGGGGGTCCTTCACCACTTTCCAGAAGGTAGTAAAAAAAGCCTTAGAGAGGCCATCCTCTCTCGGGCATTTCTGCCCGCCGTCCTGTGTATGGAAAGCCTCTAGTTCCTTCTCTGTGAAGGGGGCTAGGAGGGAGCGTTCCATCTCCTCTGTGACGAGGGACGGGATGTTATCCCAGACCTACTGTCTACATCGTTGTCCTCTAGCTAAAGTTGTCTCCTGCTGGAAGAGGCGTCTGTAGTAGTCGGTGGCAATCTCCATCACCTCGTCTGCACTAGAACGGGTCCTCCCATACTGATCTCGGAGGCTGCGTATCTACTCTCCTGAGGTGCGAGACTGGTGCACCTAGAAAAACTCCCTGCACATCATGTCCCCCTTCCGCGCCCAGAAAGCTATTCAGGTGCGGAAAGAGGACTCTGAGCGCCTGTCCTCTAGGCCAGCAATGGCTGCTCGTGCGCGCACCTCCTGTACATGGAGAGTGGGATCCCCTGGTGCCTCCTGTAATAATTTTTGCGTGGCTGCAAGGTCCCGCTGGAGTGCTCTCTCCTCCTCCCAGCTTTGTTGCCTGGCCTGTATGGCTGCTGCCTCTTGGCAGATTCCGCTCGACTCAGCTAGGATCTCTGCAACCTCCTCTACGATCTAGTCCCTCCTACCCCACTCTCTGGTCCAAATCTGCTCTATCTATCTCGTCACCTCCTCCCTCCTATAGATCGAGTTAGGGATCCGACAGGATCGTGTATCTAGGGCAGATGCTGGGAGATCTAGTGTCAGGAGAACCAGGCAATGATCGGACAACGTGGTGCCCGCCAACTGCCCAATCTGCCCTCCTCGGGAGCCTCCCCACTCTCCCATATAAAACTTGTCCAACTGCTCCAGCAGAACTTCACCTAGTTGCATGTATCCCTAAGAGAAGTCCAGTGACCTCTCCCTCTTGTGAAAGGTAGGGTCTCTCCAGGCATCTCGTGCTCCTACTGCCAGTAGAAAGACCTCCCATGCCTCTTGCTCCTCCCCGGCCATGCCCTTGTAGTTTCTCCCTTTGCCCTGCTAGTCCTCCAAAGCCTCCAAGTTGTTGAAGTCTCCTCCAACAATCCAGGAGTCCACCTCTGGGAGTCCATCCGCGATCTCCATCCAAAACGTGTTGCGTGCCCTAACCTCCGTAGGGGCATAGACATTAAGGACTCCAAGGCACGAGTCCCCAATATCCAATCTGATCCATAGAACCCTCCCTACCACTATCATCCCGTGGTCTCGTACACAAGCGGTAAGACTCGGACCAATATTGGTACATACGCCTCCACTCCTGTTGTGGGCACCTATGGCGTGCTCCCAGTAAGTGTGCGAGCTGCTTGGGAGTACGTCCCCTACCCGCTAGGCCTAGGTGGGAGTGAGCTTGTGCTCCTGTAGAAGTAAGATGTCGATCCGTCCGACAAGGGCAGGCTGCAGCTCTTACCGAACAATCAACTTCCTAGAACCACGTGCCCCACTGTAGTGGAGGCTATTCACATTCCAAGATACAAGGTGTAAGCTCATAGGGAAACCTGTGACTAACCAAACAGGCATCTATTCAGTGTGGAGGCTACTAATGAAGAGGAGAAGCTATGAGGCATGCAAATACGCTTTGCCGCCGGTCTGGCCCGTCTAGATGGCGAACTCCAATCCCCCAAGGTGGCCCTCGACCGGACCATAGGGGTAATAGATGTTCCAGGTGGTACTATCAATGCATCTATCAGCCATGCTGAGAGTCGGGACTCTGTGCACTGGTAGAAACGGGCTACCTGTGCCAGGGGCCACTTGATCACATCCCTCGGAGCTCTCCACTGTGGAGGGGCTCGAAAGATAATGCTCAAGAGAGGGACCTCAGCACTAGCCCACCAGTTAATATCCATCATGCAACCAGGCCACTGTTGTGCAAACAGTGCTAGTCCTTCTTCTCCCATCCACTAGGAGGTGTGGTCCGCCACCTGACTCTTCAACTCTTTCTCTATCTATGTCATCGTTCACTCCCCTAAGTGAGAGGACTGAAGAAAAAAGGTGTAGTTTGGTCCATCCGGTAGTGCTAGTAGATGGACCTTGCCTCTCCTTGACTTATAAACCACGAAGATCCCCACCTCTAGAGGTAGTGGGAACTCTCTGCACTCTCCAACTCTCAAGTAGGACCATGGCCGTTGCGGAAGAACTCCTGTGGCAACAGGTATGCCTATCTCGGGAAAGTGTGATGGGCAGCAAGGGTGGATGAGCTAGTGACTGTATGGGAGAGGAAAGACTGCTGGTGCGAGGAGGATGTAGGTGTGTGTGGCTCATCACCTCCTGTGGGAGGAGGGGGGGTGGGTCTGGGGGGGATCACCTGAACCAAGTGCGGATCAGGGGGGTCATGGGGGGGAGGATGATTGAGGGATAGTGGGATGGACGAAGATACATGGCGGGTGTAGGGGGAGGCTCGTGGCCCTGGAAATGGGGGACTGTGGGTCAGGGTCAGGGTCAGGGTCTGTGTGTGTGTGTGTGTGTGTGTGTGTGTGTGTGGGAGAGGGGGGGGGAGGGGGAGGGGGGAGAGGGAGGTGGGTGTGGGTGTGGGTGTGGGGGTTGTGGGAACTCGGGAGAGGTAGTCTATGGCGCAGGTGGTGGATGTGGGGGGCTGCGGTCTTGCAGGGTGGGGCGAGCAGGGGGTGTTGTGGAGTGCTCTGCCAAGGGGGCATCGCTCGCCCACCTGCTCCTTATTGCCGAGGCTGGGTCTAAGACGCTAGCTGCGCCCCCCTACCGTCTCCCCCTCTATCGTCCCTGGGCCTGTGTAAAGCCGTCAACGTCCACCTGCGCGGGCCTATCAATGGAGCCACCTTACCTCTGAAACGCGTGCAAACTGCTACCTGATGCCCAAAGTCGTAGCAGCGCAGGCATTGCCCTAGCTGCCCCGTCACAATGACCTGCTGCCTAAAGGAGTGCCCGCCTGTCTCAATCTCTAGGAACTGTGGGATATTCTTGACCTCTTTCACTGCCACCCATACCTTTGGAACTCCTACAGCTGTCACTGCATCCGCGAAGGACGCGGGAATAAAAAGTGCCGAAGAGCCATCCAAAGTCTTCCACCAACTGGCGATACTCTATCGCCATGCCGAGGAAAAGAAGGGTGACCGGGTGCCGAAGAAACTTGTTGTGGAGTGCAAATGCATGCACAGTAAAGCCATTGTACCAAGGGACCATGTATATGACCCCCTTCGTGGACACATATGGTGAACTAGCAAGCAACTCGCGAGCTGCATCTGGCGAACTAAGCCTGACCATGAAAATCCCTTGGTCCATTAGGGCCTCCTCTACGATCTGCATTGTGCCGATGCGCAGCGTGGAGTGAAGCCAGTCCCGAAGCTGGTACCTGGCTGGGGAATGTCCTACTACCTGACCATAAATCGTTGTTTCCTTTAGCTCCAGCTCCTTAGCTCGAACGGCTAAGAGCTGCTCCTCAAAAAGGACGATACGCAAGGTGTTTGACTGGGAGCACTCTCTGAGTGCGCCGGCGTCTGACCAAAGGTTTCCATTGCGCAACCCTTCTGAGAAAACTATCAAACACGTCACGGTGCTACCTGAGGGGGAAGAGTTGCTACAGGAGAGGGAGCAACTGGAGGGTAGGGGGAAACAATGGCAAGGGGGAGGAAAAGCTGTTGTTTTTGGGGGAAACGGTGGGTCGCGGACAGAGACTGGGCGGGCGAGTCCATTGGAGCGGTGGAATGGCGGGGGTGGAATGGCGGGTCACGGACGGAGACTGACCAGCCAAGTCTGTTGGGGGCGGAGGAAAGGACGGATAGGTGGGGCGGGCTACCGTAAGTCGATGGGGGGCGAACTCTCGTAGCGGGAGCTAGTGATGGCGCGACTGATCTGGGAGGGCGTGAACAGACGTGACCGAGGGGGGGGGGGGGGGGGAGGGGACAGCTTTCAACGTGACGGGCGTGAGCTGATCTGCGTGGGTAATAGTATGACTAATTATTGATTTACCTACTTTGGATACTCCACCTCCCCATGCTTGTGAGGATTGCATCCTTCGAAAATGCGCACATTTGCCTTTAAGAAGGATGGTGCAATGCATCACCACGTACCAGTTCTACAACAACAACTCACGGCAATTTGGAGCCCTTCATGTGCATGTGATAGCAATTGAACATCCTTTCAGTGTAGGTGATAGCATACATGAGAAGGCATCAGTCTTTCTGGTGGTCCTAAGCTATAGGTGACAATTTCCATGGCTATTTGGGCAAGGACAATGGTAGTTTTTAGGCCTTTCTTATAATGAAACTCTAAGCTTCCTATCTCTATAGCATTCTTTTGAGTCATTAAATATGGAGATATTAGAAAATCTCTATTGTAGACTCTAATTTCCAAGGTTTAATAACCACCTTGGGATACATGCTCATAATTAAAGGCCTAGGACTTAAATTCTAGCAATTGAAATTAAAGATTTTCAAGGAGATTCAAGAGGCTAGCCAACCCATATCAAATTTGGGGCTTAATTTGTCTTTCAAAAAGCAAGGTAAAGACCAATCCCCAAGCAAACCAAGGGGCAAATTGGTTTGGAGGCTTACTAGTCAGTTTGATAGCAAGAGGCACTTGGATTAGTGCAGCACATCAAAAAATCTCAGTTATACTCCATCCATTTGCAATAAAAGCTAAAGAAATACTGCAAGGGGCGCCAATTTTGGGGCAACATGCTCTCAATTGTCCAAGATCAAAGTGGTGAAGTGTGCATTTTCAATTTAGGTGAATTAATTATGTGCCATAAGTAGTGTTTACATCACATTAGCACCACCCTATCTGAGGAGGAAGGCTAGTTTCAAGAGTCTGTAAACACATGCAGAAATTGATCATACAACAACAAACACAACTTGTCTATCAATGGGTGGCAACAGGTTGATCGGTAGTCGTCAGATGATGGAAGGTGTCTAAATGCAAGCACTAGCAATAGACAACAGCTCGAATTGAGATATCCTCCGTAGACGATGTGTAGACAGCAGAGACAAACCCCAGCAATTTGCAAACTAGAAGTGGGCTGCATGGTGGGCAATTTATCTATTTCTAGATGAGTGGATCCTCTCAAATTAGGGTTTGCCTTATGGGACACAAACAATCTCTAGGAAGGCTATCAATTTAATAACATTTATGGTAATAATTGAGCTTTGAGATTGTAATGAAGAGCTAATCAATCTATAATACATTTTTAGCTCAACACGGCCCATAACGGTGGGATGGGGATATCTATGATCCCAAGGGGTAACCACTTTGCTCTCTTTGTCAAAGCCGAGACGTTTAGGACTTCAAGATGACTCCCTGTGAGACCTCAAATTGCAAGCTGACTTAGAAACAAACGACCCTCTATCATCAAGGGTCTACATAGAAAGTTTATCCTTGTACCACACATTAGTAAGCAAAGCATTTTATGCTTCAATCAATGAGCCATTCTACAAAACATTATCAATCTTTTTCCCCTTCCTATTATTTGCCTGATGCCAAGCATGATCCACATCCAACAAGGACAAAGCACGTTGCCTCCCTCTACCTTCATCAGTATCTAGCTGAGCATCCATATTTAGACCCAGAACAAGACTAACCTACTAAATAGAAAATCAATCATTGAGGAGCTTCTCTCCACTTTTCAAGGTACACTACTATAAAGGGGCCCAATTCTCCACAAGAGAAACAATGTCCTATTTCAAATGAACCTTAGGGGATGCATGCTTAGAGCATCAATGCACAACGAACTAGGGTGCTTCCAAGTAGTATCCCAAAGCATACACAATCTGTTTCTATTTATTGAATGTATGCTTGGATGGACCAAAACCTTACCAATCTTAGCCATTGCATCAGACAAAAGTGACCAATATACAACTGGACAGCCCTCAACCTCCATCCAGACTGGCATTGTTGCTTAAGCAATTTTTGAAAATCAACCATTGGATGCCAAGGGAGCACATGCACTAACTTTCGATCAAAGAAGAGTGAAAGCCTACCCAAAAGCACATCACATTATTGAGATGATTCAAGCATAACCTCATAGGATCCCTTGGGACCTGCAAAAATCTCCTAAACACAATCCTCTTACAAACTACCCAAAAGCCAGGATTTATCAAGGACATCGTTGGAATTTTAGTAGTGAAAAGAAAAATCACGGCTCTTTCATAGAAAGAGGAGAAAGATCACAGCACCTTCTTTGTATCCACAAAAGTGTCCAAGACATCATTTTTATCAAAATCTAGAAGATTATTCTGGTTGTGCTCTACATACTCCCCAAGCAGTGTATTCGCAAAATCCAACAGATGCTCACAATCCAAGTCTTGAGAAGCATCTGACTAGCTAATGGCTTGGGCATAAGACCTTGATTGAGGCTGTTCAGCTGATCATGTAATTCCCCACACACAAGAACATCAATGAATGCTTCATATGTTTGACCTGCAGCTCAAAGCTGTTCGAAATCAGAATTTGGAACCATGTCCTCATTTTCCAAATAAAGACCCAAGGCCTCCCTGCTCAATGAAATCTATGTTCAGCTCAGTCATGGTGAGAGGCAGCTGATCATAAATGTTGTTATGGCTGCGCAAAGAACCGAACAGTTCTCTCTCTTAGAGCACAAGTCTACAACTCCAGCTCTGCAATGGTCAAGATCTGCAGTGTCTAAACACAACAATCTGCAGTCTCCCTGCTGCTGCAAGCACTACACGCTTCTGCCTTGTGTTGCACGTTTTGCCTTACATGACTGCAGAATGTGTACCCAATAGCCTGCAATCACGCTCACAAATATGTCACTCACAGGTTTGCACACCTCTCTCTCTCTCTCTCTCTCTCTCTCTCTCTCTCTCTCTCTCTCTACTTATGCAAATGCCCAATGCACTACGAGATCCAAGGGCACTTCCATTGCTTATTCAAAGAAGAATTTGGGCCACTATCCAGGGTTATGGATTTCTCAAATCAAAGATGTCTCAAGCTCTTCTTGCTGGAACTATGCCACCACAGAGAACATCTCTTATAGACCCAGCAGCAAAGACACAAAGCCACACACCAACGCGCACTCACAAAGTTCTATAGAGCATCAACTACTCCCTTCACCACAAAGCCCTCCTTGGTCCAATCGACATACCACCACTAGGAACCACCCTAGACACACCTCAGGAAGAGATGCAAAGCTCATCACCCACATCCAGCTGGTCCACGTCCATCATCTGCAGATACAGAGGATACTACACCATCACAAGGAGACCCTACCTTGCCGCTTCAACCTCTCTACGCTAGACAGACCCATGAGAGATATCCTAAGATGAGAGTGCTTCCTGAGCAGTTCCACATTGTATCTAGCTTAGACATCATTTTGTATTCATCAACTATGTATTGTTCACTATTTATTTTCCATTTAGATAGTTATAACATTAGATGTCAACTATTTTGGGACATGGAAAATTCACTGAATTTTCAGATGTAACATTTTGGTCTCATAGGCCCATTTGGCCTTTTGTGGACATTAATAGAACTTTCTTTCTTTCTTTCTTTCTTTCTCTCTATGCCAAGATTGAGAAGGAAATCTATCAAGTATTTCTAGGTCAAGACTACAAGGAAGCTTCAAGGAGATTCCAAGAGCATCGGCATGTAAACCCCATTACCTCACAAGATGTTTGGTATACATATGCCATTCTCTTTATTACAAGCCCCTCAACCCCTCACCTTCATCCCCTAGAGCCTTGTCCCACCCCTTCCTTTTTCCACACTAGCATAGCGAATGGAGACATCAGCTACTTGTAGTATGGCTACTTTTGAGTTCATGATGCATCGGTAGCCTAGCATTTTGCACATGCTACAGACCTACTGGCTCCCTTGCTAGGACAACTTTTTTAGTAGAGCCCCAAGTAAGGACTTCCCCCCTAGTTGGGCCACCAATACCATAGTACCAAACTATAAGGGAAGTGACCATACAAAGTGTTGGGTTTCACTCACACCTACGCTCATAGAGGAGTGTCGGTGATCAGGACACTGGGGCACTTTTGACTCTCGGTATGAAAGGTTTCCCCCCCGTACTTATTCTCTTCTTTTGTATGTGCCTATGTTACGCACTTACAAGCACTTATCATGTTCGGGTGTGAACACCCCATACAACCCTAAGGTTTAAGGGTTGTACTATGTACTTTCAGCTTACACTCTTTCAATCTATTGCATTGGGTGTCGTGCTTCACTCTCTACACTGTCTACTGCACTCTCAACTAAGCTTTGATCCTCTTAGCCTCTTACATTTGGTATTAGAGCTGAGTTCAGCTCAATGCCCCATCAGTTGCCTCACTAGCAACGCCTCAGTGGAAGACCGTCAGTGCCCCCTGCAGCAGCTCGCTAGCAGTGCCCCCGACTCCCTCCAATCCAACGCTGCACCTGTCAACTCTACCCCCTGTCGCCACTGCCCAACAGGCGCTGCCTGCCTGTATCGCCTACGCAACACTGTCCTGCGCCGCTTGTCTGCCTGGGAGCTTGCCTGACTGTCCGACGTCCCGCCTTGGTCAGAGCCGCCTGCCTCCTGCCCTGCGTGCACCCGCCTGCCTGTCTCCAAGCGCCCCTGTGGGCTTGCTCCTGGTGTGTTGCCCCCACCCCTAGCCTACACCCTGTGCCAGCGCTGCATGGCTGCCTATCCGCCAGTCGTCAGCCACTCCGCCACCAGAATTGTGGCGCCCCTGCACATAGGTCCTGCACGCCCCAGCACGCCTCAGCAGCGCCTTGCCACTGTGGCCCAGTGAACCTGCAATTTGAGCCTGCCTAATAGCCAGACCAGGGTAAAAAGACATTTTTTTATAATTTTTTATTTCAAATCTTATTTGCATATCTCTGTATTTGCCAGTATCTGAGACACATTCATGCAAAGATTTTGTGAAATTTTGGGGCTTTTGGACTTTCAGAAGACATTGGCAAATGTACTGCAATCTCAATCAGTAATAGACTGCTTTTGACAATTTTGGGGCAAGAAATTTTGGGGGTTTTGCTCATATAGTGTTGTTGAGCATTGAATGCACCTTACCCAGTTTTGACAGAGTGTACCTCAGTGTACTAATGACAGTAAGCTATTTGCTGTAATTTTTGGAAATTTTGGAGATTTCCAAGTTGGTCCAGCTTGGACATTGCTCTTTTGCTTCTTTCGATATTGATTATCATGGCAAATCAAGGAGGGGATGTATTTACCTATGTATCCAAGGAGGACAGATTGGATGGTAACTACTCACTTTGGTCCTTCATGATGAAGAATGTGCTAATTGCAAAAAATCTTTGGGACTATGTCAGCGGAGAAGAAGTTAGGCCTGGAGTTGTGGCTCCTGCTACTCCTCCAGAAGGACGTGGACAACAAGCACCTCAGCCTGTTCAGCCTGCTCCACTTCAACCACTTCCCCAAAGATCAACAGCTCAAAAAGCATGGGATACACGGGATGCACAGTCTTTGTCGCTGATTGCATTGGCACTTCAACGGTCCATCATCCCTCACATTCGGTCTGCAGCTTCTTCACGAGAAGCTTGGCTAACTTTGGAGTAGATGTTTGCTGGTAAGAATGAGACCGCATTCTTTCTTAAAAAAGAGCTTGAGACATTGAAAATGGATAAGGGTGATTCTATACAGGATCACTTGAACAAAATTCAAGACTTGCATGAGCAGCTTGTGAATGTCAATGAGTACTACCCAAATGCACAACTGATATCTACTACATTGAACTCATTACCTCCTTCGTACTTGGCTTTTTATACGGCCCCAAACCTCACCACGAGGATTGCCCCACAGTCGATTACTTTTCTTTAATTAGTCACTTTGCTTCTAGAGGAGAAGCAAACAAAAAGAAACGGTGGTGTGGATAACATAGCCTCTGAGCAGGCTTTTATGGCACAATAGAAGGGCAAGGGCAACCAAGTAAAGAATGCTCCGCAAAGCTCTGTGGCTTCACGCACTTCACAAGGTAATAAAAAACAAGGAGGCACGCAAGCCAAGAAGGGCAAATGCCATTATTGCAAGCAGCCATGCCACTACATCACTGAGTGTAGAAAGCGCAACGCCAAGGAGAAGAAAAAGGAGTCATGTTATGTCTGTTTCTAATGCTCCTTCCACTGCTACTCAATCAACATCCTTTGTTGCAGACATGGACTACTTCTTTTACACATGCAATTATGACTCTTCTTAGCCTGATAGAGCATTTAGCTCTACTAAGGATACAAGCACTTGGTTTTTTGACAACGGTGCTTCTACGCACATCACATCTCGCAAAGATTTATTTGCTTCTATTGGTGCAGCTCCGGTTGGCAAGTCTATACAGTGTGCCAACAATGCATCATACCCTATTAGAGATATTGGGAAGATTGTACTCACAGCCATTGATGTCTCTATTCTCCGCCTATAGGATGCTTTATTTGTGCCAAGTATAAAGAAGAATTTGCTCTCTATTTCTTCTTTGGCACATTGTGGATTGCAGGTCACATTTGATGATGACATATGCATGGTGAAAGATAAGTAACACATGACTTTGGTCTTAATTGGCACTTTATATCATGGATTATATGAGTTGGATGCTCTTTCACTTGATTAGTCAGCGTATTTAGCATTCACTCTTACTCCTACTATGTTACACGCAAAGTTATGGCATGCTCACATGAAGCATGTGAACTATGGTAGCTTGTTGGAAGCTCACGCTCAACCACCAAGACCCACGGTCCGCTTATTGTTCAAGTGTTTCAAGCCAAGCACTAATGGCTACCTCTCACATAGCCGACGCACTCTCTCTCTCTATGAGTGTAGTAAGCTTACCTCCATGCCCGATCGAGTTGCCTCCTCTCCCGAGCACTTCGGTAGCTCCACAATCCAAGTGCAACCTTCAAGCGAGCTTGATGCTCGAGCTCCACGCTCCAAGCTCCATTGCCGCGAGCAAGAGAAAAGAAGAGAAGAGAAGAGAATAAGAGAGGAGAAGATGGAGAGCTTCTCCACCACAGTCCCTCACCCTCATACACTCACTCCCTCACGCTCTCACACTCTCTCTCTCAAGTACAAGCTCAAGCAAGTAAGAGCAAGAAGAAGAACAAGAGGAGAGCTACTTTTGACCACACACAAGAATAAGCTCCTCCTTCACTTTTCAACTTTATATACAAAACCCTAAATCCCTTTTGGGCGGTCATTTCCTTATCCCCTTTTTTTCATGGCCGGCCGTGGCCTAGGACCTTTTTCCCATTGTTCTCCTATCTTCCTAGCTTCCTTCCTACTTCCCATCTACCTTTACAACTTGCACAAGTAAGAGCTTGGCCCTCTTTTACAAAATAAATCACGGTGCGCCTTGCACTTTTTTACAAAAGTATTGACTTGCACTTTTTCTTGTGCACCTCTCTCCTTGATTTAGGACTTTTCAATGCTTCTTGTGTTTCCATATTTTTCTTGGTACGCCTTCATCTTCCGTTTCACTTTTGCCTTGGCCTTGTCTTCTACTTTAGATTTTCCAGATTTTCCACCTTGTTCATTTGAGGATTAACATGGCTTGATGCTCTTACAACGTACACAAATGCTAGATGGATTACCTCTTTTGGAGAGATCTCCTGAGCTCTTGTGCGAAGGATGTATTTTGAAAAAAATACATCAGTTTTCGTTTCCCCGTGATGTTGCTTTTAGAGCCATAGTCAGGTTACATTTAGCGCATTCAAATGTAAGTGACCCTATGCAAACAAAGTCATTGGGTGGATGTTACTATTTTGTGACTTTTATTGATGACTTTACTCGCTTTTGCTGGGTCAATTCTTTAGTGAGAAAGTCAGAAGTGTATGATGCATTTTTAGCTTTTATAGCACTTGTTGAGAACCAATCAGGCTGTAAAATAAAGACTCTTCATTCCGACTGAGGAGGGGGAATATATGTCCTCTATGCTGAATTTTTTTTTGAAGCAAAAGGACATAGTTCATCAACTCACTACTGCTTACACTCCACAGCAAATTGGGGCTGCAAAGAAAAAGAATCGGTCACTCATGGAGATGGCCAGATGTATGCTGAAAGCAAAGAGCTTGCCACACAGTTTTTGGATGGAAGCCATAATGTGTGCTCGCCATGTTTTAAACAGATGCCCCACCAAAGCATTAAAGAATGTTACGTCTTTTGAGGCTTGGAATAGCCGGAAACCTTCTGTCGGGCACTTTCATACCTTTAGGTGACTTGCATATGCCCACATTTCCTAGGTACTTAGAAAAAAGTTGGATAACAAGGCTGTCGAATGCATTTTGTATATATAGTAGTGAGAGCAAAGGCTACAGACTGTATGATCCTATCTCTAAAAAGGTATTTGTCAATAGGAATATACTCTTTGATGAAAAATCAGAATTATCCCTTGCTGGTTTTGACACATATCAGGCTGCCTGTGATGTATTTGAAGGGCTGTTGCCCATTTCATTTGGTGGTTCAACTAGAGTTTCAACAAGTGAACTTAATATTCAGCTAATGAAACCAACCTTCCTTCTGTGGATGGGTGGGAAATCCCTGATTACAACTTAATTACAACAGCAAACAATTAGTGCAAATCTGAAAATACAAATTTACCTATTGATCTTGGACAATACACATCCGATTGGCCCCAAAATTGGCGCCCCTTTCGGTATTTCTTTAGCTTTATTGAAAAAGAAGTTGATTTACAATGGGATTCTCCCAATTCCTTTCAATATTCCAACTCCCCTTGCTGTGATGAATCACTAACAAGTCTTTCATCTGATTTGCCCCTTGATTTGGGCAATCAATTGGCCTTCACCCGCTTTGATGGAGATGGAAAATGCCCCAAATTCAATTATTTGTTGGTTTCTCCACTTGAATAGGCTAAAAACAGCTTCAACCCTGTTAAATGCAAGTCTTGGAGCTTCCAATTTCTGGCACACTTTCCGAGGCTACTGCTAAACCCTAATTTCTGCTACAGATTAGGGTTTACAACAGAGAAATCTGAAATATTCTCAACCTCCAAGGGTTCAAATGCTGAGATCTTCGAAGCAAAGCTGTGAAATGGTTGGGAGATGAGAGGGAAAGCTGTAGAGAGAGAAAATTCGGAGTTTTGTCACGAAGAATGACTGAAAATCAGTCAAATGCAGTTGTTGCCCTGCCACAACAACTTGTAGATGCAAAGAACTGAAAAAAATCAGTCATTTACTGCTGTTACCCTGTCTCAACAGCTGTAGATGCCGTCTCCTGCTGTTGATTGGTCTTCTCCTGCCCTTAGCAGCCTCAGAATGTCCTCCAATGGCTGCAAATCAGACCAGTAGCCTTCCCTCCCTCTCACTTGCAAACTGAATTTATAAAAATGCCTCTCTCCAGCCTCTAAAGACGTTTTTCAGTCTTGCATGGGCACTTTTGACAAGTGCCAGCCATCCCAAATGGTTTTTTCAGCATTTTTCATAATTAAATATTAATTTTCAGTTTTTACATACTGAAAATTAATCTAATAATTATTTCAGTGCCCTTAAAAATAATTTGGCTGGCCAATAACTAAATTGGTTGGACAACTTCCATTCCCAAGTGTCTCTACACCATCTTTGACCATCAAATTGGCATTAGGTACCATTAAACGCCACTTCTCTGGTATTACCAACTAGCACTTATGACCAAATGGATGACCTAGGCCAACAATTGGCACCAAAAACCACCAAGTACCTGTGCGGCATAACTTATAGTAACTTTTACCTTTGACATCTCGTGATTTCTTCGGGTCCCAGGCTCATAAATTTACTTTAATCCCAATTGCACCTCACATGTGCAACATTTACTTAATCATGTGATTAAAAATTAATCCACATGTTAAGTGAGGTTTCAAAAATACATGTCCTCATGATAGCTAGCTACTCCATTGGAAAATGTAAAAAATCAGCCATTGGTTGATCTAAATATTCGACAAAATGTTGAATCTAAAATTCAACAAGAACTTATGCACATCAAGAGGCAAGATAAATGCCTAGATGGTATTTACAGACTAGGAAAGATGTCATATGGACGCACCCATGCTTGGTCATACTAGAAGGCAAGCTCGTATGCATGCTATTGCACATACCATGGAGTTTGTTATGGCAGCAAGTACAATTGATAATGGGGAGTCTGAATGTTTTGAGGATGCGCAACAATGTGCATTGGATGGCAGCATGCAAGCTGAATTTGATTCTATCATTAAGAATCAAACATGGGATTTAGTGTCTTTGCCCATTGGGAAAAAAGCCATTGGAACAAAATGGATCTACAAGCTGAAAAGGAATGCAGATGGATCCATTGACAAATATAAGGCAAGGCTTGTAGCTAAGGGCTATGCACAAAAAAAAGGCATTGACTATGAGGAGATATTTGCTCCTACCTCCCAAATGACTACCATCAGGTTTATGGTTGCTTTGGCTATCCATTATGGATAGATTGTGCATCAATTAGATATTAAAACTGCATTTTTACATGGGAAACTTCATGAGGAAGTATATGTACAGCAACCCATTGATTTTGCAATTGAGGGATCCAAACACTTGGTTTGCAAGCTGAAAAAGGCTTTATATGGCTTGAAACAAGCTCCTAGAGCTTGGTATGCAAAGATTGATGCCTTTTTACTCAGTCAAGGGTTTATAAACAGCTCATCTGAGTCTACCATTTACGTATGTAAAGAGGAGGGACCCATGCTGATCACTTGTCTATATGTTGATGACCTTTTGCTTACAGAGACACATGCTGATCAGATTTCAGCATTTAAACAAAATTTGCAACAAAATTTTGAGATATTAGACTTGGGATCTTTGCATTATTACTTGGGCATTCAGTTCATACATGATGCTAGAGGTATTGGTTTATCACAGTCAAGATACATTGGTAAACTTCTTGAGAAGTTTGGCTTACAGGATTACAAGCCAGTCTCTACACCAACGGAACCTGGACTAAAGCTATTATTACATGATGACAATGATTTGTTTGATATTCGCATATATGCTCCAGCAACTAGATGCCTTATTTACCTATGCAACACAAGGCCGGACATACAATTTGCGATTTCAGACCTGAGCAGATATATGCATCAACCACACATGTCACATTGGCAAGCTGTTAAGCGTGTCTTTCGTTACTAGTAGGGTACTAGATCTCTTGGATTGCTTTATGCCAAGGGCAGACCATTGCAACTACATGCTTACAGTGATTCTGAATGGGCTGGTGATTATGATTCACGTCACTCCACTAGTGGCAATTGTTTCTTTCTTGGCTTAGCAAGAAACAATCCACTGTTGCCACATCATCATATGAAGCTAAATACAAGGCAGCCTTCACTACCACAATTGAATGTGTATGGATTAGACGCTTGCTAGCTGATCTGGATGTATCTGTTATGGAGCCTACTCCTTTGTTCACTGACAATCAAAGTGCCATTGCAATGGCATGGAACCCATTGTTTCATGCACGCATGAAATACATTGAGATACATTATCACTTTGTCAGAGAGAGGCTACATGCAGGTGATATCAGCCTTGTCTATTGTCCTACCACCAGTAATGTGGCAAACATCTTCACCAAAGCTCTTCCCGTGACAAATTTCAAGCATTTCGCAATGCTTTAAATTTGATCTTCTTTGGTGGCGGATGATCGTTGTACTTTTGATCACTGTTCACTCCAAGGGGGTTTGTTGGGTTTCACTCACGCCTACGCTCACAAAGGAGTGTCGGTGATCAAAAGGACACTAGGCCACTTTTTACTCTCGGTACGAGAGATTTTTTCCCCCTAACTTAATCTTTTCTTTCATATATGCCTATGTTACACACTTACAAGCACTTATCATGTTCGGGTGTGTGTAACACCCCCTACAACCCTAGGGTTTAAGGGTTGTACTTTGTACTTTCAGCTCTTTCAGTCTATTGCATTGGGTGTTGTACTTCACTCTCTCTGTCTACTGCACTCTCAACTGAGCTTCGGTCCCCTCAGCCTCTCACACGAAGCCTAGCAACTATAGGATGAGTCAGGATCATGATTGGTAATACATTGGCCATGCTTTGTGGTTCTACTCTTGAGCACAAGTTAAACAAACGGGTAGATAGTCATGGGCATAGAGTAGTCCTGGATTTCGATAAGACATTTGACAAAGAAATAATATTAGTAGAAGACCATCTTTGTATGGCAAGAGAGAAAGGGGGGGAGGGGAACTGAATTAACATCTTCCAAAGGCTAAGTCCTACAAGACCTGAAACATTGTATCAATGAAGGATATCTCATCATCTGAAATGAAAGTGAAAGCAGATTTCTAGGACTATCCAAGGGTACAACAAAAAGTGAGGAACACTACTCTCATGAAGGTCATGTGATAACAGCACAGAGAGGTGTAGATTAACAGATCATAAAACAAAAACTACATGTATCTATGTATTCTAGTTCTCTAAATTTTGATATAGGGTCACCCACCAGGCCCTCAAAAAGGCATTTTCGTCTTCTTTTCTTTTTCCCCCTTTGAGGAGTGGTGATGCTGTGTGTATCTTTTTTGGGGGGGTGGGGGAGTTGTTGTTTGACACATTGGTGACTGCTGACTAAAAATTGCCATGAGTTGTATTGTTGGCCATCTCAACAAGAAGCCTCCCCCCTCGCTCTTCCCCACGTACTCAACAAAGGGAAAGCCAAAGTCTCCCCTCCCACAAAACACGTGTGCACACAAGAGAGAGCAACAGAAAAACAATCACAACCTACCTTAGCTTCAATTTCAGAATATCCAGCCAACCCCTATCTCACCTTAGCACAATATCTAGAGAGGTGCATTTTCTGTTCTAACAGAAGTCAATGTTACAGCTCATGAGAGAATCTGAAAGCTGAAGAGAGCTAGAATAGGAACACCAAAACAAACCCGCAAACAGATATAATAACCACAATAGCTGTAATAAATTTGGAAATGATAAAAAAGCATCCAAATGTAGGATCCTAGGAAATGCTAACAGAGACATGCAACAGGAGAAGTTAGCAGTGTACACAAGCAATTGAAAATGGAACTTTATGATGAATATAGCACAAGTATAACTCCCGAATTCTAAGAGCTTACATTGACTGTGAAGAATGTCTTACCAGAAAAGCCTGCAAATCCCTATTGATAAACAAATCAATGCGCTGCTTGAGGTAATACGGGGAAAATTTAGCTGATAAGACACGAAAGCAGAAGCCTGAAACCCGATATGTCATTCTTGCACCACAGTTCACACTGTACCCAAGTTGCTGCTTTGTTCTGCAAGTCCAACAGGCAAATCAGAAACAGCTTTGAATGTTCTCCCATATCCCTCCTTCCCTCCCTCTCACTGACCATATGTACAGAGGACTCAATTCATAGACCCAGCACTGACCCTGGAGAAGGTCACTTCAGTGCTCCTTATGAAGTCCTGCACACATTAGCTAGGGCACCTTTCCGCACACACTGCAGATCTAGGTCTCTATGTGAAACTGCCACAGAAGAGCTTGTACAGTGAGGAGTGCTGCACCACATGAGCACGAATCCACAACAAGGTGATGAGAGGGCAGCCTCCACTTTGTAAGTCATGCCACTTTTTCATCTCATTAATCACAAGCAGAGAGCCCTTACGTTCGGACTGAGGACTTTCTAGGCCGAGACTGCAAAGAAGCTAGGGAGTCACATTCTGGGAACACCACCACATGGCCCCCATTAACTAACCAGAGTTTGGTGCACATATGCCCACTCTATCAACCATGCACCCAATCAGCTCCCCCTCCTCACCCTTTCCAAAGCCTCCTAGCACTCTCATCTTTTTTCCACATCAACATGGTGAAGGGACTATACACCAGCTAAAATATGGCAAGACTCCAGATCATGCTGGATTAGACGTAGAGCGCTTCTTCCATGCGAGGGACCTACTTGTCTCTTTTATACCCCACCCATTAAGCAGAGCTCTATGCAAGGGATTCCCAAATTTGTACCAATCACAAAGCAAGAAACCCCCTAGTGTTAAGCTTAAAAATGCATTATAAACTGATTAGCCCTTTGAAACAGCCCCAAAGCATGTAAATTACCTAAAGTTTTTCATTAAATGGTGTGAGACCCTAGAAAGTGCCGGTGTCCCATAAGCCAAATCTAATTCACTCATCTATAGATAGACAAGGTGCCCACCATGCAGCCCATCCCTCGTCTTGCAAGTCATCATACTTCTTGCAGATTTCAGCCATCAGCTCCCCTCTCCAGTGCCTGTCCAGCCCTCTTCACTGCTGCCACATCTCCATCAGCTGCCCAGTTCTTGCCAACTGCAGTTGTGTTCACTCAAGCCCTTGGCACCCAGTTTCCAGCTGACATCCTGCTACCAGGAGGTGTTAGACAAGTGTGTTTGCAGCCTTCAGGCCATCATCAGCTGCTGGTGTCATCAGCACACCTTTGCTGCCTGCGTTTCCAGGCTGCATAGGCCAACCTGCATCAGCACTCTCTTCCCCTACTGTCACCCAGTTTTCCTCAGCCTCCGGTGAGTCGTGCACTGCTGCATTTTGCATAATTCAGACTCCAAACTGCTGCATTTTGGTTACCAACCTGCTGACCTTCCACATTCAGCATTATCTCAGCTTCCTCAGGATCTATCTCTGGTGGACATCACTCTCCGACTACTCCCATTGCTCTGCCTTTGAGCATTCTGTACATTTTTACATTCATTTATAGGATTGTCTCACTTCAAAGTTCCCTTTCTTCTCTATTTGTGTTTTTGTGTTTATTGTGTTCTTGGCTGAGTTCTTGTCTTTTAGTCATGTTCCTACCTGCTATGTTTTCTCAGTGCAAACCCTAGCATCACTTCAACTAGTAGCAAAGCCAGTGCTCTTCTAAAGAACATCCCGCGGTTATCACGGAGAGCTTGGTTTGTGCAAGATACACGAGCAATACGTAACCAATTCACAATGTCTCAAACACTTTTTTTTAAAAGATCCCACAATGTCTTTTCAAGCTCCTCCATCACTCAAGGCCCTAAGGAGGCATTATGGACTCGAGAGGAAGACAATGCATTTTCACTTTCTACTTGGCCAAATGTCGAGCTCATAATGCAAGAGGAGGTCACTGAATTTTTGTGTGTCTTCCTCAGTCAGTCCATAATATTCGCACTACACTCCTAGGAGCCTTGCGCATCAGACATGATCAATGGGTAAGGAGGGCCACCTCTCCCCTCATGGAGGATATGCTGCATTTGAGATTGTTGAGAAACCCTTCACCTGCAGTTTTTGTGTTTATGGTTTGTAGCCCCAAAAAGGGGCGCCATCCTAGACTAACCGTGCCTATTTATAGGCCACTCTCATTCATTCCTCACAGCTGATTCATTCAGTCAGTCACCTCTTCTCTCCAGCCTCTCCACTACCCTCACACCCCTTCGGGAGGACATTGCAGTTCATGGTTCGTGGCTGTCTTCATCGTCTTCCTTGTGCTACGGCACCCTTGTTCCCTTGTATCACATTCACTCCATGATTCAGAACTTCATCCTTCCATTCATCAGAGTTTCTTCTCTCTTCTCCATGTTTGCCGAGTTCACTCCGTGTTCCTCCCCGCCAACCCTACTATCTCCCTGGTACGTCATCTTTTGACATGGTATCAGAGCTGGATCTACTCACCTAGCAATGAAGATCCTCCACTCCAGTGAAGGCAAAGACCAGTGGCGGTTTTGGCATCCACTTCTCTTCTTCTTCCGCTGCATCAACATCTCGTTTTTGCAGGTTTCAGGTGTTTTCAGCTTGTGCTCACACCCCTTTCGCAGAGAACATCGCAGTCTCACCTGTCCCTTGCTGTCATCTACAGTCTGGCGCCTGTTTCCAGCCTTCCACCCGCAGTTTGCAACTATTTACAACAAAGCGACTGTTGCTGATCGCTCTCCATTCAGAAAAAAATCTCGTTTTTGCAGGTTTCAGGTGTTACCAGCTTGCTGCCCATACCCCGTTCACGGAGGACATCTCAGCCCTTGCTGTCCATCACTGTTCCCTACAATCTGGCGCCTGTTTCCAGCCCTCCACACACTGATTGCTGTTGTTTCTGCCTGGCGACTAACTGCTGATCATCAGCACTACTGTTACACAGCCTGCCACATCAGCAAACTGTTGCGTTTGCAAGCCCCAACTGCCGCCCTAACAGTTTTCTCTCTCCTACTGCAGTCGCTGCAGTTTTTCTCTCTCCTGCAGGCTGTCCTACCTGCATTTTTTGTCTTTCTCTCTCCTACAGCTGTCCTACCTACGTTTTGTCTTTCTCTCACCTACTGCCTGCATTTTTAGTCTCTCTCACCTGCTGCCTGCGTTTTTAGTCTTTCTCTCTCCTGCAAGCTATCCTGCCTGCGTTTTTAGCCTCTCTCACCTGCTGCCTGCGTTTTTAATCTTTCTCTCTCTTCACTATTGTCTGCATCAGATTCAGCTTCTCACTTCTACGTTTGCTTGTGTTCGACATCCGGAGACTGCCTTGCTGTGATTCGAGATCCGTTCGGAGTACGGCACACTCTCATGCTCATTACCCCTGCCCTGATCCTTGAGATACAGGAGTTCGAGGTTCAGTATTCATTCACTGCGTAGTGTGTTTGCTGCATGAGCATCGTATTATTAGTAGTCATATCATTTCATTTATTAACTGTGTTCATTGTCTCTAAGTTACCCTAACCCTAACCCTAACTGTGTTCTTTTATCAATCTATGCTTCGTCAAGTGTTGAGAAAACCTTCACCTGCGGTTTGCGTTTTTGCGTTTTTGCGTTTTGCGTTTAGGATTTGCAGCCCCAAAAAGGGGCGCCATCCTAGACTAACCGTACCTATTTATAGGCCACTCTCTCATTCATTCCTCACAGCTGATTCATTCAGTCCGTCACCTCTTCTCTCCATCCTCTCCACTACCCTCACACAGACATTGCGGTTCGTGGTTCGTGGCTGTCTTCATCGTCTTCCTTGTGCTACGGCACCCTTGTTCCCTTGTATCACATTCACTCCATGATTCAGAACTTCATCCTTCCATTCATCAGAGTTTCTTCTCTCTTCTCTTCTCTTCTCCATGTTTGCCGAGTTCACTCCGTGTTCCTCCCCGCCAACCCTACTGTCTCGCTAGTACATCATCTTTTGACAGAGATGACTAGTGACCCATCTTCTTCACCATAGCCAGACCCGATGTCAAGTTCATATAACCCTTTTGAGTCATATGAGTCAAAACCCTTCCCTTTATCTTCTCCTTGTATGTAGGATCCGGATCATGAAAAGTTTGATCATGTTCTCGCTAGTACATCATCTTTTGACAGAGATGACTAGTGACCCATCTTCTTCACCACAGCCAGACCCGATGTCAAGTTCATATAACCCTTTTGAGTCATATGAGTCAAAACCCTTCCCTTTATCTTCTCCTTGTATGTAGGATCCGGATCATGAAAAGTTTGATCATGTTAACTTCAATAGAGGGGGCTCTACATGCAAACATACATAAACAGGTATACCTAGAACTGTATCCTCTATTTCCTTTGAGCATGAAGTTGCCATTTCTGATACACAATTTCCTCCCATCCCACCCTCTTCTACTAATTCTCTTTTATTTGCTTTCAACAGCTTAGGATTAAATTCCACCACTACATCAGGTATACTAGGATGAGGAATATTTGTTTCTCTTCCTAGCACTTTTCCTTTTCAGCACCACATGTTAACTACCCACAAGTGTATGCCACTCTACACCGTGGTACATCATTGGCAAGAATCCCACCCATTAACACTATCCCTTATCCACACTCCAAACTCTCCAACTTCTCAATCATGCGATCCATGCCTTCATAGATCTTCCCAATGCATGGATCCATGCCATCTGCAAGCCTCAACATGTGCATGATAGGATCAACCATTTGGTTGGTGCGATTCACCTCATCCCAAAAATCTCTATCAGAGACATATGCATTACATAACACAGCAATAGCAATGGCAACCCTTGTCCAATTTTCATAATCATCACTACCAAATAGCTCCCTAATTGCACCTTTGCAATAGTGTATTTGTAGGTTCATCATCTGCCACAAGCTGCACTACATTTTCTACCCCAACAGCCTGCACTGCCTCGCACCACTCGGATGCTAATACATCTGCACTTTTTCTAGTCTCTAAAGCACCATGACTACCAATGAAGTATACAACCCACGAGAATATGCAACAACACCATGTGTGGACCTATGGCGTGTGTCACTACATCCATCTGCTATCAACGTTGCTCCATTTCTTGCCCATTGATTGCAAATATTTGCTATTGAAATCTTTATGGTTGCTATCTCCTTCTGAAGCAATGTAGTCTTGATAGTTTCTAATGAAGGGGGCTTATATGTGGGTCCATACTCTACAATCTTTGTCACCATATTTTAAAAATAAGGTGACCTAGCTGATTCGAATGCAATATGATCATGGTAGAAAAAGCATGCCATTGCTGTATCCGTTTCCTTTTTTTTCTTTGGTTCACGTGAAGTGTGCAATGAACTCTCTTTAACACCACGACCTACTGCCCCATTGATGGCCCATGAGAAGGCTGCGTAGCCACTAATCCCGATGATCTTTTGCATGAAGCACCATGCTCTGCTGGCCTTGGAGTCCATGTTGGATCCATGTTTGGCGTCCTCCTAGCATATGAGTTTCCCATAGAAGTGGCTATGCGATCAAATAACTCCTGCCTTTTCTCAATTGATACATTGGTGCAAAAACGCACCTCTTTCCCCTCCTCATGTAGAAGATGGGCTCTCACTTTATCAGCCCTACTAGTGTGAGCATAAGAGTAAAGTTTGCATTTCCAGGGGCGAGTCCCTCCACCTCTCAATGGCACCCCTGTATCTACCTCATCCCATCATGACCAAGTAGTGCTTCAACTTCGTCCAGTTGTTGACGAAGTACCTGCTGAGGATGATGAAGATCCCATAGATGTCAACGCTGCCATCTATATAAAAGTGACAAATAATCAATAAAGTTCAATGAAATTGCAGAAATTTGCAACCAAAATTTCAACATGCATTTGTTAAATGTTTGCTAAAAATGCCCGAACTTTGATGCTACTTCAGCCTACATTCCTTTTACTAAAAATGCCACAAATTTGGGGCATTCTAGCCTACATTCCTTTGTCGAAAATGCCCCAAAATTTGGCACATATTCAGCTCCCAAATTTGGAGCAATGACTGATTCAAAATGCCCCAATTTTGGGGACATTGCAACCAAATTTTGCCAAGGCAAAACCAAGCATAGTATAGTCATCTTGACTATAGGAGAAAAGACTTCATCAAAGTCAATACCATGTTCTTGCTTAAAACCCTTAGCAACCAATTTGGCCTTATATGTTGGCTTGGGGCATCCAAGGATACTCTTCAACTTGTATACCCACTTGCATGACAATGCATGTTTTTCATTGGACAAAGGAACCAAATCCCATGTATGGTTTTTTTGTAGCGAATTAAACTCAAATTGCATGGCCCTCTCCCAAGAATGACTTATCACCTCTGTGCATGACCTCCTCATAAGTAAGGGACTCACTAGAATTTGTCATCATAACATAGTCCATGGAGGGCACAAATCGATCAGGTTGATGTCTACCTCTAGTAGGCCGTTTCAAAATAGGCTATGGGGCATATACATTCTATCCAACATCATGATCATGGGACAAAAGAACATCAACTAGTGGAAGATGTCTAGTTGGTTGTATTGTAATAGGAAGCTCCTCTTGAATGACCACCTTGCATACCTCAACTACTTGCTCAAGCTACTTATACATCTTCTCCTCATGGAAAATGATTTCATGGATGCGGATGACCTTTTGAGCTTACAGGTTACAATCCTTGTTGAGAAAGCCCCAAATTTTTGGGCAATTGCCAACAACTAATCCAAAATGCCCCAAATTTGGGGGAGATTGCAGCTTAAATCAAAGATACTTTAATTTGGGAAAAAATTGCAAATCCCTGCTGAATCATCCCTAAATTTGGGGCAAGCCTGATGTCTACCTCTAGTAGACCGTTTCAAAATAGGCTATGGGGCATATACATTCTATCCAACATCATGATCATGGGACACTAAAACATCAACTAGTGGAAGATGTCTAGTTGGTTGTATTGTAATAGGAAGCTCCTCTTGAATGACCACCTTGCTTACCTCAACTACTTGCTCAAGCTACTTATACATCTTCTCCTCATGGAAAATGACTTCATGGATGCGGATGACCTTTTGAGCTTACAGATCACAATCCTTGTTAAGAAAGCCCCAAATTTTAAGGCAACTCCCAACAACTAATCCAAAATGCCCCAAACTTGGGAGAGATTGCAGCTTGAATCATAGATGCTTTGAATTGGGGAAAATTTGCAAATCCCTGTTGAATCATCCCTAAATTTGGGGCAAGCCTCAAGGAGTCAAGACTAATCTAAAGTGTGCACGAGAGAGCGAGAGAGAGAGTCCTCACCAAATCGTGGGTGACAAGGGCGGACAGTGGACGACAGGCACGATCATGGACGTTAGGCGAGAGTCAAGGCGGACGATAGGTGGGCATCGAGAAGGATGACAAGCGGGCGGAAGTCAGGGCGGACAACATAAGGGCGCGACAGGCAAGCAAGCAATAGGCAAGCGGGCCACAAGCAAGCGGGCGATAGGCAAGCGGTAGTCGGGGCGCATGATCAAGTGGGAGTCAGGACACGAGACAAGGAACGACTTTTTTTTTAATGCCCCGTTGGAACGGCCATTCCAAATGGGAAATAACCACGAAACGGTCAGGGAACGGAGCGGAACGGGTGAGAACGGGGCAGGGAATGGGTTGGAACGTTCCACCAACGTTTCCTAGGCTCAAACCTCCCGAAACGCGTTAATCCGTTCCTAAGTGCCGAAACATGCGTTCCCTGTCTCTATAAGAGAAAGATTGTATCCGAAGTTAAGTATGATGGACCCTTCCAGGTGTTGGAGAAGATCAATGATGTAGCATATCGTAAAACCTCCACATTGGCAGATACACAATACCTTTCATATCAGCTTATTGAGCCCTTTTCTTGGTGATGTGCCAAAGCATATGTCTGCTGAAATTCAGCCTGAGGTTGAGGAGCTGGGTGAGATTTTGGCACTCCAGCTAATTTTGACACATAAGAAAAGAAAGGTCAAAGGTAAAGTTTCTAGGAAATACTTGGTGAAATTTCAAAATTATTCAACAATGGATGCCAAATGGATGGAAGTGCATTTACCTAGATGCCTTTCCGTTAGAGCCAACTTTAGTTCAAACTCCGTCATATGTTCAGCAGAGCAAGGGTCCGAAGTATTGCCTAATACTCAAGGGAGGGCAACACTTCCACTCTTTAGTTATGAACAGCTCTCATATGTTTGCCATGAGGTCACTACTTAGTGTACTAGTCATTGAGAGATGTATGCGGATGAGTATGAGTTTCACCTGAGCACTGGAACTATACTTTTGCATCAGCTTATGGTCAATTTGACATGAATTTTACCTCAATTTCAAGACAAAAATTCTAATCAGTTTCAGCTCAATTTTTTATCAACTTGAGCATTGTTTATGGTCACGTTGTTAGCAAATATATCAGCTCATGTGTGAGTCTCTGCATGCAGAGGCTGGGCACATTATTTAGGATATTTTAGGCATTTTTTATGGTCTTCGTTTTAGTCATATTTAGCATTTATTACTGACCGACAAGCATTAAATATTGGCTAACCTGATCATATTGAGGACATTTTTGTCTTATATATTCAAGCTCCTCCTCCTCACTCAATCATTCATTTGCCATCACAAGTGTGGAGACTCCGTGGAGAGAGGAGCCAATGCCGATGCCCATGCAGCCAGTGACTCACTGTTATATGCAATTGTCTCTTGTTGGATATATGGATTCCATTTCCCGAGCATATATCTCAATTCTCATTTGTATTGTGCTCTTCAATGTTCTTTCTTTCCCTTTCTCTTTTGTCTTGTGTTTTAGCAGTTTATTACAGCACGTGTTTACACTTCCATTGTTGCTCCACTTCTGATACACTTTTGGGATCAACTTTGCATCAGTTTGTGCATTGATTGTTGGTCACTTTTTGCAATGAATTTGTGATCAATTTGGGGTTATATTTGCAGCAGTTTGTGATTAGTTCTCAGATCAGTAAGTGATCAGTTTATAATCAAATTATGCTCAATTTTCAATGGTTTGCATCTAGTTCCATGGACAACAGCATATGTTACGATACCATTGATGTTTTAGCTATGGCTTATACTTGGCTATCCTATGCTATGATTTGGTTTTCCCAGTTAAATTGAGCTAAGGAGAAATGGGCATGTCACATGATAATCTGGCAATGTTTTTGAGATTCTTTGTGAGTCTTATGTTATGCTATGATTGGCTGGTAATTTTCAGCATATGTTGGACATATGGAATTGTTGAGCAACAGTACACAATGTTATGTTAACTATGATGCCCTGTGAAAATTTGAGTCCACTATTTTAATTTTAATGCATTTGGCAGTGCAAGCGAGGACAATTGCAACGATTTTAAGAGGGAGGGTTGTCATGAGCTTTAAGAGGTAGGGTTGTCATGAGGACATGTATTTTTGAAACCTCTCTTAACATGTGGATTAGTTTCTAATCACATGGCTAAGTAAATGTTGCACATGTAAGGTGTATCTGGGTTAGAGTAAATTTAGGAGTCCAAAACCCGAGGAAATCACCGGATGTCAAAGGCAAAATTTGCTGTAAGTTATGCCGCACAGGTACTTAGTAGTATCTAGTGTCAATTGTTAGCCTAGGTCATTCATTTGGCCATAAGTGTCAAATAGTTACACTAGAGAGGTAGTGTTTGATTGTATCTAACTGTAATCTAATGGTCAAAGATGACGCAGAGATACTCGAGAATGAAAGTTGCCTAGCCAATTTAATTATTGGCCAATTAGATTACTTTTCTATCCACCAAAATAATTATTAGACTCATTTTCAATATTTAAAGATAGAAAAATTAATATTTATTATGGATAATGTTGGAAAAACCATTTGGAAAGGCTACCACTTGTCAAAAATGCCCGTACAAGACTGAAAAACGTCTTTAGAGGCTAGAGAGAGGCATTTTGGTGCATTCAACCTGCAAGAGAGAGAGAGAAGATGCTACCGGTCTGATTTGCAGCCATTGAAGGATGTTCTAATGGTAGCTAGGGGTAGGAGAAGACCAATCAACAGCAGGGAACAGCATTTACAGGTTGTCGAGATAGGACAGCAGCAGTAAATGATTGATTTTCTTCAATTTTTTCCATCTACAAGTTGTTGAGACAAGGCAGCAGTAAATGACTGATTTTTTTCTATTCTTTGTGGAAAAAGTCTGAATATTCTATTCCCTTAGCATTCTCTCTCATCTCCAAGCCTTTCCACAACCTTGCTCCGAAGATTACAGCATTGAGATCACCAGAGGCTGAGAAATTTAAAATTTCTCTACTTAAACTCTAATCAGCAGTAGCCATGAGAAGAGTGCCAAAAATTGAAAGCTCCAAGACTTGGATTCAACAAGGCTGAAGCTGTTTTCAGTCAAATTAAGGTTGAGGGACCAACAAATGAATGAATTTGGGGCATTTTCCATCTCCATCAAAGCGAATGAAGGCCAATTGACTGCATAAATCAAGGGGCAAATCAAATTGAAGACTCGCTGGTCATTTTGGATAGGAAGGGGAGTTGGAATACCGAAAGGGATTGGGAGAATCCCATTGTACATCAACTTCTTCTTCAATTAAGTTAAAGAAATACATAAAGCGGCGCCGATTTTGGGACCAACAGGATGTCCCTTGTCCAAGATTGTAAGTTATTTTGCATTTCTCAGTTTTGTAATAAATATTACTATTGTAACTAAGTTGTAATCGGAGAATTACCATCCATCCACGGAAGAAAGGCTGGTTTCACTTATGATCAATTACTAGCAAGAATTTCTTTCATCGAAGATAATTTTTTATAGTTTCAATGCATGGATTAGAGCAAGAAATTCTAAATCATGGGTGGCAAACTTAGCTTTGTTGGGCTTCAATTCCTTGAAAGTGTAAGCAACTAGCCTTCTTTTCTACACTAAGACTCCTTAAATTGCAAGTCCGCTTGCATTGGTGACTACTTCAAATTCTTGAGAGATGTCAAATAGTGAGCGTAGGTGCTGTTGTGACACATTCTTATAGTTTATCAAAGCTTTTATGATGCTCAATCAACCATATGATTTGTGTATGCTTCTTGAGAAGGTTGCTTAAGGGTGCTGATTACCCAGCCAGGATGTACAGAAGTGCTTTCTGAGGTCTTTTTCTTTGACGCATGGTAGAAAATATGGAGTGGCCACTGTCTTGAATGATTATCAGGATGCATGTAGTGAAACATTCGTGCTGCATTAGCTTATGGAAGGCCAGCTAGCTGCCATCCCATGGGAAGCATATAAGGTCCATGCTTTCTTCTTGTAAAGTAACCTATTTCATGTGGGGAACCTGTTTCAAATTTCTAATTGAAGCTCTAAATTTTGATGGCAAAGCAAGGAGCAAAAACTGCTAAACAATTACCTTAACTCATTAAAACAAGGCTCCTCTACCATCGATTCAAAAAGATCACAGATAGCCCTTGCCCTGACACTTTTTTCACCTATGTCCTGCCCAAGCTGAAAATACATCTGATAAACATAGAAAGGACAAAAACAAAAGTAAGACCAAAAGCCGCAAGCACATTAATGTAGCAAGCTGCCAGTAAAACACTGTTGACTAACTTCTACTGCAGAGTTGTCCTCCATTGTGTTTTTTCCATCAGTACTGTAGATCAGACTCATGGCAGGAAGCCTCAGAATCTGCTCTCTGGGCTCATTTGACAGTGGGCTTGTTACAAGATAATCCTTGAAGATGTTTCCAATTGTCAAAGCCTCATTCTCTAGAAGATTCCCATGGCAAAGAGCCTCAATGTAACACTGCAAAGCCATAAGAGGAAATGACCAGTTAAGACTTACTAAGAAAACTATCAAGAGAAAGACAAAAAGACATCAATCAAACAAACCTGGCTCAGTAAAGTAGGAATAAAAGAGTTGATATCCTCAACAGACAAAGAGGAGAGAGCTTCTAATTTGCCTTCGACATCACAAAAACGCTCTCTTAATATTTGCATTCGCAAATAAGTAGCATGCTTAGAGGGTTTCATGTTTGTGTTTGTATAGCCTCTTCTCAAGTCCTCTTTGATAACCTGCATTGATTTTTGACTGGATATTAGACTTGATAGTTTTCTTGGTGTTCCAATGGTTGGCTTGAAAAAACATTTAGTAAAAAGCTTGCAGTCCTGTTGGCAACAGGTTTTAATGTGGACTTGTGGACGGAAATCTAGTCTCTCAGCTTTCACAGCTTGATTTCAGAAGAGAAATCCATGTTCATTACAAAGAGTAATAAGCATCATTTCCAAGAACGGCTGCCCTACCACAATCTCCCTTACAGACTGCAAAGAGTAAAGACAACTGTATTGATATGAGCAAGCATGACATGAATAATTTCCAACAAAGCTTATAACTACATTGACTTTTGCTCATACGATCTGAATTCCAGGGTCTTTGGACCCCCTTTTCAAACCCTCATATACTTCCACTCGTAAGCAGTGCATAGCTACTCAAGTTTTACAGGACCCTCTAAGATGGTAGAGTACAATCCATCATAGATAGTATGATATATAAATTAAGCATAGAGGATCACTAATACACACTAGCATAGATAGTATGGTATATAAATGAAGCATAGAGGATCACTGATACACATTATGATAGATCCATAAATCAAGAATACAGGACTACCAATTGTTAGATGCCTGGGATCAGGGATTATCATAGATATAAAAATCAAGGATAAAGGATCAAATACAACAAACTCAATGATGATACACAAATCAAGAATAAAGGATCGCAAGTGTTATACCTCAAAACGCTTGGGATCAGGGATAAAATTCTTCAGTTTTTGTACTACTTTTGATGCTAGATGTGGTAGCTTTTCATTAAATCCATGAATCTTGAGCTCAAGCTTGTCAATTGCAACTGACAAAGATGTCTCCAGCCTTGCAATATTAGCCTGTAAAAATAACACGTCCAATGTCCCGAAATCCCCTCAGTCAAATTGCAAACCCCACTTGCATCACAAAGTAGTTCTCAGCATGTTCTATCTTACCAAATACAAGGTCTCATTCAGAGCGTCTTTAAGAAGTCTCACATAGAGCTCAGTCATGACAGCAGCCTTGGCATTGTCATAAGCTCCCTTACAAGATATCAAAATGTATGCATTGGCACGAGGCATCTTGAACTTCCTATCCAGTTTATACCAAAGCTTAATTGCAGGTTCATCAACTAAAAGCTTTGGAAAATCTGCAGGAGAGCTTTCGATGTCCCGAATGGAGAAGTCAGTAGGAATAAATTCGTTCACCAAAGGCATGTGCAACATAGGATTTATGTCTATAGGGTCTGCCCATGATCTCATTAACTTGATGGATATACTCTCCACAGTATAAGGGGCACCAAACCAGGGTTCATGCTGTAAATCTATCAATAAATGATTTTGATCAGTAAAGCATGCTAAGAACCTTGCAGAAGTAATCACCACTTCCAATAAATCAGAAATGAGCAATCCATATACCAGCTCCGGTTATGTTAAAAGACTTCGTCACAATGTCTAGGCGCATATTTTCAGGAACCATGCGATTCAGCAAAGTTTTGACAAGTTCAGGATCCCAAATTTCAAGGGCATAATCACCGTATATAATGTGCTTTTCAGGATATATATGCATGTTTGCTGCAACACAGTAACAAACAGTGTTCTTTTTGTTACTTGTTAATAACAGAGGGCTCATTATAGAAACTAACCAGAAAGAATGTCAGTGTCAATACAAGAAATACAAAGTGCTAAAACAAGAACCCTACTGGCAAGGTTAACTGCATAGTCATCAGGATGTTCTTCCTCTACAAACTTAAACTCCATATTTGTCATAGCTTGAAGTTCCTTAAAAACCCACTCTTGTGGCTCCATGTTGCGAAGCATTCTCAGATATTGATACAGCAAACCTATCACTTCTTCAACCTGCAAAATTTGCACATTCTCATCAAAAACCCATTGACTTCTATTTCTTGCAGACAAACTCTCACTGAAAATTTCATCTCATCAGCGGGTGAATGGAGGGGGGGACTGCACAAACACAAACCAGAAGCAAAAGTACATACCCAGCTGTTCATGATGTGCACAACTCATGCTCTTGATGATAATGGCAAACCAGCGAACACAGTTACATGTTTCAATGCAACAGTTTACAGTCGGTGTGCTATGTTGCATAGCATAAAAACAAGTGGACACAAAATGCACTTAGTTTCTTTTGCACAAGGCAATAAGATAAAGACTTCCAGCAAATACAAGATGTCAAATTTGAGTAGCACAAATTATTACAAGGGTAAATGGGCCAACAGGATGACACCACACAAAAGCAAAATGCGCTCCACCCCAATTTAGTAACTGTTCGCACAAAAGAAGCATTTTTTCAGCCACTTAAAGGATTGACACAAATTCTTATGTATTACATCTAAGTTTAATGTGGATGAGCCATGTTTTTTTTTTTTTTGCGGGGGGGGGGGGGGGGGGGGGGGGGGGGGGGGGGGGGGGGGATTTTTTTAAACCCTGTGGCGCCGCTCATGGTCAGTCTCTTGTTAACCCTTCATTACTTGCTAATTCTTGTACCTCACTTGAAAAAAAAATGGCACAATGGGGGAGGGGACTGTTCGATGTCACTTACCCTACATATAGAGATTCTGACCCAGTCAGTCATATGACTGTCAAGAAAGCCATTCAAACAACCACAAAAGCCATTGTTGTCAAGGTAACAATTCCAGTGACTAGAATTCTCCTATTCCAGGGACTAGAAACCTTGTATTTATCAAAGTAAATAAGATAAATATTTTTCATGTAGGATCCTTCACTGTGGCTTCTCACAGGAAAATCACCATAGACACCAGTTCCATTTTTGACTACATAGAATGTAGGTATCTCTCTGTCTCCACTCTCAGTCCCTACGGTACAGCAAGTTAAATAACAGCCTGTGCACAGGCAAATTGCACCACTGGCAAATCAACTTTTCACTGACAATAAGTGAGCTCTGGCTATCCTAGAAAGAGGTAAGCATGTAGTAAGCTGTCAGAGACACCTAGTGAGATCAGAAGAATGTAGCTTCCACTGTGGCAAGCTAACTGATTTTTAACTGAACCAGAGGTGGAAAATCATTCCATATCATTTGTCCATGTGAGTGACAGGAAGACAGATTTTCTTGGTTTGAGTCCAAATGCTTTCCTTCTCTCCTGATATTCACCGGTTTATGAATCCCTGTATGGAAATAAGAAAAGCACCTTTTCTAAACCAGCATCCGTGAGATAAATATTGACATTGAACATGTAGCCTGCTGTGCAGCGTTCAAAACCACCATCTCCAATCCCAGCTGTCAGCTCTGTGGCCCATCCATTAAACTTCAACAATGATAACAAGCTGCCAGCACCCTCTGTTTCAGCACAACAGATAAATCTCTCAGCAATGACTTCAACAAATGCACAAAAAATAACCCATTAAACATATAAAACTAATTACCATGACCAACAAGGTGGGAAATATAATCGTATGGCCTTTTTGTATATGATTCATGTAGACAAGGAAATGGCCATATTACAGAGACATAATGTTGATCTTTCACTGATTTTACACGGTATAATTTCCCTGGTTCCCACACTTGTCCTTTCCAAGAGAAATGCAACTGCTGCTCTCCTCCCTGCCTAACACCAGTAAACAACTCCACAACCCAATCCCTCAAAGTCTCTAAAGGCTCTGTGCCAAAGAAAACAAAATAAGGAAAGTTATTTTCTTTCAAAATACGAAAAGTAGCATAGTAGTTGTGAGCTCAGAGTTTAAATTCCCAACCTCCACCAATAACTGCAAGCTTCATCCTGCCAGCAAGATAGTGATCTCCATACATCTGTAAAAGTTTGCTTCGTATGTCAACTCCACTGTCCATCAAACTCTTCCGATTTCCTGCACAAAAGCAGGAGACAGTCATCTTTGTCGACCAAAATACAACATAAGAACAGTTGGTCGATGAGTTTCAAACTCAATAAATGAGGTCATGACACATGGCTTACCCCAGCTAAAACTGTTGAATGGATGGCTTTTGTGGGCAGTGTTGCATTGGAGCTGAGATAGTCGCACGGCATCACTCTGCAAATGTCCCTCAAATTCTGCAGACAAAATAGCATGTCCATGTTAACATAAACAGGAAATGCCATCCATCAAGATATTGAAGATAGCTATTTTGGAAGTGTTTCATATAAGCATGCACATTATCCTACCTGAATCCACTGCTTGGATCTCACGCTCCATGGCTTCTGCTTTTACCAAAGGTGATATGAAGAACTGGGAAAACCTACACTAAGAAAAAAAAGTTCTTGCAACAAAATTTCTGCAATTTTTAAAAAACTGCAGAAATCCAGCTAAATCTAGCTAGCATAGTACCTGTCAAGAGCAGGTTTCAAAAATTTATGATTGACTTCAAAAAAAAAGCATGTGTGTTCTGTATCAGTGTAAGCATTTGAGGAGCCCCCATGTTTTGAGAGGAAGTTATCATACTGCAGGAACAGACCATTTAACCATTATTATTTTGCCCTGCAAAACACTCTGACAGCCAACATCCTGATTATACCCACAAAAGATGGAAAAACTGATGCATTAAGGATAGATAGACTAGTGGACCTTATCTGACAAACCAACACAATACCTCGTTCTCATCAGGGAACTTGGAGCTGCCCATGAAAAGCATGTGCTCTGCAAGTTAGACCCAATTTCATCACTAAAGAAGCAAGATAGAATAAAAGGGTACATCATGCCATTGCTCCGACCCAAAAAAAAAAAGTCATGAAGACTGCATTTTAAAAGCTGGCAGAACTGACCTAAAAAATGAGCAAGCCCTTGAGCATCCGGAGGATCAGAAAAACTGCCAACTCCTACTGCCAAAGCAGCAGCAGCCTGCTTTACACCAAGAAAGTCAATAATATTAGACAGTTGTGATGCATCATTCGCAATCATCATTTGCAGGTTGCCACATCCCTCAAAGCATGTCAGCACAATGCAGGACCATATTCACATCTCACACACCTATGTGTGAATTACTGCTCAGACCTGCTCTCAACTCACACACTCAAAGATGAACCTAGAACAACAGTCTTGACTTTGAGTTAGTTCTGAAACTGAGCTGAAATCTCCAACTCAGAAGCAGTGGGTTGTTTATGACCTTGAAATGCAAAAGTGTCTTGATGTAAGTTGGTCTTACAAAATGTCCTGCCATAAATTGGATTACTAAAATGACCAATATTTCAATGAAGATTCAAGAGAAGCCCATGGTCAAATCACTTCTAACGCTCAAAAGTATGAACATCTCCAAACTCCCCATTGCCAGACTCATGAGATAAAAGAGACACGAACTCGTCTACTTCAAAGGTCTGTGATACAAAGTTACATTAACTGGTTTCTAGCAGCACAGTCAGCATACAAAAATGCATCCCCCACCCCACCAAGAAAAAAGTAGAGAAACTTATTGCCAGTTGCCTGGAACTACCAAGGGGAATAAACACCAGAAAGGGAAAATGGAAGGAGTCAATATATTTAACTGAAACAGAAAACAATGAATTATAGCCAACAGTCATGGGCAGGAATGGCTGCTGCTCTCAAATCCCAGGCTGAAAATGAAAGGGCAACACATCGGAAACCAAAATGCTGCAATCTCTGGAGCTAGAACTCGTAAACGTAGCAATGGAACCACCTAAAGATAATGGCAGCTGATCACCAACAGCAATGGGAGACTCGCCGAAAGTTATAGACCACATAGTAGCAATCATTGTGGGCTGGACAGCTAGTGGAAGAGGGCTGATGGCTAAAACTTACAAGACAAGGATGGGGATGAATGGTGGACAGCCTGTCTATTTATAGATGCAAAAGGATCCTCCCAACTTAGGATTTTACATGTGGGACACAAATACTCTCTAGAACCACTCCCCATTTAATGAAACTTTTGGTAATTTGTTGTTTAGGGGCTGTTTTAAAGAGCTAGTTAAAGGGTAATGAATTTTTAGCTCAACACACCATACTATGTAAGCCATCCTCAACAAAAAGAAATCAAAATGCAAGTAGAAAACCTACTTGTTAATGGTTCTTTTGGATTAACAAATGTACCAACCATCTTCGATCAAATGATGAAGCGTATCTTTAGATATCATTAATAACATGGTGTACTTTCTTTGATGATATTCATTGTGTTCAGCAAGAATGATGAGGACGTCATCAACACTCTGAATTAACCAATGTACTAGCCAACTTCGATCAAATAGTGAAGAGTTACTTTAGATATTATTAATAATATGTCGTACTTTCTTTGAGGATATTTATTGTGTTTAGCAAGAACAATAAGGAGCATCATCAACACTTGGAGATTGTTCTATAGCTACTTTGACAAAACTAACTCTTAATAAATGGTTAAAATAGTGAATTTTTCAAGCATAAAGCCAATTACCTTGGGCATGTCATCTTTTCTAAAGGGATTCAAACACTTGGAGATTCTCCTATAACTACTTTGACAAAATGCATGAATTTTTCATGCATAAAATTAATTATCTAGGGCATGTCATCCTTTCTAAAGGGGTACAAAATGGATCTTTAAAAGATTACGATAATTCAAAAATAGCTTGATCTTCATGACATACATGAGGTGCAATATTTTCTTGGCTTATGCTTTTACTATGGCCACTTCATCAAGCATTTTGCATTACGGCTTCTCCTCTGCATGAGCTCACAAAGAAGTAAAACTCCTAATGGAGAGAGAACAACACAAAAACCTTCACAAAGTTGGAAGCAACCCTCACTTGCGGACCTATTCTTATTATTCCAATCTCAGTAAATTTGTATGTGATGGAAGCAAATGCTTGTGATCATTCGTTGTGTTGATGTAGTGCTCAATCTCAAAGGTCATGGCATAGCCTTTGAAAGCCATTGTCTATGATATAAAGAAAAGGTATGACATTTGTGAGAGGGAGCTCTTAGTTGTGGTTCATGCTTTAAAGATATGGAGGCATTATCTTTTAGGCAATGAATTTCTCACACAAACTGATCGTCAATGCTTGAAGTATTTCAAGACTCAAAATCAAGCATAATGTAATCATCCATGCACTTTCTAGAGTTAGAGTGGCTCAGATTGCAACTATTATAGAGGCTCATCGTGAAGATTTTTAAACAACAAAGATTATTTATATCAAAGATATTGGTTACAGTAGTTATGGGCCAATTTACAACAAGAACATCCTCATCCAAATTATTATGTCAAAGACAATTACTTTCTCATGAATAATCGCCTTCATGTCACTTTTCCTATTCAAGCTTTAAGAAAATCATGAAGCTCCTAATGCAAAATAGAGAGAAAGGCAACCACTGTAATTGGAATTGGACACTTCTTTTATTCATCAACAATACAAAGTTGTTCGCCCAACTTCTACCATCACATGGACTGCTAACACTCATAATTTGGTCCTGCAGGTCTAGATATTATGCATCTTCATCTACATTTGGTACTGCCGCCTTCACTCACTCAATTATCATTCCATATACTCAAATGGCTCCATTTTGGATCCATTCAAGCATGATATACTCCAACACTCACTCCTTCAACCGCCTTTGCCCTAATCCTAGAGACATGAAGGTTCAAGGCCCTCTAATTGTATCATCTTCATTCACATATATTCATTGTCATTCAGCATTCTTCAAATCATGTTCTACATGTTGTTGAACACTTAGTATTTTTCTATGTTTACCATACCATTTCTTTTCATGGTATCAGAGGAGAAATGCTCTAAGAGCTAAAGATCCTCTTCCCTCATGAAGGACAAAGTTTAGTCTTCCAAAATACAAGAATACATTTTAAAACATCTTCTTCATTGTCACCAAAGCATTCTCCTTCATAGTCTATGACAACGGATGAAGGGACTGGACTCCTTAAATGTTTACCTTAGAGCCCATGACCTCATATGTGAAGACTTTGTACTCTGAAAGCAGAAGGTACACGCTCACTCTTGAGAAATACACACTACTCCTAAGGATCAAATATGGAAAAGATCGAGTTGGAACGATCTCAAATGATCTTAATCCACCTTGATCAAGGCTACAACTTGAAGAATCTTACACATTAGTTGGAGATCCATATTGGTATAGTTGACAAGCGCCCAACTAAAAGAGGACAAACTGCAGTGGAAAATATGAGCTATCCAATGTCAAACATTTCACCAATCATGATTCAAGGTATGCACTCAAAAGCTCTTCTTTCATTTCTTCTTCTAAAACGCACTTAATGGTACAAGTACTCATGAAGATCAAAACCCATTTTAGCACGGAAATGCAAGAAGAGGTGATTATAGAAAGAGGTTAGGCAATACCTCTACATCTCATGCTTACTCTAAAGAATATTTTTTTATGCTTCATCATCACTAAATCAAAATCAAAATTTACAATCTCCATTTCCACATGTTACAAAATCCTTTCATTCAATATATGCACTTATATTCCCCAATTCCCTATATCGGGGGTACAAAACCATTAGGCACATTAGAGCATCTCCCATAGGTCACATTTCTATCCCACAATTAGATGGTCTCGATACAATGGTGGTGGGTGTTTTACTCGCAAACAGTGCATTGATGGGCACCCACACACAATATCCCACCGATCTGTAATCTCACAAGTGTCCATACACTTTGCCAATATATCAATGCCTAGTGGGCCGATGTACACCTTTTTGGCACATGGACCACTAGTAAATCACCTCATTTAGGGCAAATACCTAAAGTCGTCATACCTAGCACTTCAATGCTACATGTACCACCTAATCACTCAATGTTGGATTCCATGTTGTGGCAAGACAGGTCATTGGAAGAAGGATTGCCCCGCCAAGGACAAGGACACCAAGAAAGAGAACTATGAAGAACTCATGAGCAATGGATGCTCCTTCATTGACAGCCTTCCTACACTTGGATATGATTGAGGATGCTCTTCCAACGACCTCTAAAATAGCGATGTTGGTTCCCCAACCTTGTTTGTGGATTGTGGATACCGGCGTTTCCTACCATATGATTCCTTCTTCAAATGGTATTGCCCGTATGCCTCCGATGCATGGGCAAATTCTCATCAGTGACAGCTCTTCTATTCTTATCAAAGGCAAAGGTGATATGCAGCTAATTTCGGATGGGCAAGCCAGTGCCCACACATTAGAAGTTCCTTATGTGCCACATTTCGAATATCATCTTCTTTCAGTGAGCAAGATTTGTGCTCCTATTCTCACAGTCAAGTTTGATAAGGACTCTTTGTGCAAGTCATGAGCAAAATGGAGTCTACAAGATGCGGACTTCATCAACCTTTACTTCTCTTCTCCTCTCTTCACAGATTCAAACTAAGCTATGGCATGCTTGGTTTGGCCACCTCAACTACAAGTACCTTAGGAAGGCAGCTCATGGATAACTTCTACGTGGATTGCCTAAGTTTTGGGTGAGCCAACTATTAGCAAATATGTCAATTCATGGTTGAGTCTCTACATCTAATTCAGTGGGCTAGAGCATCAGTATATTTCCTAGATTATATAGGCATCTTATCTAGCATTTCATGATGTCTATTTTGGGCATTTTATAATGGAAAACCTACTGCCATTTATGGCATTATTTTTACCTATTTATTTCAAGCACTCCTCCACAATCATCACACATTCATCATCTCATAGGTTCTAGTGAAGGGAGAGAAGCAAGTGCCAATGCCTTCACAACCAGTGACTCACATTGGTTCTATACTGTCTCATATCTTGGTACATGGATTCCATTTCTCAAGCATCTCTTTGCTTCTGAGTTCTTTGTGTAGTGTTCTTTTCTTTTGCAGTGTTTCTCTTTCCTTTGTCTCTTGTGTTCAGCAGTCTTCCGCGCTTCCATCACCGCATCCACTTCTAACATGGTATCGGATTGCAGGATCATTGTTCCTGGTGCTGTTTTACACTGTTTCAGCTTTGAGTTTTGACTTTTCTCTACTGATTGGACCTGTTTCTAACTGCTGCGACTGATTTACAGCCTGGACAACCTTCCTCTGCTAATTTTCAACTTGTTCTTCTGCTAGTTTCTCAGCATTTTGCAGTCTATCATTTGCATTTACTATTTCCCAGGGCTGTTTCAGGGCTAGGGACCTGTTTTTGACTTCTACATCAGTGTTTTGATGTCTACTAGCTAAGGCGACCTGTTTTCCTGCAAGTTGACTACATTTGTTGCAGTTTTTGATTGTGTTTTGTCATCAGCATCTGCGTTTTACTTTTTTGCTTCTATGCAAGGCTGTGCGACACTATTTCCGGCTGTTTTTTGGCTGTGTTTGGTCTGTATTTTCCTTTTATGATACACTACTCAGCTTTAGAGAGGGTTCATGTGCATCCTGTTGTCGTCTTCTCATCACTACACTCCGGTTGCTGTTGCTCTTTTCTCTATGTGCTTTCTTTATTGCAACAAACTTGTGCAATCCTTGTGAGTCCGTATTTTTGGCATCCTTTTCTCCTTTATGATCCCTTGTCTTTCTTCATCTTCTCTCTATCTCCCTCCTCATGGCTCCTCCCGCATCTCCTCCTGATGATCAGCATGCCAACATTATTTACTCATCTACCAATGTCATGTTGGAGACTTGCTATGTTCAGCTTCAGGTTACAGTGAAGATGCTCTCACTTGGTGCTTCAAATGTTCCAGCTTCAAAGAGGGGTGCCATACAAGAAAAGAAGACATCTCAATGCTATTATTGTAGTAAGAAGGGACACCTCCAAAAGGACTGCAAGACATTAGCAGCTTTACAACAGGGGCAACAGCGAACAGTGACAGGGTGATGACTCTCTCAAGGAGACTTCCTCCCCCTCGAGGTCCAAGTTTGGGACCCATCTCTATGGCCCCAGTGATGGCTGAAGGGGCCTCTCTTCCAGGTTGCTAGTACAAATGATGCAGTCATCCCTCACAACTCTCCAGTGCCAAAGAGGGAGCGTAGAGGGTGGTAAGATGGGGTCAGAGAACCTCATCTATACAAGTATACAAGTGCACAAGTCGGAGAACCTCATCTATACAGATATACAAGTGCACAAGTTCACGAGAGGGGTTTCCCTAACACATTGACTCAATTCTAGCAAGTTCAAATCCTAGAGCTGGGATTGACATCCAAGTTCATGATGAGCTGATTCTTTCATAGAGAGTGGATTTGGCTCCTAGTCTAAGCTCACATGAGGAGACACTTTGGCGGTCTTACCAAAGGCGGGGAATCCATGGTCACATATGTTCAAAGGCATTTTTGACAAGCTAGTCTTGTATGCTATTGCGAGACATTGTTGACAAATATTAAGAGCTACTATGATTCTTCTCTATTTTCAAGAGCCGGTATGCTGAACATCAACATTAGGTTCTCTCCAAGGCTTGCGCACCCATTGCTTGGGTATCCATGGTTCTACTTTGGTGGCCTTTGTTTTTTTTTTTATGATGGCACTTTCTCATTGTTTACTGTAGTCTATTAGATCACCAATGATCTAAGAGAGGGTGTTAGCAAATATGTCAGTTCATGGTTGAGTATGTGCATGTGATTTGGTGGGCTAGGGCACTAGTATATTTCCTAAATTATTTAGGCATTTTATCTGGCATTTTATGATGTCTAATTTGGTCATTTTATGATGGCTAGCCGTTGCCATTTATGGCATTATCTTGCCTATTTATTTTTGGCACTCCTCCACTATCATCACACATTCATCATCTGACAAGTTTTGGTAGAGGGAGAGAAGTAGGTGTCAATGCCTTCACAGCCGGTGACTCACATTGATTCTGTGTTGTCTCATATCTTAGTACATGGATTCCATTTCCCGAGCATTTCTTTGCATCTGAGTTCTTTGTGTAGTGTTCTTTTCTTTTGTAGTGTTTCTCTTTCTTTTGTCTCTTATGTTCAACAATCTATTACAGCAATTTTCCATACTTCCATCACTGCATCCACTTCTGACACCACCCGCCATGTGTGTCTTGCAGTCATGGCAAGCAACATAGAGATGCTATTCCACCAAGGCTTTACATAGGGCTAAGGTGCCCTCGGAAATGGTTTCAACAGACTTGAGTGGACCAATGAGGATAGAGTCTCTCAAGGGGAATTTATACTTTATCCTAATTGTTGAAAATATTAGCAGGATGACTTGGGCATATTCCTTGGAGCTGAAGTCAAAAGCATTCTCACACTTTAGGGATGGTTGATCTTCGAGAAGAACAAGTCTTGCAGAAACTCAAGACCCTGTGTTCCAACGAGGAAGGGGAGTTCATCTCCAACAAGCTAGCCAAGTTTTATATTGATCGTGGCATTCACCAAGTGTTTGCCAGCATGAACACACCTTAGGAGAATGGCATATTGGAGCAGAAGAATCATTGTGTGATCGAGATGATGTGGACTATGGTGGAGCATCGATAGACACCTCAATGTCTATGGGCCGAAGCAGTGGCCACCACTATCCACATCCCTAATCGATCCCCTATATCAGCCATGGTAGATATGACAGCTTTTGAGGCTTACTTTGGTCAAAAACTAGATGTGTCTTATTTCTTGGTGTTCAAGTGTGATGCTTATGTTCACATCTCCAAGAAACAGAGGCATAAGTTTGAGCCAGCTTCCAAAAGACAAGTGTCCGTGGGTTATAGCTCACAATACCAGGGATACAAGCTTTATGTTCCCGTTTCATGGGAGACATACATAAGTTGAGATGTTCGGTTCATGGAGTTTCCAGCTGCAAAGGGGGGTGTTGAGCATCCCGTACTTGGAGATCCAAGTGATAGTTGGGCATCTGATCCAAATGCATTTTGAGCCTATATCTCTTAAGGCTCCTCCATCAGTGGAGCGGGAGATTGCTTCACCGTGGGATTCGCCCATTGAGCCAATGCCGGTGGATGTTCCAAAGACTTTAGCAAAAGTAGAGTGACAAGGGGAGTATTGGGCTCCTCCTTGTTGGGCACATGATACACTCTGTGATGCAAGGATTGTGAAAGTTCCTAAGGAGAGGCAATCACAAGATGGCCTACAACAATCTTGGATAAACTGAGCATACTCCATCGAGCTTATTTATACTAACTATTGTTTGATGTCTCGTGCCATGCACGATAGAGAGACCGCCTCCATAAAGGAGGCTTTACAGTCATAGCATTGAAAGAAGGCCATGGAGCAAGAGTTGGATGCGATTGTGTGGAATGGCGCTTGGGATCTTGTGCCCTAGCCTACTCATAGAAAGGTAATGGGAGTCAAATGGGTCTTTAAGACAAAGTACCATAGTGATGGCACTTTGGATAAGCACAAGGCATAGCTCGTTGCAAAAGATTTCGTGCAGTAACCAAGAATGGATTTCCATGATACCTTTGCACTTACATCTCGGATGGCTACCATTAGGGCCATTCTTGCTTCACTAGCCATAGAAGATGGCCAGTTTATCAACTTGTGAAGTTTGCATTTCTTAAAGGAGATTTGAACGAGGAAATCTATGTTGACTAGCCTTTGGTCTTTTCCTTATCAAATGGCAAGGTATACAGGTTGAAGAAGGCCCTGATAGCCTCAGACAAGTTCCACATGCTTGGAACGAGAATATAGACTTTGAAGGAAAGTTAAGAGTGTTCCTCTTTTGATTCCCAAGTGTATGTCCACGCCTCAATATAAAGGACATGTGTTGTTCGTGTTTTGTGTGGATAATCTCATCTTGACAAGTGGCCATGCCCAGAAGGTCAGGCAAACAAAGAAGGCACTCCATGAGATGTAGCTAACACATATGGGCCTTTTCCACTTCTTTCTAGGTCATGAAATTCGGTAGATTCCAAGGGCGATTCTCATCTCCCAACAGCAATACGTGCAAGAGCTTTTAACCATGTTTGAGATAGAGGGGTGAACGGCTTTTTCTACTCTCATGGATCCAAACTAGAAGGCTACGGCCCATGCAAATTCACCAACAGCGAGCAAATGCTATCTGCTACATGCAATTGATTGGGTCGTTGATATGGCTCCTTAATATTCGGATTGATTTGTGTTTTCCTATAGATTTGCTTGCAGTGTTCATAAGCAAACCCAAGCTAGCTCATTGGCCGACTGCTATGAAGATTTTGCAATTCCTAAGGAGAGGGACCCCCAACCTAGGTATTTATTATCTAGCAAGTATAGGAGACTTAGCCTTGGTTCTACAGGGCTGGACAAAGATTGGGCTGAAGATGTTGACCACAAGAGGTCAACAATAGGATATTTCTTCACTTTGAGTGCAAGTGCTATTTCTTAAAGTAGCAGGAAGCAACCCACTGTTGCCCTATCATCTACAAAGGCTGAGTATAGAGCAATATCGCCCATCACATGTGAGACAATGTGGCTTCACTGATTGTTAGAAAAGCTTGGTTATCCTTAGACAAGTCCTACTACACTACAAAGAGTTGCATTGCTTTGGCACAAAATTCCATACTCCATGCTAGGTCGAAGCACATTGAGATACGAAATCATTTCATCCGGGAGAAGAATTTGGATGAGACCATTGATGTGATTTACTACAAGATAGTTGGTAACTTGACAAATTTGTTTACGAAGGCTCTTTCTTGGGTCGTTCTTCTACAGCACTAGATCCCTAAGCCTTATGCCCCATCCAAGATTTGAGAGGGGTATTAGAGATTTATTCATCCCCTGTACAAGCATTAGTAAGTTACTATTGTACAATTAGTACTCTCAAGCATAGTTACACATTTTCTATTTTTCAAATCAAACAGTTCTATGCAGCCTATAGGTCATTTCCAGCTTTACCAAGCAATTAGGAATGCCAAGCAAGCTGTGCAAGTTGCCACGTGGCATCCCCACATTAGTGCGCAGCATTTTAGGCATTATTTTATTCAGTGATTGCTATAGTGCAGCAATCAGCCAGTTGTTCTTGGCCGACCTTATTATTTTATAGCTATTTTTTCTTGTCTATTTATAAGCAACCTAACCCGATCATCATTCACTTGTCATTTGAGGTAGAGAGAGAGAGATCGGCTTGCGGGATACATTCGACAGCCCATTTACACATCTACCTTCTTCATTTCAGCATTCATCTACCGCAGATTTCTGCATTCTACTGTCTCTTTTCTCGTGTACATTTTCTTCCAGTCTGGTTATGCACTTCCACTGTCAGAGTGCAGCAATGTGGAAGCGTAGGACAAAGACTGAGAGTGAACACAGAGAGGAGAGAGAGAGAGAGAGGAGACACTGAAACACAGAAAATCTGCAGTGTAGTATGCTGTATAGGAGTGCAGAAATATACACAAGTGCAGAGAAAATATATGCGTGTGTCTTAGCCTTGAGAACCTCTATCTCCGTCAGCCCGCGCGGTCAGTCTCAACAGGCTATCTCTGTCAGATGTCAGATCAGAATATATCCAAGTGCTGGACCAGTTTGCTATAAATAGCAAAAAATATCACAAAAAATAAACAGAAAACAGATCGGCTGCAACTAATGCAGCCAACTGCCCAAAAACCTGTCCGACTGCTGTTGTGCCACGTGGCAACTGTCCGACTGAGCTGACATGGCACCTGCGCCTGCTGACGTGGCTCCTCTGCATTGTTCGTACTGCTGACGTGGCCAAGGAATGACTCTCTAACACCCCCTCTCAAATCCTAGGCAGGGCAAAAGACTGAGGGATCTCGTATGTTGCTGAAGAAGAGCCTGGGGAAGGGCCTTCGAGAACAAATCTGCAAGATTATCTTCCGTCTTGCAATACTCCACATCAATGGTCCCATCCAGAAGCTTCTCCCGAATGAAGTGATATTGGATCTCAATGTGCTTCGTCCGGGCATGGAATATAAGATTCCGAACCAAGGCAATGCAACTCTCATTGTCGCACCGCAGAAGAGTAGGATGAGTCTGGGGACAGCCAAGCTCCTCCAACAATCTCTGAAGCCACACAACTTCACATGTGGTGGAAGACGTGGCCCGATACTCCGCCTCAGTAGAAGAAAGGGCTCTCTAGGATTGAAAAAGGCTAATAAATTCAAAGAGATGATGATTTCTTAGTAATTTATTAGCTTTTACTAACAACTGACCATGGGCTGCTTCTTGCTACTCCATGAGATGACACCTGTACCCAAGGTAAAACAATAGCCTGTAGTAGACCACTGTTGGTCCACGTCGCCAGTGCAATCCGAGTCGCTACAACTCGCAAGAACAAGATCGGAAGCATCTAAATTTGCGGGATACAAAAGCCCTAAGTCTGAGGTCCCCCTCAAATACCGAAGAATCCTTAGGGCAGCCTACCAATGCACATGTTTGGGTTCACTCATGAGCCCCGCCAAAAGACCCACAACAAAACAAAGATCAACACGAGTGTTAAGTAGCCAAATCAGGGATCCAATCAAGTGATGGTAGCAGGAAGTAGAATCTGAGTGTGACGTGGCCTTCCAATTCGGATCCATAGAAGTAGAAATGGTCCGACAAGTCTCCATCTCAAAAGTCACCAAGAGCTCCTAAATGTATCTCTACTTAGAAATAAAAATCCCCCTAAGACTGATAAATCTCGTACCCAAGAAGAAATGAAGAAGCCCTAAATCCGTCACCTTGAAAGTCTGATGTAAAGCTGTCTTGGTCGCTTGGACTTTCTGTGCATGATCCCCTGTCAGAATCAAATCATCAACATACACCACAAACAACACACGACCAGCCACGAAAGTGTGCACATAAAGCTGTGGATCGGCCTTGGAGCGCCGATATCCCAACTTTGACTAAAGAAATGAGTTAATCTTCTCATTCCATGCACGCGGTGCCTGCTTGAGGCCATACAAGGCCTTCTTCAACCTATAAGCTTGCCCAGCCGAGGATCCAAAGCTAGAAAGCTGCTCAACATAGATCTCCTCTTGCAAATCACCATTGAGAAAGGCCGACTTCACATCCAACTGATAGACAATCCATCTCCTATAGCCAGCCAAGGCAAGAACAGCTCGAATAGTCGCCATACGAGCAGTGGGGGCAAAAGTATCATGGAAGTCAATGCTTGGGTGCTGAGCAAAACCTTTAGCAACAAGGCGAGCCTTGGGCTTGTCCAAAGAACCATCACTAAGATACTCCCACTTGATGCCAATCACCTTCTTATGAGAGGGACAAGGCACAAGGGACCAAGTGCCATTCCTCTCAATAGCCTCCAACTCAGCTTCCAAGGCCTTCCGCCAGTGGTCAGACTGCAAAACCTCCTTCACTGAAGTGGACTCGGAATCTTGCATAACACGGGTCATCAAACTATAGTTAGAGCAAACAAGCTCCGTAGAATGTGCATGATTCCTCCGTGACCTCCGCAATCCATCCTACGGTTCCCGCTCCTCAGGGACCCCCTCGATCCCTGAATCTCGGAGTGTGTCACGGGCCCAACGAGGAGAAGGCCGAACCTCTCCCTGGCGCTCTCCATCTATTGAAGACTCGGGAACATCCACCGGTGTAAGCTTCATTGGGATGGTCGGTGGAAGAGAAGACTCTAAATCAGAAGAAGAATCTCCATCAAGAGCCTCTAGCTCCAAAGGAACTGTCTCAAAAGCCCAACTCTCCCCGGGATCTCCAAGGACAAGGTGCTCCTCACCCCCCTCTGTGACCGGAACTTCCACGAACCATACATCTCGACTCATATGGACATCCCGCTTAACAGGATCAAACAGACGATAACTTTGGGACAGGGAGCTGTAGCCAACAAAAACCTGTCGTTGGAAAGCCGCCTCGAACTTGTCATGCTGCATCTTCGGGATGTGCACATAAGCGTCACACCCAAAGATTCGGAAACAAGAGACATATGGCTTAGTCCCAAAGTAAGGCTCAAAAGGTGTGATCCTGCCAACGGCCGAAGTGGGAAATCAACTAAGGATATGAACTGCAGTAGCCACGGCCTCGGCCCACAGAAACTCAGGTGTCTGTCGGTACTCCATCATGGTGCGCGCCATCACGATCACACTTCTGTTCTTCCACTCCAAAATGCCATTCTCTTGAGGAGTGTTGGTGTTAGCAAACTCCAGGTGAATACCCCTATCTGCACAAAAACGAGTAAACTCATTAGACATAAATTCACCGCCCTTGTCTGAACGCAAGATCTTCAGTCACCCGCCAGATCAATTCTCCTCAAAGAGAAGCCAATCCTTGAAGTGAGAGAAAGCCTCCAACTTCAATATCAAGAAATAGGCCCAATTCATCCTGTTGTAGTCATCTACGATCAACATGAAGTACAGGCTTCCCTTCAGGGACTCGGTCCTCATCGAGCCACAAAGATCCGTAGATACAAGCTCCATAGGTGCAATAGACCACCTCGAAGCTTTGTTGGGAATCACATTCCGATGCAGTTTTCCACCAATGCAGGAGACACATGGCTGATGGCTCACCACTACGTCTGGCAAACCTCAAACAAATGATCCTCGCGACGCCTTCCGAAGGTACTTATAGTTCAGGTGGCCAAACCGAGCATGCCATAGCTCGGACTGTGTTTGAGAGGTAAGAAGAAGAGAGGTAAGAGCTGCAAAAGACTTCAATTTGTAGATGCCATTCTTCTCATACCCTGCAAAGAGAACCTTTCTCGATCTACGATCAAGGACTCGTACAACATCGCTGTCAAACTCCACCAAGAGACCAAGAGAACAATTCTTATGGACCGAAAGCAAATGATACCCCAAGCCTGGCACATGCAACGCCTCAAAAGTGTGGGTACCACCACATCCATCTCGAATCAGCTGCATCCCACCCCGCGCAGCAATAGACACAGAAGAGTTGTCTCCGATGAAAAACTGCCCACGCAAAGGTCACAAATGGGCAACACCAACGAGAGAAGGAGTCATGTGCCGTGAGGCACCACTGTCCACAATCCACTCTCGAGCCTGGGAAGCTGTCATCGCAGCATCAGGAGTCTTCGATGAAGAGTCCTCAATGACTACTTAGTGTAGAAAAGCAGCTGATGAGGATACAGCCACCGCTCCAAAATCCTTCATGTCCTTCTTCTTGGTGTCCTTCTTGTCTTTGTCGAGGCGATCCTTCTTTCAATGACCGATCTTACCACAAATATGGCAAGTCGATTCCTTCTCCTTGTCCTTCTTGGATTTGTTGTGCTCCTTCTTCTTCTTTTGGTCCTTCCCCTTCTTCTAAGAGGCTTAACCAACCAAAGCCTCCGATTTGAAAGCATTCTATCCCTTCAACTGTTCCTCTTGGTCCAAGACCATAGGAACCAACTCTTCCCACCGAAGAGTTGACTCCCCCCCTTATTTAATAAGAGCAGAATAAAAAGTATTGAATCGTGGCGGTAACTGGGACAATAAAGCAATCACCATGTCTTCAGAGGAAATAGGTTTCCTTGCATTTTGAACCTGCATCCGAAGCTGCTGAAGCTTGGTGATGTGTTCCCGAAGTGAAGAAGACATATTCACGGAGTGATCACCATATCTTCGGAGGAAATAGGTTTTCTCGCAATTTAAACTTACATCCGAAGCTACTAAAGCTTGTTGATGTGTTCTTGAAGTGAATAAGACTTATTCACGGACAAGGTCCGAATCTGCACCTCCAAAGAAACCCTCTTCATCAGGGTCATCTGGTTATACATCTGGTTAAGCTTCGGCCATATCTCTCGAGCCACCGTTAAGTGCTTGATGTGAGGTATCACGGCTGTAGTATAAGACAGAAAAAGAAAAGAACGAATCCTAGCATTCAGTTTGTCCCAATGATATTGGGTCTTGGACAACTCCGCAGGAGCATTGGAAGAGAGTTTGGACTCATCTCTTACCGAGGGCCTGTTAATCTCCTCTATCACAAGCTCCGCCAAATCATGAAACTCTAGAATGGCCAACATCATCACCCACCAAATGCGGTAATTGTCACCATCAAGCTTCTAATCTGATGGAAGAGCCAGTAGGACAAGCACCTTCCTGTCCATGATTGCCTGGAACCCCAAATCAGTCTCTGTAGACATGTTCACCTGCAATGCCTCCACAAATGCAAAATCAGCCCCTTTACTGTGTACACGCAGCCTGTTAGGGTTATTTCCTCCACTTCTCGAACCTTCTTCAGCCGCCGGAGGCAATGAAAAGGTAAAATCTGCAATGGAAGGCCTAAAACACAACCTTTCTCCCCTTCGAACAGCAATAACCTGGAGCAAATTCACCAACTGGACTCATTTTCTACACGCCCACACTCGCTTCAGCCTCGTTCCAATGCGCAGCCCTCCCGCTCGCCCTTGAATGCTGAAAACGCAGCCTTGTGTCGTGCTGAAATCTCCTCTTCCGGTAGGTTCTTCAATCAATAAGTCTGATTTCACCACTTTGATACCATGTCAAAATGCAGCAATGCGGAAGCATAGGACAAAGACTAAGAAAGAGTGAACATAGAGAGAGAGAGAGAGAGAGAGAGAGAGAGTTTACGAAAAGAAAAAAAAAAAGAGAGAGAGAGAGAGAGAGAGGAGACAGTGAAATGCAGAAAATCTGCAGTGTAGTATGCTGTATAGGAGTGCGAAAATATACACGGGTGCAGAGAAAATATCTGCGTGTGTCTCCGCCTTGAGAACCTCGATCTCCGTCAGCCCCGCGCGCTGTCAGTCTCACCAGGCTCTCTCTCTCAGATGTCAGATCAGAATATATCCAAGTGCTAGACCAATCTACTATAAATAGCAGAAAATATCACAAAAAATAGGCAGAAAACATGTCGGCTGCAATTAATGCAGCCGACTTCCCAAAAACCTGTCCGACTGCTGCTGTGCCACGTGGCAACTGTCCGACTGTGCTGACGTGGCACCTGCACCTGCTGATGTGGCTCCTCTGCGCTGTCCATACTGCTGACATGGCCAGGGAATGACTCTCTAGCATCCACATGCGCTGCACTATGATAGTCTCAAGGCTCATGGGAACTTGTTCAAGGGCAAGAGCCCCAACTTAATCCCTGATAGATCTCATGTGAGGTAACACCCTTTTGGAAGAGCACAAATGCCATAGCCATGTGAAGATATGCAACAATGCAAAGAGACAATAGGATTTGCAGGGAGAAACACAGAGTGTGTAAGGCAAATACTCAGAGGGAATAGAAACTTAGAAACACAAGAAGAACACAGTGATGATGCACTGAATCATGCTATACGAAGGTTGGTTAGGAATATTCTGCGGACAGGCCAGCAAATGTTTACCACAGTGAAGCCTCAAGCCTCCATGTGAGCGAGTAGTGAGATATTACGAATATGCATACACTTTGATCATGACTTCCAGCAAAATATGCGCCCACAGAAAATGAAAGAACCAGAAACGATCTTAATTGCTCATTTCCTACTAATGTTAAGTGTGAGCAAATCCAAAAGAACAAATCGAGGAGGAAGAAAGGAGACCATTTTTTTGGTGGAACCACCGCCAGTCTGCCCCGAAAATCTACCACTTGCTTCTTCAGATCCATCGTGGTTGTGGCCGTCGCAGACACCATGCTCTAGACAAGCCTTGCAATGGAGTGCAGAGCCTTCATCGCCCTCCTCATCACCATCGTCATCGTCTTCATCCTCCTCGTCGTAGTACCCATCTTCTTCGCTGTCTCCATCCTCATCGTCTTCATCGTCAGATTGACACTCCGTGATCTTGGGATCGTGAATGAGGATAGCCGAAAGTCCGTTTGGCAAGCGGAGCACCTGATACTGGCGAGGGTCGGAGGGGGATTTGATGACCCCTTCTTGAGTGACTGCCTCCTCTACAATCATCGGGACGGGAGACACGAATACTGCACGGCTGATCCCGACCAAAGGATGAGCAGAGAACAAGGAGAAGGAGCTTGCTGTTGGCTCTGCGGAAGCTGCAGCCGAAAACAAGCGTTTGATCGAATCCGAAAGATTGCGATTAGGCAGGACAGCTCGTGCGCTTCTTCGGTATCAATAGACAGCCCTGGGAAACGACATGGATATGGCGGGCATTTTTGGTTTAGGGACGCCGCTCTCACCTGTGGTGTTGGAAATGCGACAGTGGGCACGCCTTGGGTTGCCAAAGCCAGCGACGGGGGCGGGGGCAGCGGCGGCAGAAGGGTGTGAGGCACACAAGGGCAACAGAAGACTGCGGTGGTGCGCACACACGACCATCCACACTACCTGCTACAGTGCCTCAGTAAGAATAACCAGGCCGGTATCTTCGGCTGTGAGTAAGAGCCGGTTTGATGGTGCCAGCCTCTGAGTATACACATATCTACTTACAGCATTGTCGAACAAGAGTTTTCACGGTTTACTTTTACACTCCTTTCAATTCATTGGTTGATGAGCGAGCACATAGAGGCATGTCTTTGGATATAGATATTCTATTATTATGATATATGTTTGGATCATTAGATTATGAAGCATATTGAAAGCGAACATGTCATCAATATTAGATCTTGTCGAGTTAAGTTTGATTAATGGCTAAGCAAATGGTGCATTGTTATGAGACACTTACCAATAATCAATCTTCAATCCAACCTTCTGTTTGCGATCGTCATTGTTCTTTTGGATATCAAGATTGACATGTCGATGACACTCAAAAGCTATAGTTGTGACAAATCCACGTAGAGAGACCTTTTTGTATAGTCCAGTAATAGGGCAATCGCATGCTTGTCTTGATCTTTGTTTGTATGACACGATCTAGATTTTCTTATGCGTGAAGACATGATGTCTTACAGAACCTAAAACATAAACTAAACAAGTTACTTGGTCAAAGTATAAGATGCAACAGTTTTGACATTTCATTATTTTGTCACTCAAGAATTAACGTATAACTTTGTAAAAGCATAGAAATGACACAAAAAGAAACAAGAACATGTAATACGAGTAGCGTCGAAGAGTTGACACAAGTCTCTTCGTTCTTTAATAATATAGAGGAAGGTGCAATCCCCCCACCTTTCGAGAAGGTATACGCTTTCCTTTGCTTTTCTTTATTGTTCAACACTATAAATATAGGTTGTAGTAAAAAACATAGTTTTGAAAGAAGATTCTAACCTTAGCAAAGACCCTCCTTATTAAGACTGCAATTGCCTTTGCCTACAATTATGATAATAAATGAAATGAGACAACTACATTGATTCTAAATATCAATTAACGATTGTAGTTAAATAAATTAATTATTAAATTAACTATAATTAATTGTAATTACAAGTGAACTTACATTATTTAAACTAATAAATGTAATATTATAAATAACATATATCGATATATATTATTTACTACTAGTTATTAAGTATATTACTACTAATTAACTAATTAATAATTACTACTAATGACTAGTTAACTAAGTGTAAAATGTCTAATCTACTAATATCAATTAATCAAATAATGAATAAAGAATGGCAACTTCTAGACTTTTGTACTTTTTACCATTGTCAATATATTTATGAGTGCTATCATTGATATTTGTGTTGAAAATTATTTTTAAATCACGTCGATATAAGCGTTGGAATTGTTTTTAAATTGTATTGATGATTATACCAATTCTTCAAAAGTTTTCCTAGACACGTCAAAATTAAGCATCAGAATAAGCTTCATTCCTTATAGTGCTTGAACTTTCAAGACTTGATAATGAAGATATTCACAAGGTCTGTGTTGCAATCCTTGTCATCGAGGTAAAGATGCAATCAACTGTCAATGTATTCTGCCTATTCTAATGTATTTGTCATGTGATTGAGGTATATTCCTGGTATATTACACACTCAAGGCATCCTTATGTTCCATTAGTAAGGCATTTTCAATCCAAATTGAGGTGCTAATTAGCACATTACTTTTTGTAATTATCATGGTATTAGCACAACATCAAGGTGTTGTTGCATCACCATTAAGCCATTGAATAGCATCTAGCTACTATGTCATGCTCAAGGTATTCAACGTTGAGAAATATATAATGCATCGTTGAGGTATATATCCAAACATTAATATACCCGCATCAATATTCTGACATATACATCAAGTGGCAATTTACATATAAGTAGATCCCTCTGCAAAATGGGATTGTAGAAATGAAAAATAGGCATATTGCAAAAGTTACACAGGCATTGATGGCTAAAAAGAATATGCCAATGTATTTTTTGTCTAAGGCTATTCATACTATTGTGTATACTATGAACAAGACACCCATGGCTACATTTCATGGTATGACACCTGAAGAATGCTTTACAAGAAGGAAGCTCAATGTATCACACCTTAAAGTGTTTGGTTATATTGTGTATATCCATGTGCCCAATGAGTTGAGTAAGAAATCGGTCCCAAAGGATAAAGAAAGTATCTTCATTGGACACTCTAAGGAGGAGGAATTGTATCACTATTATAACCCTATCACTAGTGAGTTAGAGTGAGCCAATAAATTATTTTTGATGAAATGAGATGTTGGTATGCATCTTTGTATTGAGTGATAGGGTTAGAGTGAGCAAGGATGTTATTTCTAATGAAATGAGTAGTTGGTATGTGTAGATTGTATTGAGCTACCATCATCAAGGCATACGATAACATCATCAAGCTATTGAAAACAAGCATTGAGGTATTACTTACCAAGCTTAGCTATCGTCAAAGAAAGATTATTGTCAATGTTGAGCTAACCACGTTGAGTTTTCAATGCAACATCATCGAGCTATGTTAAGTCACTACCATGTCAAGCTACCTCGTCAAATTAGCACTAAGATAAAATATTGCTCATCAAGAAAATGTTGACTATGTGTCATAGTATTGTTATGTTATCAAAATGTGACAATGTATTATTGTGTCAATGTAAGTATATGCCAAACTCAAGCTATCACCTATCAAGGCATTATGTGACGAGAAGGTACTAATGATTAGGATCAAGGAAAAGAACACAATCGTTGTTAGGAAAAGCATAGTTAAGGAAAATTTAACATTCAAGAAAAGCAATCCTCGAGATATTAACATCAAGGAAAAGTAGCTATTGAAGTACATCAATCATTGAAATATTACTTGTTAAAAGTATCATCAAGAAAAAGCTCATTAGCATTGAGGCAAAGCATCTTACTAATGCATATATGAATTAAGGATTAACAAATTGTCACAACTCAAGTTGATAATTTGAATTCCATTTGTCACTAATGACTTGCATGACACAAGTAGGCACATAGGTTGAAGAAGGTGCATGAAACACTTGGGCATAAGCAGGTGCACAAAATGAAAGACAAGGACAACCAACAGGCTGACAAGGTGGCAAAAGGACGAACAATGACTAGCACCAAGGACTAGATGACCAACACATGATAGCACGCATGTGTGTGCATGTGTGTAAAAGTTAAGTTGTTTTTTGTCATTTGCTCTTCACTGTTCATTTTTCTTTACAACATTTGCATCAAACTACAATCAATTTTTTTTTTAACCTAAAAATGCTATCTAACTAGGAAAAAGTTTTTAAAAAATACTCATTCTAGCTATACATGTAAAGAATCCAAAACTTATCTAAGCTTATATGTTAGGGAATCCTAACCTTTGGAAAAAAATATTTATGAATTTTTTTAAAAATAGAGGCTATGCTTTTTAAGGTTAAATTGACGACCAATGCATAACATGCATTGAAAAAGCAATGCTTGAGTAAATGCAGTTGATGCTTAACTACTTTGAGAAGGCCTAAATAGTGGCCTATGTAAATACACAATGAACATAAGCAAAAGCAATAATCGTGTGAGACAATAAAGATAGCATTACCATATAATACTAATGATGGGGTTGATATTGGAGTATGGGCATGGTATATGTAGTCGGTGGTATCCTATTGGCCTCTCTTTTTATAAGAGAGATTGCCTCATAGATGTCATCCCATCTTAGGTATCGGAACCGTCCATCATACAATTGTGATCTCAAAGTAGTGAGAGTGGTCATAATCATGATGTTTAGGTAGTGGTTTGTGGTGCATGACACTCCCATTGGTAATTTCAAGGTTAAGAAAGGGTGAGCTTGGCACTCTTTTGTTCATCTTGAGGTGTATTATGTGTGATTGTATGATGAGTGTTGTGTGTGTGTGTGTGTGTGTGTGTGTGTGTGTGTGTGTGTGTGTGTGTGTGTGTGTGTGTGTGTGTGTGTGTGTGTGTGTGTGTGTGTGTGTGTGTGTGTGTGTGTGTGTGTGTGTGTGTGTGTGTGTGTGTGTGTGTGTGTGTGTGTGTGTGTGTGTGTGTGTGTGGCCTCAATTCAAGCTAGTAATCCTTAGATGCTTATGAGATAGGTTGTTTTTTAATGTTTTTGAGGCTTTCAACCTATTTGATCTATCAACATGTTTGCATATCATTTGTATTTTTAATTTCCCCTTTTAGCTTGTGGACTATTCACATGTGGTTGAACTTTACTCGCTCATGGCTTTAGAAATTAATTGTTATTATCTCAAAATGTCAAATCTTAACTAAATAAGTGGGCCAATACCTCAATAATCAAACAAATGAGAAGATAGTTGAAATTGAAGATGGTGCCTCATAATTTTGAAAAGTTGAGATAAGACCATGTTTAACCCACTAAAGCATCACTAGACCACCCATAAAGTGACCATGCACACCCCAATACAAGCCAACAAAAGTCTAGTACACATGATATACATGATGCTTAATGCCCTCTCTTAGATCATGGGTGATAGATACAATGAAATACTGTAACTAGTGGACATGGAAAGGAGAGAAAAAGACTACAAAGGGGGAGAAATAGGAGAGAGAATACTAAAAGAAAAGAGAGAAAGAGTAGGAAGCCATGGAAACTACGAACAAAAAGTAGAAGCTGAAGAATACTTATTTATTATATGAATGATGAAAAATAATCCTCTTATATCTTTCATACCTATGCTAGTGTGGCTGGTATATTTCACTTTTTTTTCAAAATAATATTAACATTCCCTTCTGTACAATCTTTATGCTTGTTTAGAGCAGGCATGCACCACTATTTTGACCTATGGGAGCCCTATTTCAACTTGTGAACACCCCACTTTAACCTATGAAATTGGTTGCTCCTTAGCTCAATAAGCACACAACAAGGCTCAGTTAAGCCTTGGGAAGCTCCTCAACAAGTTTGGAATAAGATGGAAGAAGGAAAGACTCAATGCATACCTCCAGAGGAAGAAACAATGGCTACCATAAAACCTTAAGTTGAAGCTTTGAAATTGGGTTGAAGCAAAGGATGAAGAAACTTCTCGAATGGCTGGCTTTGATACTAGTTGAAAGGTAGAGCCCGAGTGGAAGCACGCAAGTAGAAGCAAGAGTTATGGCTCATAGAGCAAAAGAGCAAGAAAGGGGAACACCATATGTGGAAACTCCAATAGTCACAATGTGTAACTAGTCTTTCCTTATTCAAATGTCATTGAAAGAATAGAGAATGAAGTGACAATTATGGGCGCTTACCACTTGCAATGTACAAGTGTGTGGCAACTATCAATACAAGGGTGGTTAGGCATATGCTTCTTTACCCCCAACACTAAACGTGATGGAAGTCTTGAAGATGCCCAAACATGCTCCAATGAGTCCCAACTAGCTCCCCAAGAACCCTATAGAGTCTCCAAATGAGTGTCTAGCTTGTATCAAAACTTGATCATATTGGGCCCATGAACCCAATAAATTTTAGACAAAAGGCTTATGTGCATTGCCTATGATGTCCCATGAATATATATCATCAAATTTGTATTTTTAGCTTGAAAAAGTAAAAATTAAAAATCTTTCATTTTTTGTCTTTTGTCAATACATACAAGAAATTGATACTTCTTGCCAAGTCTATTCTAGTACATTCAATCCCAAGATGCTTGGCCAATGGTGCATCTTGCTATTCCTAGACATTTTTGTGATATTTCTTGAAAGAAATAAGAATTTATAATATTTAAATAAATGCCTCCAATAACTCTAATCTATGATGATTTCAAGGATTGTTTGCTTCCTAACCATCCTCCTTACCCTATGTTATGTAATCTTTTTGCATTGCATACATCTTGGCAAGAATCCCTATCCACCCTAATGTGCAATCTCTTCCTCTTGTTGATGTTAAGGATAGGTGGCTTTTGGGATTCAATTGTGTCTTGGTAATGGAACCAAAATGTAGATTGCACCCACCTATGTTAGATCTAGACAATTGATGCGTATTGATTCATGCACCCTCTACTAGCTATTGCATTGTAGTCTCTCATCCCACACGTATCCTTGTTGAGGATATCCATAGCTTAGCCTAATCAACAGTCTATCCTATGACTAGAGTCTATCCTATGACCAAGTTCAACTTCAAAAGTCCTAAGAAATCAATTGATAGAAGTTGGGAGAACTCATTGTGTAAAGTCTAGTAGCTAATGAGCTTCCAAACTCCACCAATTTTGTCAGTAGCATATCTCAAAAGATCCATGCTCCTCAGTCCAATGAGCTGTATCAAGCAACAACCCACAAGATGGATGCAACCCCCTTCTCTTAGATCACCCAAGAGATGAAGGTGCCATGTCTCAATGTATGTTGCAAGCATGAGAGTCAATGGACAAGGTTATGAGAAAGCAAGAGGAAGATAAGCTTTCTTTAATTTTCCATCACTAGAATGACTTGTTTGATTAAATTTTCACCTTAAATATGAGGTGGACTCTTTTACATATGGGCAAGGCCATTTTACTCTTGGGCACTTTGGTTGGACTTTCTTTGCAGATAACCGTATGGCCATTAACATGTCTAGCATGTCTAAATTAAATTATATTGCTCACTCTTGCTTGGTGCTTTTACGTGGTGAAATTTTTTAATTATGACTTATGTGGAAGTGAGTCGAGTGCTCAAAAAATATTACAATAATGATTTGGGGTTCTTAGATATTAAATTTTAACTCCCAAACTTGTCCTAGAGCAGATGATGCCTTTGAGCTATTTTTAGATTTTCACAATTTAGGGTGCCTTTTCATTTTTCAATTATTGGTCATGTAGTTTTTCATATCATGGTCCTTGTTGGGCCTTGGTTTTTTATTTTGGCTTTAATTACCCACTCCTTTTATTGTGGTAGTCGACCTTTGAAACCTCAGAAAGGGTTAATACCTACAACCTCCTACATTTAACATGTAAAGCCATTTAAGGCGATAGTAATAAGGCATTCGATGCCTTGTCCTTTGCCCTGCATGGGAGCAAGACTCATGCTTTGACATTACATAGAATGTCCCTTGCATATTGTGGGATTCTTCAAACATGCCACTTGAGTTTATGGAAATCAATTGCATAACTCTACGTTTAACACTAAAAAAGCTTGATACAATTATAAATAATTTCTTTCTTTTTGCCTCTCACCTTCATTTATCTACTTTTAGCATTTTGGGATTCAAATACTATTTTTGGAGTTCCTAGTTTTAGCAGCAATCATTCATAGTCACCTCTAAAACTAAATAAAATTTGGCCCTTCCTAATGAGTGCCAATTCCTTGTTACTTTACCAATGGTAGCATGGAGTAGCTTTATGTACTCATTATGCTAGTTTTATACTTATATAAAGATCTAGGCCTTCAATTGTTTGAGTATTGAGTTGATAAATTCAAGTTTTATTATAGAAAGATGATACCTAGACTCCCAATTGAATTTTAGTAAGACTTATGATCAGTGTAAGAAGTAGAAAATAGCTTTAAATTAGTACCTACAAAAAGTCAAAAAATATTAAAACAAGATCATGAATGATTATACCAAGAGAAAATGATAGCTTATATATGCAAAATTCAAAATAATAATTTCCCTAATTTTTTTGGTAATTTAGCCTAATATTGGGAACTCGACTAGTGGGCAAAAGCCCAAACATTGAGCACAAACTACTCACTCAAAAGTTTAAAACAGGAGAAATAAGAGAATACAATTTTTGGATACACATAGAACCAAGCTTTTGGGAGTACATGTGGCATGGATATTAATTCAAATTGACATTTCCCAAATTGGAAAGACATTGCCTTGTTTTACGGGAATTCAATCGTGAAAGTAGTCCTTGATTTTTCTATGTAGACACCCCCATAAGCTATAATCATGATGTCATGTGTTTTAGATTAGTAGGTATTTTTGGAATAAAATGTACTTGAATGGTGTGACCTCGAATCTATGCTTATAATTGTTAGAAAAGGAAAAGGATTGAATTCGAGAGACCATTGGAATCCCAAAACCAACAAGTCATGAGTCACTTGAGGGATACTAATAACTTTATATCTTTTGTGATAAGATACTCCACCTTGAGGGGTGTGAGAGTGAATAAGAGGCTACTTGAGTACCTTGTAGAACAAAGGATGGAGACACATAACTCTGACATATAGGATGGCTCTTAAGGTGTAGGGAAAGCTTAGTATGGCTCTAAGCTTGTAAATCTCATAAAAAATTTGTTGAAGAGAGTGCAATCACATATTGCTTAACCATACATGTTTAGAAGGTCACAACATATGTGGGATAGCTTTCACCGCTCTTATGTGAGTGAGATTTTATAAACACGTCGCATTACTTTATTTATTATCCTTCAAACCATTGTTTTGAAAGGTGCAAAGGGTGAGCAAAAATGAGAGCACAAATAAAAGCAAAAGCTATAGAGGTTGAAGCAAGAAGAGAGAGCAAAACCATATGTGGGATTTTCACAAGTCACAATGTGTGACATGCCTTCCTTGATTCTATTGTCATAGGTAAAGAGATAAAGAAACAAGTGATAGTGAGGGCAATCGCCACATGTAGTATACAGGTGTGTGGGCACTAAGTACATAGTAATTATAGGTGCTTAGGTAAAGGAAACCTTTAACCCCCAACAACCTCCCACTTAAAGGCGAATGTGCTTGAGTAAGGAGAAAACAAGAAAAAGTGAGAAAGTACAATGTGTACATATGAGTATAATAGGATGAGGAATAGATGTTATGTTATCCTACACCCATCATTTTTCTAAGGAAGGCGTAACATTCCATTGGGAAACTTTTAGTGTATAGATCAGTAGGATTCTCATCTATAGAGATATTGACAAGCTCTATCTGCTCGCCTTCAACCACATGTCTGATAAAGTAGTAATGGACCTCGATATGCTTGGTCTTTACGTGAAAGACTAGATTACGTGCCAACTAGATGGCACTCATAGAGTTCGAATGCAATGTAGGAGTCTATCTATAATACTAAGGTCTATGACCAAATGACCTAACCATAAGGCCTCCTTTCAAGCCTCAGTGTTGGCTACAATGTACTTAGCCTTGACAATAGACAAGGTATTGTATTTCTAATGCTAGACATCCGAGAAACAACATATTCAACAAATGTGAAGATATAGCCAAAGGTGGGTTGCCTACTATCTATATGTCGTGTATAATTTGAGTTTGTGTAACCCATGACTCTAGTGTCTTGGCTGTTATAATAAAGGCACAAGTATATAGTTTCCTTGAGGTATCTAATGATATCCTTCATGGCATCCCAATGTTGCCTGCTAGTGTGGCCATATAACGAACCACAACTCCCACTACAAATGCTACATGAGGTCTAGTAGCTATCATGACATACATCAAGCTACCCACTATAGATGCATATGGGACCTTGAGCTCATCGTCTAACTAGGGACAATTTTCTTGACTCACTTTCACATCAGAAGGTAAAGGGGTGCCAATTGGCTTATCACCTTGTATATGGAGCTACTTTATTACTTTGTGAATGTACTCCTTTTGTGATAAGTGTGGGAGCTCTCGCTCGACTGCCAAGACCCATGAACTGCTTATTGTTTCAAGCGTTCCAAGCGAACTCTAATGGCTACCTCTCACCTAGCCAATGCGTCTCCAAACCTATGAATGTAGTGAGCTTACCTTGATGCCGAAATGAGTTGCCTCCTTCTTTGCACACACCGGTAGCTCCACGATCCTAGATGCTAGCTCAAGTATCCTCAAGCCTCCTCCTTCAAGCTCCATCCACCATAGTCGTGCGTGGGTGAGAAAAGAGAAGAGAAGAGAAGAAGAGAAGGGGGAATGGCGAAGAGCTTCACCCTCTTGATCTCTCACTCCCATGTGCTCACTCCCTCACCCTCTCAATCTCCCTCTCTCTATATCACACACACACACACACACAAACAAGAGAAGAGAAGAAGACAAGGAGAGAGGTCTCTTATTAGCCACACACCAAAGAATGAGCTTCCATTCACTTTTTAAACTTTATATACAAGCCCTAAAATCCCATGGGCACTCGTTCCTTTTTACATGACTGGCCTTTGTGGCAAGGTCCTTTTTCCTATTTCCCTTTTCTTGCCTCATGCCTTAAGCCTACACCCGTCTATTCTTTTACAAATGGCAGAGGAGGGAGCTTGGCGCTCTTTTACAAAAATTTTTGAGGTGCCTTTTATTTAAAATTGCGCTTTTGTCTCAACTTAGCTTTTAGGGGCCGCCTCTGTGCCTTTGCTCTTTTCCTGTTGTACCTGGAAGGAGAAAGTGCTTGACCTAAGGGGAGTGTCTACCTCCCTGTGCAGTGCTGTGTGCTCATGCTGGTGGAACATGGAGCTGTGTCTAACCCTAGGTAAGCCTGGGTGATGTCCCACACTTGAGGACCCTGTTCATGCAAAGGGAGGTGCGGTGTGCGTAGCTTAGGTTGACAAGTCTAACCATAGGCAAGTGTTATCTCCTTAGGTATGTCATGCCCTTGGAGTACCCTAAGCGTGAAGTGGGGAGGCAAAAGGGGTTAGGGCATTAGGAACGGAGCCGGCTGACGAGGCTACCAGATGTGCCTAACTTGAGGACCCCTAGGTGCAGTGACTATGAGCTATGTGCCGCGACTTGCATTTGGACATGTTGCGGGCTCCTTTTATTGTTAGTTGTTTGATATTAAAAAAAAAGGAAACCTTGCCGAGGTATAGGATTTGAGCAATAGCTAATTTCTAGTTCTCATCATCAAAAGTTGGTGATAATGGAGCGACTCAAAAATTTCCAGCTCTGCATGAAACCCTTAAGGTTCAATCAAGCGTGGAGAGAGGTGGTGGAGAGGAATGGGTGGTTACAATGGGTGAATTGGCTATCACTCATATCCTTAAGAATAGCGAGGTAGAAGGAAGGTAGAAGGTTGGCTCGCATCATTAGGATGGTCATCGCATAGCTATCCATGGTGTTAGGGCCAAAAAAGAGTGGGGGAGACCACGGTCTGTCGGGGTGGGGTCTTGCCTAAGTAAGATTTTTAATAGCCTAAGATAGTTGCATATGGTAATGAAGGCGAGATCGGGACAAGAGGACAAGTCAGCAATAAAGGGGGTCATGGTGGCATCTAGGCTGTCGAAGGTGAAAGTGAGGGCTTGGGTTAAGGTGGTAGTACAGGGGTTATATATGATAGGGAAGTTGTAACGGCCATGGGTGTTTGCATCAAAGTCTACTCCAACCCTACGAGGATACGCTATGAAGGTGGGGTTGTTTCTCTTAGAAGGGAGGGTATTACAAAAAGCCATCCATGAGAACACATTGTTGTTCGCAGATGCGTCTCCATTACAGTGGCTGGCACTCGTATCCAAGCACGGACCGAGGCACTTCAAAAACCTTAATTTGTCAGTACTCCGCATCCTCGGTGCCCCAGAGGGTGGGATTCTTCTCTCTTTCTTCCAGCCATTGTTGGCTTAGCTAGCTTTCGATGCCGATCACCTCGTCCACTATTTTAGGGGAAAGGACTCTGCGCAGGGCATTGGGGATGAGGAAGCTAAAATTGAAAGGTTGTTTCTCTTTTTCTTGTCTCTCCCAGACTACGAGCTCCGCATGGAAACTGACTGGCAGGTCACCTAGGCATGGTGAAAGGGGTATAGATGGCTATGCCATAGGGTTAGCCTTCAATCTTTGTCTGGCTTCTTCCACCATTTTCAATATCTTCTCCTTTAGGGTGGTTTTTCTTTCCACATATGTATTTGTTGGATGTTGCTGCTCTTTAGAATAGGGTAAAGGGGGTTGTGGGATCACTTCTTCTTCGAATCTGCCCATGTCAAATTACAGTTCAGCTTCACTTCCTGGAAAATCTTCCTATTGTACCTCCTCTACAAAACCTAGAGCATCAATCTCCTGGGGGGTTAGGCCGACCAAGAACAAGTACTTACGTTGTTCATTAAGGCTCAGCCTAACTGCAACGGGTTGTGGGGGCATGTGTAGCCCTACTCGCAAAGCTCTGTGTGCTATACTCAGCTTTTTCTTTACCACCTCTAGGGACTCCCCTTCCTCTGTGTGAGTGGGATCCATCAGAGTATTCAAGAAGACTCATTGCGTTGAGTATTGAAACCCACTTGGGCTGCCTCTGCTCTGCTTTCAGCTAGGACTTTCACTTTTTCCACGAGAGCTAGGGGACGCGCCAAGGTCTTCACTCTTCATTCACTTTGGCCTACCCACTCTTTGGCTCTCTTTTTCATTTCCTCCATACCTTCTCCTTGTCTTTGTACCAACCATGAGTCTCCGCTCTTGGTCTTCCAATTCCCTACTCATTCTCTCTTGCTCCTCTCTTTCAAGACTTAGCTTTTCGGTCATGGTTTCCATTTCTCTGTGGTGTTGTTCCTCTTCTTGCTTCCTTCTTTCTTTCCTTGCGGCAAACTCTTTCATGTCCCATTCGATCTGATTTATTTTTGCTGCTAGATTCTCATGTTGCATGATTAGAAGCTTATACTCTCTCTACATTTTCACTAGCTCTTGATTTTCATCTACAAGTTGTTACCGCCAGCTTTGCTCCTTTTCATCTTTGGCCTTTTATTCCATTTCAGATCAAGGATTTCCTTTTGTTGCATAGCCATTTGCCTTGTCTTTTCAAGCTGAAAGGCTGCCACCGACTCCTTTTCCACTTCCAACTACGCCACCACTATCTTTTTTTCCTCCTTTGCCTTCTCTAACTGAGAGAGCAATTCAGCAACATATTCATCATAGTTTGCTGGTGGCGTCATAGTAGTAGGGATTGGGGTGGTCGAAGCTTCCATCTTTTAGCATTTCGGATCTTTCCTAGACTTTTTTGCCCAGTGGCCATAGTCTCCACACTCTTTCCTTGTGCTAGTTCCTTATTGATGAAGTACTGCATCTAGGCCACAAAACTGTTTACATCGGCGCTGGCCGGGATGCTTGGAGTGAAAGTGGTTGCTTCGTTGGTAGACACCAAGAGGGACGAGATGGGATGGATGGATGCTTTACCCTTGCCTTCGATGACCACATGCGGCATGACTTCGGGTACATGAGTGCTTGAGCCAGGTCTGTCATCCCTGGGTGGACTTAAAGCCCCTAGGCCATCGAGTTGGCTTTGTTGTTTTATGGACCGGTGAGTTGCTTTGGCCATGTCTTCCTCCTCCTTTCTCCTCAACTCCGACTCCTTTTCCACAACTCTTCTTTCTCTCTCTTCCTTTGTTTTCCTTGATTCTTCTGCCAACTTTTCAGCTTCTTCCTTCTCTTTCTTCTTCCTCTTCGCAGCCTCTCTTGGGGATTCCCTTTTGGCTCTCTCTAGATTTTATTTTTCCTTCTTCCTGCCCTCATTCTGTTTCTTCTTCTGAGCTATCTTTTTAGTGGGCTTCTTTGTTTTTTTCCTTTCGAATTGAGCCTCCTGATCCTCCTTCTATGTCGTCTCAGTTTCTGTCCTGTCACTCGATGGCTCTTTCCCTTGGTGGGTCGACGACCTATCTGGAGTCTCATCTGCTCCATTTCCTTGTTGGGCTTCTTTTATAGCCTCTTGGATGATGGCCATCAACACACTTCCATACCCGATGAAGGAGGCTTTCGAGGAGGGTTTCTTCCTCTCTGTATTTTTAGAAGCTGGGGATTCTCTGCCTGCCTATCTGCTACCCAGGGCTAATGCTTTGGTTGCTTGTTCTATAGTCTTGCACACGTAGCCGTTTCAGTCCACCTCATCCAAGGTGTGGGCTACCACATTCTCCAGCATAGGCACACTAATTCGGTGCATGAGGGAGTTATAGCACTGGCTGGAGAAAAGTGAGTGTATCAATTTTGCCTGCATGTGGATCTTAGCATCGGGGATATCATGTATGCTGATGTCGTTGTTTGTCAAAACATCCTCCCTCTTCATCTTTAGCATAGCATACACATCTCTCTTATGTTTCTTCTCCACCTTAGGCTCCAGCCGTAGTGCCTTCTCCACCAAGGCTTGGTTCAATGGCACCTGCACCTGTTGAGTATTCTCCCCTCTTCCCACAGTCACCGTTTTGCATTCTTGATCAGGGTTGTATGTTCTCAGAAATTCCACACATTTCGTGTGGTCGGGCTCTTGCGCAAAATTCTCTAGGTACTTCGAGAGGTTACACTATTCCACTACTCTCCTTGCGGCCTCCTCCTTGGCTATCATCTTCTCAAGGTTGTGGATGATGCGAAATTTTAGCTGATTATAAGCACGGTTTTCTAAGCTGATGTCATACTACATCCTCTCCTCCTCTGTGAAAGGAAGTCAGTGAGTGCGATCTTGCTGTGACATCTTTCATTCCTGTCATGAACCATCATTCCCATTATTGCTTTCAAAAGAGTTATTTGCTGAAAAGAAAGGCTTCGTGTTTGTTGAATGAAAACATTTAAGCTCTAACATAAACTTTCATTTCAGACTTTTCAACATTTATTTTAACACTTTTGTGACATTTTTCCTCAATCGCAAATTAATATTTTTCTTTCCTTCCTACGTTTAAATGTTGACTAAGGTTTTCACAGTGGTGTGTTTTTTCTTATGTGTTTATGTGTTTGCTTGATTTTGATTGGTTCCGATTTGACTCACTCACCTTATCCCCTCCCCTTCCGGATTTGGGGAGAATCCTTCCTAGGATTGAAGGCTAGCGGACCCAGGAGGGCATTCAACGTACGAGTTGAGTGTTTACTTTCACATGAGCTAAGCATAGAAGTCTGGATTGTACTCCAACTGAGCATCACGGTCCAGATCGAAGGGTCAGCTACCCATGTATGTGATGTAAATAAGGACATCTATCATGACATCATTGGAATCGATACGACTAGTAATATGTAACTCTTCCTTTGTCAGGAGGCGATCAAGGTAAGGGTGTCCTTTGATGTGCTCTTTTAGGGGTCAGTCACACATAGTTATTAACACTCTATACGAAGTTGGGGCAACATAAGTTGGGTTATATTCCGATGTCTTGATGGCACGTCACTGCTCAGCATTGGTCATCATTTGGCATCCTTTGAGTTTCCATTGCAATCGAAGAGTGTACCAGTTCTGTAAGAATGGGGATTTGGTTTCAACAAGATGTTTCAACTCCTCGACTTCTCGGTCAATGATAGCAGAAGAGGCTTGCTTATCGTATGATGTAATGAGACGCTATTTGATGGCTTGCTCTATAGATATCTCAGTGTGGAGCAGCTCTGTAGCAGCTGAGTGGGGTGCTTTGATGAATGCAAATTCCAGTGTGTCCCATGAACAAGGCATTGTACGAACTTCTATCTCACAAAGGGCTCTTGCAACAGGTCCAAGTCCAAGAGGTCATAGCTTAGAGCTAGCAACATGAATGTGGCATCTAAGCATCTGAGGCAAGCAATGGCATCATCCTCTGTGTCTTCGGCTAGATCTGCGGCCAATGTCAAGAATGATTTCCGCTCATAGGAGGGTCTAAGACCTATGGGTGGTTGAGGTTTGATAGAACTAGAGAGTTTGGCATCAGATAGTTGCGAACTTGGTTGTTCCTCAGATTGCAGCTGGGTCCCTTGCCCAACGAGTTGAGACAACTGGACTACAAATGGGGCACCACTACTTGTGGATGCGGCCTCTTGAGTCTTGGTTGAGTTGCGTGGTACTGGTTTGGGAGTAGCAGGCTGAGATTTAGGCTGGTAGACCTGGTCGGTCTTCATGGGCATAATTAGCTGTGACTCAATGGGCTTGGTGTCTCGAGGCTTCTGCAGTGTTAGGCCTTGACAGGTTGTATGGTTGGATATGGTTACGCGTGAGGCTGGCATTTGATCAGTGCTCTTGGTTGTTTTAGACTTAGGGATCCATATCCAAGCATTACCCTCATAATAACCTTGTGCCTACAATAGGGTCTTAGGAACCCATCATGGCTTGACCACACGTTGTTGTCTGTAGCTTTGTTTTGGCCTCCTAGGTTTTGAGGTTGCATTGTTAGCCTTGCGAAGGCGTGGCTAATTGTTTTTCGACGGCATGCTCTGATGTTTAGGTACCCACCTTAATTGGGGTTCATGGGCATTGACCTTGGCTTTAGCAGGTTGCTGGCATAGAGGCTTGGGGGGGTGTAACAAATCACAACCCTCCTCCTTGGACTTGACTGAATGCGTATCTACCGATGGCATTGCGGGTTTGGTGGGAGTCATGCGGCCCTTGCTGAAAGCCACCACTATGCGGACATTGCCAATGGCTAAGTGGATACGTTGGGACTCATAATCAACATTGCAATGAGCTTGCTTTTTAAAGGTTCAACCCAATAGCGATTCGGTGCCTACATTTTCAGCGTTCGGTAACACATAAAATGTCATTGGTATGCTCGCAGACTCGATAGAAACTGCGGCCTTGCATTTCCCTAGGAGTGCATATGGTCGACCCCCGTATGGGCTCATTTTGGCAATAGTGGACTGTAGTTGTGGTTTGCCAATATGGGTCTAATGATCGTGGGCTAAGACATTGAAGTTTGCTCCCTCATCGATCAAGGCATTGACAATGCATGTTTGCTTGGTAGTGACTGTGATGCGGAGGTAGGTAGGTTCTACGGTTTCCTCATCTTCATCGTCAATCTCTGTGATTATGGCTACTCGTACTTTGACCGACGATTCTAACATCAGTGATTCGTGCAAAGGATACGTGGGAGGATAATACTTCTTGATGTGACTGCCATTGAAGAAGCCTACACCCTCACCTTCCAAAGTCTCGAGTTCGACATTATTGGTTTGACTAATGACACGAACCTTGAAGGGCCCTAGACCTTTAAACTTCATTTTCTATTTATGCCCCTTAACGGAGTACAGGAGCACTAAGTCGCCTTGTTCAAAGTCACACTGCTTGACATGCTCGTCAAACCAGCTTTTGCATAATGCTTTCTCGCGTATGAGCGCATGGGTAGCTAGAAGGCCAGTTTTTGAGAGGCATTCAAGTTCAATTAGACGTTTTCGTCCATGCTTCCTTCCCTTCCCATCATTCATGAAGTGTAATTCTCAAGCCATGAATAAAGAATTCTATATGTAGAATTGCTTTAGTTACATAGGTCAACCTAAAAGGCGTCTGGTGCCTACAGCCGTTTTGTAGGCTATGCGGTAAGCCCACAAGGTTGCCATTAGCTTGTTATCCCAGCCATTGCGCGAAGCAGGCTACCTTGGTCAGGACGTTTACTAGGATTTTATTGGTGGATTCTGCCTGGCCATTTGCCTAAGGGTAGTATGGCGAGGATTTCCGATGGATAATTAGAAAGGTGGATAGAAGATGCGCGATCACTTCATTAATGAAGTGTGTGCCCTGGTCGCTAACTAGTTCGATAGGGCAGCCGAATCATGAGATCACCTACTCCCTTAGAAACTTGGCAGTCGTTCTTGCGTCATTCTTTCTCGTAGCCCTTGCTTCTACCCATTTTGTTAGATAGTCAGTGGCTACAATGATATACTTGGCTTGAGAGTATTGTGCCGTAGGACTAATAGGTCCTACAAAGTCAATTTTCCACTTCTCAAAGGGTTATCATGCAATTATCGGGGTTAGCTCCATTTAATCCTTGCGAATCGGGACCTTTGTCCGTTGACACTCGTAATAGTGCTTAACGAATCGTGCCACATAGCGAAAAAGCATGGGCCACCACAGTTGAGACTCTAACACCTTGCGGGCTGTTGTTTCTCCGCTAAAGTGTCCTCCAGCGATTCTGCTGTGTGCTTCTGAGAGCACTTCATGCATCTTATACTCGCATATGCATCTACGCAACAATCTGTCTTGCCCTACCCTATACAATTGACCTGCTATCAACTGATAGGGTTGGATCTTGAGAATGAGCCGTCTAAGTCGAGCTTTCTCTATTGGTCATTCAGGTAGTCCATGCTCAAGCACTTGGACTATGTCGTCTACCCAATATGGTGTCAAGTCGGCTCGAAATAAATCTCTCTCACTAGATAGGCTAAACAAGTATGCGTTTGGCGAATCATCTACGATGCCTTGTTCAACGGCCTCTCCCGTGGGGATACATGACATGTGGTCGGCCATGTAGTGCTGCTTCCCTTTTCTTACAACCACAGAGAAGTCGAATTCTAAAAGTAGAAGGAGCCATTGAGCTATGCGACCTGTAGCACAAGGTTTGTTTACTAAATATAGCAAGGCTTGATGATCCACAAAGAAGGTGAAAGGAGTGGCTAACAAATAATGCTGAAATTTCTTCACGACAAATACCATGGCTAGACCTTCTCTTGATGTCATCGAGTAGTTTATCTCAGTCTCAGTGAGTTATCTGCTAGCAAAGCTCACTAGATAGTCGAGATTGTGTTCGCGCCAGGTTGTCACAACATTATCCCCACAGCAAATTTCGAAGCATCAATATGCACGTGGAAGGTAATGGTCCAATTTGGGGCTCGTAGAATCGGTGCTGTGGTCAAAGATTTTTTTAGTTCCTTATATACGTGTTGGCATTCTTCAGTCCATTCGAATATAATAAATAGTTTGTACAAAGGTCTAGCAATCAATGCATAATTTAGCACAAACCGCTGATAATACCCCATATGGCCTAAGAAGCATTGCACTCCCTTATAGTTGGTTGGGGGTGGAAGATCAATAATGACCATGACTTTCGAAAAGTCTGTGGCAATGCCATTTTTCAACACCACACGCCCTAGGATGCATCCGTGCTTTACCCAGAACTGGCACTTTAAGGGATTCAGGAACATGCGATATAGACGACACCGTTCAAAGACCGCTCAGAGTCTGTCTAAGTACTCTCTCCAGGTCGAGTAAACTCACAAGTTGTCTACGAAGACTTCTAACTCTTTCCTGAGCATGTCTTTAAATATAGTGCACATAAGGCATTGAAAGGTGGCCGAAGTGTTAGTCAACCCGAAAGGGCATGACTATGTAGGCAAAGATACCCCACTTAGTGGCGAATGCAGTCTTATGCCTATTGTCAGGATGCACCTGCACCTGATTGTATCCAGAGAAGCCGTCTAGAAAATTGTAGGCCTCTTTGCCTGCTACTCTCTCGAGCATGTGCTCGGTGTACGACAATGGGTAGTTGTCCCTCTTAGTGGCAACATTCACCTTTTTGTAATTGACGCACACCCTAATCTTTCCGTTTTTCTTCATTATAATGACTATGGGTGATACCCAGTCTGCGTGCTCAATTTCGTAGATAAATCCTACTCCCATCAGCTTGTTTCCTTGACCGCATGAGCGTGTTTTGGATGCATAGGGTACGGTCGCTGCTTGGCCAGCATTGGTCTGGTGTCATGGGTATACTATGAGTCACTACACTTAGATCTACCCCCTTGAGTTCTTCTAAAGACCAAGCGAACACGTCTATATACTATTATAAGAGGACAACAAGACTTGTCTCCTCTTCCTCCGTCAGGTCATCGGCAATAAAGACAGGTCGGGGTGTTTCCCCTTCCTGGGCTAGGTTCACCCCCTTGACCTTGGTAGGTCCCTCAATGGGTTCACTTGTTTGCCCTTGACATTTGGCACCCAGTAGGATCACTACCCTATCACCCTTCTTAAACTTTGTAAATCTCTTAGGGAGGTCATGTGGTTTTCATTGTTCGTCCGCTCTTGCGTCCTTAGATTGTTCTGCCCTTTCTTCTTTCAAGCGTCTACACCTTAGGTGGATAGGCAGGTCCCCCTTGGTACGTCTAGTCTTGGGATGCCTCGGTATTTTTGGGTTGCTCTCTGAACTCCCTTCCGACTCGGAATTGAACTCCCCATCTTTGCTAGATGAGGTAGTCTCCCCCGGTGGTCGCGGCTTAGAGGGTGACTTTGTTATAAGCACCGGCGTGCTACCTGGTTGGGTTAGGCCTGCTTGCTCAAGATCTATGGCTCTTATACGTTCCAACCAAGTGCGGTCGTAATCCATGTGCATGACCCTTTGCTCTATCCTGAAGGTACTCTTTGTCTGTGGTTTGGAGTTTGCCCGTATATATTCTATCACTTGTCCTTCGGTGTCATATTCTATGGTATCTATCTCATCCTCACTCTCATAAATGAAGAAGCGACAGCCCTTGTATTCGTCATCGGAAGCATATTCGTCTAACCGCTCATCGTCTCCTAGGTCTCGATATGTCTCGTGTGTTTGATCGGGGGCTAGGGCCCAATTGTACATGAGGTTTAGGTAATGCATTCTGGTCCATTGCCACCTTGGTTCATTTAAGAGATCTTGGAGTGGTTTGAAGTTTGTTGCTAGATTGCCCGCTAGCTTGCCGGTCAAATACTCTTAAACCCCTTGGAGCTCCCTCTTGTTGGTTGGCACTTGGAGAGTGATAGGGTTGGGTCCTCTGCGAAGGTTTCCTACCATCATGCAGATTGGTACTAAGGGTGTACCCTTGGACTTGCCGATCATTTTAGTAACATGTTCGTACTCCTTGTTGTCCAAGAACGGCAGGTTAATGGTAGCAAGCATATGCATCCAATGTCGCTCGTCTTCAAGACATGGGATATACTTAGTTAGGGGCCCATAGGATTCCTTGATCTAGGTATCACCCTTGAGCATAGTAGAGATGGCGTCGAGGTTGACTATTGCAATTTTCTAGGAGTCCATTTCTACCCTTACGGCTTCTGTTCTATTGCCTAGGAAGATAAGACTATTCCCCCAATCTTCGATCACTCTGGCATTGCGCATCCAGGGTCAGCCCAATAGGATATCGTAGTCCACTCCCTTCATGACTATAAAGTCAACTGAGAATTGGACTCCGGTGATTTTCACCGGCCAGTTTTTAGCACCCCGAATGGCTTCACTTTCATTCCGTTAGCTAATGTGACATTGAACCTAGCAGTCTCGACATGTGGGTTGCCCCAAGTCTGGAGCACTGCATGGCTTAGTACACTAACTCCTACCCGTGTGTCTACAATCCCTTTCCTTGTTGTGTCGCCTAGGGCTAAGACTAGTAAGACCGCATGCATCTCGGTGCCTTCCTAGAAAGCATTAACGTGCAAGGATTTAGGCATGGAGTGCAACATCAAACTCGGTATCTGCGTCTCTACATCATGTTCTTGTAGGCCTGCAATAGCAGCTTGCTCTTACAACCCTTCAATCCACTGCTTCAAGTCCCACCATAGGATCGGATGCTGCCTAAGCATACTCTCCCAGGCTTAACATCATTGGGGTGGTCACTAGAGTGGTAATAAGGAGGTTGTTGGCTGCTCATCTTTCTCCTATTCTGGATTGTCCTAGCTAGTGGCCTTGACTCGATTGCTAGCCCATAAAGTCAAGGCTTTGCCTAAGCGGTACTGCTTGTGGCACATGCGCATCTCTCGGTTTCAATGGAGGGGGTGAAAGTGGCATGATGATGCCAGAGAGATCCTTGATCTCGTCCTCTAAGATGGGCTCCGTATCTTTTAGGTGTTCTTGAGCCTCCTTTACCCACTCCTTCATCTTCTCGATGGCCTCTAGTTAGTGCTTCGGGTTGGGGTACTCCCCTACCTTAGCACCTCCCTTTTCAACAGTCTTTGGGGCTGATGTCTCTGCCTCAGCATCAGTGACTTTCTTTCTAGCAGGTAGCATTGTGGCACTCTCAGTTTTGAGCGCGACTTTAGCTTCAGGTCTCTTCTTCCTTCGCTTGTGGCTCTTCTTCCCTATTGAGGCTACGTCAAGATTGCTAGGACCTCGCAGTGACATGCCGGCCTGCTTGTTTTGTGCACGGGTCATGACATGCAATGGGATATGTGTAGCCTCCCCGTCAAGATTCTCGACACCAAACAACCCCAATGGGACGGATGGCACGTTAGCTGAATTTGAGGATGGCTTTTGCTTTGGACAGTCAACAAAGAGATGAGTGATTCCACACTCAAGACACCTTAGGTCAGCCTTGTCTCTATTTTGTTGCTCCCTTTCAAGACAGCATGATGAGATGTGTCCCAGGTGACCGCAAGTCCAACACATGATTGGATCCTGGGTTTGCCCTCCTAGGCCTCTACCTCGCCCCCTACCTAAGGCCATCACCTGTACTGGTCGATAGTCCATAAGGATTGCGTTGCCCTCATTGTTGTGCGAGATGTAAGGGTATACATAAGGCTCTTTCTCATTTGGCTCTTCCACGTAGTGGATTGGAGCATTGCTTGGTGGATGTGTCACATAGGAGCCAGGTGGTCTAGGTATTCTAGTAGGATTTATATCCATTCTAGGAACAGCTGGCTTAACATCATTTGGCATGGGAAGGGCCAATGGCACTCCCCTTCAGAAGAATTATTGCTGTCTATTCGATATGTAAGGTTGACCGTATGGTTGTGAGTATGGAAGTCTTCTAGGCAATCTACAATGCACACTATTGTGACCGAACCTACTGTAAAAGAGTGCAAGCGCATCATGGGTTAATTCAAGGAGCACCGGGCTCTCACTTGTGCAATTTGTAAATGTAGACAGGCGGTGGAAATGAAGCTAGGAAGATAGAAGGACAATGGGAAAAATGGCCTAGGCTACGGCCGGCCATGTAAAAAAGGGGAAAAGGGGATGACCACCCAAAAGGGATTTAGGGTTTTGTATATAAAGTTGAAAAGTGAATGAGAAGCTCATTCTTGTGTGTGGCCAAAAGTAGCTCTCTTCTTCTTCTTCTTCTTCTTGCTTGCTTGAGCTTGTGCTTGAGAGAGGGAGTGTGAGAGTGTGAGGGAGTGAGTGTGTGAGGGTGAGGGACCGAGGAGGAGAAGCTCTCCATCTTTTCCTCTCTTCTTCTCTTCTCTTCTCTTCTCTTCTCTTCTCTTGTCTTGCTCGCGGCAATGGAGCTTGGAGCGGGAGGATCGAGCTTGCTTGAAGCTTGCACTTGGATCGTGGAGCTACCGAAGTGCGCGGGAGAGGAGGTAACTCGAACGGCACGGAGGTCAGCTCACTACATCCGTAGGTATGGATGGTGCATCGGTTATGTGAGAGGTAGCCACTAGTGCTCGGCTTGGAACGCTTGAAACAATAAGTGGTCCGTGGGTCTTGGTGGTTGAGTGAAAGCTCCCACATTTTGGTTCTGTGCCGGGACGAATGGATTCAAGCCTTGAGCGCTTGCGCGCTTTGAATTGAGCATCAAAGTAAGGGTTTCCCTGAATTGGTGCTTGAGATAAGTAGGAAGTGAGGGGGTTGAAGATGGTATTTGATCTCCTTGGCAAGTAGGTTTTTTGTTTTGTTTAAGGTTTATGTTGTGAGGTGGAGTAGTCTAGGTATTTATTTTGTGATTTGGATGCATTAGAGTAGGAGAAAACAAAGAAAATCAGCATTAGGGTTTCTGTTGTCAAAATAGGGAAAGAGGGTTTGATTTGCTTGCCGATTTGCATTGTGGAGTTTATTGGCTATTCCAGGTATATACAACTCTTCCCCTCCATCCATAGCTTTGATCTGGAGATATGTATGACAGGCCGTGACCTGAATTGTGTGATTCGGGCGATTTATCATCGCACCGGTAAAAAATGCACCGCGCTCGGCGTGTTCGAGTGACGGCGATTTTGGGCCGAGTCCCAGAATCGGCCCTCGGCCCACTACCACTCGGACCACTTGACTTGGCCCGTCCGAGTGACCCACTCGGCCCAAAAACTCATTCGGCCCGTTCGAGCGACCCACTCGGCCCGGCCGACTCGGCCCAAAAACTCATTCGGCCCATCCGAGCGACCCACTCGGCCTGGCAGACTCGGCCCTCAGACATCCAGATTCGGACGGGCTGAATTTGACATTCGGACTAGTCACATTCGGCCCTTCCTACTCGGCCCTCGGACGGTCCGAATCGGGCATTCGGCCCCTGTAATTCGGACCTGTTGGGCCGAATTTATATTTTCTCAAATTTTAACCTGAAGACAGTGAAATTAACCAAGAAACCATACAGAGCCGAAACCATATCATAGATCGATCATTGGGCTGAAACTTAGAGCAAGTAATTCAAAATTTGGCTATAAACGGTTCTCCAAATTGCGCATGGTGTTTACCGTAACGGCCCTGCGGGGCGGGGGGGACTACCCTCCCCCCCCCCCCCCCCCCGCGGGAACCCCACAGAGGGGGCTCTACCCCCTCTGCACCTCCCCCAAGTAGATTGAAGAGAAAACGTGCGCCGTGACAGGTCTTCCAAATTGGACCCTAGTGAAGTAATGGCTTTACACGAGCATGGATTCTCACTTGCAAAAGAGCAACCAAAAGCCCATACCCGAACAGAGAGAAATAGAGATCCTAGAACCTCAATGGGCCCATCTAGCCAACAAGGGCAAAAAGGCCACACTACAAAAACACATAGGTGTTGCATTCGGACTGCATCTAGTCAAAGCGGAAAGCAACAACATCAAGCTACAATAGCGAGAATGACTAGATATGACAGTCCTGACGATAGATGCTCCTTGAATAGCACTACACTGATGATCCAAGGCACCAGTGGAGAATCCACATCTGGTCGTACAGTTGGGGACTCAAGGGCATTTGTCAGAAGGCTTAAATTTACAAGCCAAGACCCGAAAGATGAAGACATAGTACCACCTGCTTATCTTAGGGTCAAACTCACCGCATAAAGAGAGCATAGTGTTGATGCTCTCATTGATGAAGGAGCGGATTTCAATATCTTGACTTGCGAAGCATGGACTCTACTAGGTCAACCAGAGCTCAAACCGACTGATGCAACTCTTAACCCTTACGGGGAACACCCACAAGCACTTCTAGGGAAGTGCAGAATCCTTGTAACTATTGAAACGGAATGCTTGCCAGTCCTGTTCTATGTTCCTCCAAATAGCGAGAATTGTGGAAAGGAAATCCTCCTAGGAAGGCCCTTAAAAAAGGCAACGAAGTGTGAAGCCGACTATATAGCACAGAGGATACACCTAACACTACCAGGTGTGAGGATAATCACGACTTTTAGCAAGGGTGACCTCACCAAACCTTGAGGGAAGGGAAAGGAGCATTCTAACATACCAAGCAAGCCTAGTAATGAGAGCAAGGAGTTGTTGAAAGAGTTGATACAAGCACAGGTTGAACGAAGAGAACTAGTGAGTGAGGCCATACTTGAAACAAAAAGGTCAGGAGACAAGGCCATGGATGGGGTTTGGACTTACAAATATCGTAGTAGACCACGAAAGAAGCCCAAGCCTTATAGACAAAGGCATCGATGGAGAGCTAGCACAACACCACGATGGATATCCAAGGCGTTGCTTCGTGCTCAAGGGTATTATACAAGCAACCGATGGATTTGGGTACCAAAACCCCTTGCTAAACCACCTTTGTCAGAAGCCCAAATTATGTCAAAAGCAAAGAGGCGTAGGGGGAAACCTAAATGAAAATCCACGTCTCGAACCAAAAATATTGGAGTGATTGAGCCCCTCACGATTGAAATCAAGAAGCCAAACATGACCTATCAAAAAGTAGATCCTCAGTCTAGCGGGCTTAGCAAGCAGATATCAGAGGTAACTGTCGAGCATGCACAAGGTCCACTAGTGCCCAAGGAGCCTTTGACTTCCCAAGAGGATAATGAGTACCACAGGCACAACATTGCTCATGATAAGGCTGATTGCTCAACAAAGCTAATGACAGAATCATCTAACAATCATGAGCAAATTCTCCAGTCAGTGCCAAGCCCACATAGGAGTCCCAAATCTCCTACATCCTCTTCACCTAAATGGACACAGGAAGCACAGCAGCAGCAGCCTCGTGCCGCTGCTCAACTTACACAAGTGAATGTGCAAAGGGCAACAAAAGACACCACCACTTCCGATCACCCTAGGGACTTGACACCACAATCCACCAAGGGTAGCCAGCCCACTAAACTAGCTGCTACTACTTCCAATCAGGGATCACATCAGTCACAGTCCTTGGCCGTGACAATGCCCCTTCTGGAACATGTCCTTAGTAGTTTACCTGTGGAGGAGGTGTCGGAACCAACTTCCTCGACAACTCCAGCACTTTCAAAGTGTCTAAAGCCTAGGCTGGAGGAGTTAAACTCAAGGGAGTTGGCTGAAGAGCTGACTCTTTGAAAAGGGAGGTAGTTGTGCTCTCACAACCTAGCGAGGCTATTTAGCAGGCCACGGCCATGTCCCATAAGGACACACTAGAGAAAGAGAATGCTGAGGCTCAACCAAGCACATCAACGGTTGACCTAGTCCAGGGTCCTGAGTCTTTGAGAGATGCACCTTCACTAACCAGGAAAAAGAGGAGAAAACAACGAAGACAACAGCAATCACAGGTGGTTGTGGACCCCAAGAGCATTGAGACCAAGAGCGAGGGAGAGCTGGGGAATAAAGCATCAAGTCCATCCACCAATGAACCCATTGATGTCTCTCCTAATAGCGGTGAAACCTCAATCACATCTGTGTGCTCTGAAAAATCAAAGCAGCCATTGCCATCAACAGTTGCTTTTAACACTCAATCCACCGACAATAGAACTCACATCGACCAATCAAGAGTGGATACAACATCGTCACAACAGGGTGACAAATCTATACCAGTCACATTCGAGAAGAACCATGACAAAATAGCAGCAAAACCTCAGGAAAAACGCACAATCCCTGAGAGCATAAGCAATCCTAGCGTTGACCAATCTTGCTCATCTAGGCCTGAGCCCCCAGCTATGCTAAAGCCTAAGGAAACTCTTAGAACTTTGCATGAGATAGCAACCGAGCAAGCCTTCGTTGAACATAGAAGTGTCACAGAATGCTTAACTGAGTTGGATGCTAAGCTCAAAGTGTTCGCACGTGTCTACGTCCTTGCGGACATGGGCGCATTCCCTAAGGAGCAGCTCGAAGAATACTTACCATTCCCCTTATCTTGGGAAGAGCAAGAACATCTTAATGAGCACTATAACAAGCTCTTACATGAACGCATGCGACTCATCTCTGACGAGGAGGTTGACGAACTGCGCTTAACCGTTATGTTCAATGAAGTGCTCTACTGACCGAATCTCGTAGACATAGAGCAACAGGCCAGAGTCAATTTGAGCAGCGTTGGTGTGAATGCCGCGTTGTAATGGCTGAACTAGGGGCTTAGATCATGACAGTCTTTGAGGAGCGATTGGCCAAATGGCGATCCCAAAGAGACCCAACCTATGTGGCACCAACTTCCCTTCGAGTGCTGACTACCATTCGGGGTACGGACTTGGCTGAACCTAGCCAAGAAAACACTCTGTTTGATAAGGTTCTCACTCAGGAGGAGTTACATGTTGCCAATAGACTCGGACAAGGGTCCATGCTGCTCGATGTGGCAAAATATCTATCGGTACTAAGTAAGCTGCCACGAGTGCTGGATGCGTGTGCCATGCTCCAGTACAATCCTGAGTTCTACAATTGGTTTTTATCCTCACGGAGTGACATGGTTTCATGAACATGTACATAAATAAACAGCGTGTTTTGTGACTGTGTAAATAATACCAAAAGAAGCAAAGGCCAACACACCCCATGAGCAATGATGACCAAGTGCAGGTGATACGCATCAAGTCAAAACTAAGGGATTCATGTTGGTGATGTCTTGTTTAGCTGGACATTTTCATTATGGTTGAAGCATGTGACTTGCATGTACTCTCACGCCTTTCCAAGTGAATGCAGGATGACACAGGTCAATGTCTATAAGCATTTAAGATCAAGGTCACCACAAGACCACCAACCCCATAAAGAATCATTATGGAGGAAGTGATAGGAATACAAAAAAAAACAAAAGCCATGACGGAAATGCCACTGGATGAGAACCCAAGGACACCTCTGCAGAAAGCACATATTGCAACTGAGCATGGCCGAAGCATAATCATCGATTACCTCCTCCTTCTTGGCCAAACTCTATGTTTGGGCACAAGCCACGCTCTCAACAAGGGCGAACGTCTCTTCATTATCCAGGATTCAATTCACAAGATGCTCTACCCTTGTCCATGCGCAACTCACTCCAAGTGCTACCTCAATTGTTCGAAGTCTCACATGATACAAAGAGGATTGCAAATCTCTAGTGTATCTCTTCATCTCGACAATAGTTCCTCTAGCATCAAGGCTGGTGACACAATCATCTTTGTAATATCCATTCTTCATAACCTTTGGATCCCAACATTTCTCAATCCAAATGAAAGGCTAACAGCCTCAATGTATGGCATTGATTGTATTCATTTTTTCCACCAAAAAAACAAAAAAAAAGAGAAAGAAAGAAAGAAAAGAAAAGAAAAGAAAAAGAAGAAAAAAAGTACACACGATCACAGCACTGCACCTAGGGGTCCTCAAATTAGGTACGTCCAGTGACCTTGGTCGGCTGGCTCCATCCCTAATCCCCTAGCCCTTTATACATCCCCCACAATTGTTCAGGGCACATTAAGGGCAGGACATACCTAGGGAGCTTGTCTCGCCTATGGTTAGTAGATATGTCACCCTGAACCACTTGCACAATTCTTTTGCATCCATCTCAATGCCATTACAATCAACAGTGGTAAGCAAGGCATGAAAGACAATGGAAAAGTATACCATACTTTTCAAGCACTACAAGTAGCCACTAGCTACCAAAAGCTAAGACATCAAGGAGCTCAATTACGCTACATTGCCTTGACATGACCATAATGATGTCTCAAGCAATCTTCCAGTGTACTCTCCATCTTCATCGATAAATTTTTCCATCAACTTAGCCCCTTGCTTCACTGACCCATTGCTATACAAGGAACCAGGCCGACAGTCTTCTAACTAAGTAATATCTAAGTATGCACAAGCACTCACATAATATCTACACCGAAGTATATACACAGTTTGGGTCCTCAAGTGTAGGACAATACTCTCAGCTTGCTTAGAGTTCGACGTGTCTCCCAAACTCATTGCACTATGTCTTGTGCACAATAGAGAAGACTAGCACTACCCTTAGGGAGAGACCACATGAGAGGTTTTCAATTGCAGGTGTTGAAGACTCCAATGAAAGTGTCATTCGTTCTTCATTAACACCAAACTCTGAATGCTTATCCCTTACCATCCGACAAGCCCGCAAAGAATCGTCATGTGCAGAATCCCCAACAAACCAACACTTGTGCTGGCCATCACTGCAATCCCCAACACAGAATAGCCCTACCACCAACTCCAACAACCTTCCACCAGCCACCTTGGCCACCAACAAGCCCCCAGGACCTTCTTCCACACCACCACCAACACTCCTCCACAGAAACCACAGGCGTCCTTGTCACCCACGTCTTCGGTGCACGCTACAGCCTATTACCTATGACGGTGAGTGCCATGGGACTGGCACTCGTGTAGAGGGGGGTAATGTTAACCCTCAAACGAACAAAGGTGGAAAATCCGGAAAAGCTAAAGTAGAAGACAAAGACAAAGGCCTAGGCAAAGAGAAACGAAAGACAAAGACGCACAAGGAGAAGAGTCCTAAATAAGGGAGAAAGGCGCACAAGGAAAAGCGCAAGTCAAAAATTTTGTAAAAGAGCGCAAGCGCATCATGGTTTAATTCAAGGAGCGCCGGGCTCTCACCCGTGCAATTTGTAAATGTAGACGGGCGGTGGAAAGGAAGCTAGGAAGATAGAAGGACAATGGGAAAAAGGGCCTAGGCTATGGCCGGCCATGTAAAAAAGGGGAAAAGGGGATGACCACCCAAAAGGGATTTAGGGTTTTGTATATAAAGTTGAAAAGTGAATGAGAAGCTCATTCTTGTGTGTGGCCAAAAGTAGCTCTCTTCTTCTTCTTCTTCTTCTTGCTTGCTTGAGCTTGTGCTTGAGAGAGGGAGTGTGAGAGTGTAAGGGAGTGAGTGTGTGAGGGTGAGGGACCGAGGAGGAGAAGCTCTCCATCTTCTCCTCTCTTCTTCTCTTCTCTTCTCTTCTCTTGTCTTGCTCGCGGCAATGGAGCTTGGAGTGGGAGGATTGAGCTTGCTTGAAGCTTGCACTTAGATCGTGGAGCTACCGAAGTGCGCGGGAGAGGAGGTAACTCGAACGGCACGGAGGTCAGCTCACTACACTCGTAGGTATGGATGGCACGTCAGTTATGTGAGAGGTAGCCACTAGCGCTCGGCTTGGAACGCTTGAAACAATAAGTGGTCCGTGGGTCTTGGTGGTTGAGTGAAAGCTCCCACACTTGAACACTCTCATCTTGTCTTAGGCTTGATAGGCTTATTTAATCAATTTCTGGCCGTCTTGGTAGGTTTTAGGTTGCTTGCTACGCCGTCTTACTCAGTTTAGGTTCATTTGGGATCTATGTTTCCACTAGCTGCCGTTAAGGCGCTGACTCTCTCAACAACCTACTCAAGCTGCTAAGCAGCCACATCTTGCAAATTTGCCTATTCCTTGTGCCAGAATCGAGTTATGGGCATCGAGATGGCTCACAAATGTTGGCATCATTTGAGATGTAGCTGGGTCTGGTGCAAACTTCCACAAAATTTCCAAAAGTATGACTCGACCCAACTTGTTCAAATTGCAGGGGCCGAGTGATAGACTCGAACGGGCCGAGGGCATCGGGCCGAGGGCCGAATAGGAACACCGACCAAACTTGCAGCTCGGACGACCGAATAGATGTGGCATAGGGTTGAGTGGTTCAAGGGCCGAGTGGTCTGAGAGCCGAGTCACATTAGTGGGTTGAGTCGATTGTTCGGACGAGCCGAGTCAAAAAGGGCCGAGTGGGTTGGGTCGAGTCAAGTAGGGTGAGGGCCAAATATCGGTTTTGTCCGAATGGTTGACTCGGACGGCCCGAGTGATACGTGTCCTAGTCGAGTGGTCCGAGTGGTTCGAGGGTCGAGTTGTCCGAATGGTTCGATACTGGGACTTGGCCCATGTCCATGCCACTTGGACGGGTTGAGTCGTATGCGACGATGGTTGCGCTGATGATGATCTCATTGAATATGATGATACACGCAATCACCATGCATGCTGACTTCCAAATCACAACAAATACCTAGCAAGAAGGTTCTGATATATTTGAATCGTGAGAAGAACTCTTCGATGGCAAGATTGAACCGAATCATTGATGGAAACTCTCTCCCTCTCTCCCTCTCTCTCTCTCTCTCTCTCTCACTGCTAGGGTGAAAGATAAGCTTTTCTATGGTCTCCTAGCCCTTAAACCCTTTCCCGAGCAAGGTCTTACTATCCCCAATCACTCCCTTGTCGGCATTAATCATTCAAACCACTCTTTTTTTCCATTTACCTCGATTTGTGCCTGTTTTACCCTATTTTACAATAGTAAACCCTACACCTCTCCAATCTAATTTCTTAATCCTAACCTACACTAAATGCAACAAGAATCAAAAGCAAATAATTGAAATGATCTCCCCTTCTTTCCCAATAATTGAACAATCAAAATACTTACTTGTATCGAAGATCAAAAGCCCCAACTTCCTACCTATCTCAAGCTTTGGTTCGAGGATGAATCCCTTACTTTGATGCTCGATATGAGGTGTGCAAGTGCTCAAGATTGAATCCGATAGTCCTGGCAATGTAATTAAAATGTGGGAGCTCTCACTCAACCGCCAAGATCCATGAACTACTTATTGTTTCAAGCGTTCCAAGCGAGCTCTAATGGCTACCTCTTACCTAGCCGATGCGCCTCCAAACCTATGAATGTAGTGAGCTTACCTCGATGTCGAAATGAGTTGCCTTCTCCTTTGCACACACCGGTAGCTCCACGATCCTAGATGCTAGCTCAAGTATCCTCAAACCTCGTTCTTCAAGCTCCATCCACCATAGCCATGCGCGAGTGAGAAAAGAGAAGAGAAGAGAAGAATAGAAGGGGGAATGGTGAAAAGCTTCACCCTCTTGATCCCTCACTCCCACGTGCTCACTCCCTCACCCTCTCAATCTCCCTCTCTCTATATCACACATACACACACATACACACACACAAACACACACACACACACACACAAGAAAAGAGAAGAAGAGAAGGAGAGAGATCTCTTGTTAGCCACACACTAAAGAATGATCTTCCATTCACTTTTTGAACTTTATATACAAGCCCTAAAATCCTATGGGCACCCATCCCTTTTTACATGACGGGCCTTTGTGGCAAGGTCATTTTCCCTATTTCCCTTTACTTGCCTCATGTCTTAAGCCTACACCCGTCTATTCTTTTACAAATGGCACAGGAGGGAGCCTGGCGCTCTTTTACAAGAGTTTTTTGAGTTTTTTGAGGTGCCTTCTATTTAAAATTGCACTTATACAAACAAGAGAAGAGAAGAAGACAAGGAGGGAGGTCTCTCGTTAGCCACACACCAAAGAATGAGCTTCCATTTACTTTTTGAACTTTATATACAAGCCCTAAAATCCCATGGACACCCATCCCTTTTTACATGACCAGCCTTTGTGGCAAGGTCCTTTTTACTATTTCCCTTTTCTTGCCTCATGCCTTAAGTCTACACCCATCTATTCGTTTACAAATGGCACAGGAGGGAGCATGGTGCTCTTTTACAAGAGTTTTTAGAGTTTTTTGAGATGCATTCTATTTAAAATTGCACTTTTGCCTCAACTTAGCTTTTAGGGGGCCGCCTTTGTGCCTTTTCTATTTTTCTGTTCTTTTTTCGCTTTTTGCTTCATATTTCTGCCATCTCGAACTGAGGTTAACAATAAGTAGAGGAGTCCCTTAAAGTGATTGTGCATAATGTACATACCAAGTATATAAGAAGCATGCCCTATATCATTCATCTCAAATCTCTTCTCAAGTTGTGTCTTCAAAGCATCCGACTCATCATAAGCACTCTAGGAAATTAACATGTATTATCAAAATGATAAGGCTACCATCACGGGCCTTCTTCATGTAAAGACATGGAGCCATATGCAAGAAAGTATCAAACTTGTGATACCATTTCCTAGATGCCTGCTTAAGTTCATAAAGACTCTTTCTCGACTTGTATACCACGAATTCTTTGTCCTTTTCCACAAAACCCTCAAGATACTATACATAACTGTCTTCATGCAGGTTCTCATATAAGAAATTTGTTTTCACATCCATCTAGTACAAGTCCAGATCTGTCCATGCAACAAAGGCCAAATCCAAGCAAATGGTAGTCATCTTGACTACATGGAAGAATATCTCATCAAAATCAACTTCATTTTCCTATTTAAAACCCTTAGTAACCAAATAGGCCTTATATGCTGGCTTAGATGACCAAGGATGCTCTTCAACTTATACATCCACTTGTATGGCAATACATGTTTTTGTCTAGGCAGTGGAACCAAGGCCCAAATATGATTATTTTATAGTAAATCAAACTCATATTGCATGGCCCTCTCCCAAGAGTGATCATCACCTCTATGCATAGCCTCCTCATAAGTAAATGGCTCACTAGAACTTGTCATCATGCCATAATGCCTGCAGCACTTATAATGATCATTAGGAGGATGTAAGGCTCTAGTAGAGTATCTCAAGACTATGTAGGAGGCTTGTATATCTTGTCCTCTCTATCCAACATTATGATTGTTCACAATAGGAGGAACTTGGGTCACTACATCATCAACATATATAGATTGTCTAACTAGGGCAGGCTATATAGTAACACAAGGCTCCTCTTAAAAGTTCACCCTTTGCACCCCAATCACTTGCTATGGTTTCTTATGCATTTTTTCCTCATGAAACACAACATCATGGCTGCAGATAACCTTTTGAGCTAGTGAATCCTAAAGACAATAGCCTATCTCCCCTACATCACCATATCCAAGAAAGATGCATTTGGCAAACTTTGAATCCAGCTTGTTGCGTTTATCCTTGGAAAAATGGCAAAATGTCTCACATTCAAAGACCCTCAAGTAAGCATATGAGGGAGGCTTACCAAACATATCTCCTCTACAACTCTACCACTATTATAATAACCAAAATTTGACCAATAGTACCTACTTGATAAAAATAGTGCTTGGTTGGTCCATCTCTTTAGTATAGATTTCATTCTAGGGACACATGCTTTCACCCATTCACCAAAGGATTGACTTAAGTTCATAAACTCATCTCGTATCTGCTCTTCAAAACCTTCACGCTTGAATTTAGTGAGGAAGGCCAAGTTCAGTTCATCCCATGTACCAAAAGTTCATGCTGCTTATCTCTCCTATCACTAAAATATTGCGCCTTTGAAAGTGGCAGGGAATATGACCAACCAATCCTCGAGGATTTTGGCATTGTTGGCTACACACAACACTACCATGAACTCAGCTATATGAAGATCAAGGCTTCATTGTACTCTCCCTTAAATATGGGCAATGAGACTACGTTTGCTAGCTTGTCATCAATGTTTCCAGGATGGATTTGGCTAGGAAGGGGACCTTGAGTCGCTATGGAGACTTTTGTAAAGAGTGCCGTAAGGGACTCAAAGGAGACTTCTACTGCTAGCTTATTCTCGGCTTTGATTTTTGCCTTAGCCTATGTTGGTGCTTGTTAATGACAGTTTTCCCTGGCTGCACACCAAAAACATGGAGTCCTAAGAGAAACACCAAGAAAATAGGGAATCTACTACAAGAAAGTCTATATTGTATAATCAAAAAGTATGTTTTTTATATTTTAATCAACCACAATAAGAAAAACAACACTAATCTTTTAAAATCTTCACGTAGCATCATGTAACAATTCTCCCATGGATTTAACTTGAACAAAATCGATTATACTCTTCATATTCTTCATAGAATTTATCAAGAGACTACAAAAACACAAGAGGATATACCATTTTGAATGAAAAGATAGCATATAGTATTAATATTCAAAGGTTCCATAGCTTTCTCTCACAATTTCTCACTCATAGATACATTGTTTTGTATGAAAAATTGGCTCTCTCTCACTCTCTATCTCTCTCACATTTGCTCTCTTTCAATAGTGCATTATCTCATCACTAAAATAATCAAGAATCACTCTCAATAATCTCTCTTTGGTCGTGAATACACCTCTCAACAGGTGTGTTTGATATGAAGGGTACAGTGACTCTTCGTAGCTCAACACTGTCATTATCACTTTAGTCTTCACTTGAGTCTTTTGCATCTACTTCTTCTTCTTCTTCTTTGAACTATTTTGAACTTGCATTCATCTCTTTCCAAGGTTAGAAAAGTTTCCCAAGCTACACCCTCATCTAACAAAACACTTACAAAAATATACAGAGGCAGAAGCTCAACAAAAGGTTATAGAAAGTCAACAGCAAGCATCTAGCTCAACTAAAACTATTCAAAACCATTAAGAATCATTCAATAAGCTTCCAAATACTCTCAAACTCCATCAATCATTATTCCAACCTCTCATAAAGAAGGAAAACAAAACAAAACAAAAGCTCAACAGAACCAATTAGACACTCAATAGGATCTTTTAGAACATCATATCTCCACTGAAAAATATAAGGAGCTTCTTAAACCTATCCAACCTTGTCCAAATATCTCTTAAACACTTCCAAACCGATCAATCATCATTCAAATAATACAAAAACCATCCAAAATTCCAATAAAAAATAGCCAAAAAGTACAATCATATCAATCCTCAACATATCCCCACACTTAATCAGGGAGTGTTCTTGTGACCTTAGAAAAAGAGAATAAAAGTTCAAAATATAGCTCAGCTTGATCTTTTATAGCAACTTCAGGAAACACCATCCAAACACAACCCCAACTTATAACCTGCATCTAATAAAGAATTGTGACAAAAGGAAAATTGTCAAGAAAACATAAAGGTAAGAACCAAATGTGACATTAGTCATATTATCCCTTGTGGCTCTGATAAAATGCTGATCCATTTTAGCCAGGAGATCCGAACTCCAATCAATGATAATACCTTTCAGCACCATGTGGAAAGCTGTAAATAACTCCTTCGAAAGATAATGGGAAGGGTTTTGGTAGGTATAAATCTATCATGAAGGAACTGGCATAATTGCTTCTAGAAGAAAGGATTGGAAATCATGGACACACTAACTCCTGAAGTAGTGATAACCCACTTAGGATCCAAGATATCTTGGGTCTATTTCTATAATAGCTTTAGAATATCCTCATTAGAGAATAGTTGGCAAGAATTAAGAAAAGGTTCCCCACTGTATGGTAAAGAAAGAGCTTCACCTAGGCTCTTAGGCATCATGAGGATAACTATACCATGAACATGGCTGGACCTCTTGTCGTAAGAAGTTAAGAACTGATCACATGTCAGAGTCATCTGGGATAAGTGGCAGTGGAAGAGCCATAAATTTGGATAACCTAGTCTCATTAATAATATCCGAATCTAGCAACAGTGAATAATCATACAACACCAAGATAATATACCGGATCGGGGTAGGAGTATGAGGCACCATTTAGATGGTTCACACACACACACACACACACACACACACACACACACACACACACACACACACACAATAACAAGGAATGCTTACAAAACAGCAAAATAACAACATATAAGATATCGACAACAAAAAACTCACATGGACCCGACCAACTTACTGACCACCCCAAGCAATCCACATCCTAGGGAAAATCCAACATGACCTTTGCACTTATGTGACTGAAAGCTTTGTGAAATGAATACAAATAGGCACTCAATATCCCCGTATCAAGCATGAAAGAAAAAGAATACACACCATAATCTGACTTACAGCAACATAACCAAAGAAAAACTGGACTAATCCAAATCACGACACACTAATGACTAGACCACAGATGATTGGAACGGTCAACAAAGACTTAGATTGGTCAGCATGCCACCCATCCCATGTAGCACTTCATTGAAAAAGGGAATGGTGCAATGTGAGGGGAAATGAAAAATTTAATTGAATATTCCTTTTACAAATTAGTTAACAATGAGTTAGGTGATAAACCTCAATAAGAAAACGACGGTTCATTTTATCCATTTAAAAAAAACTTATTAAGTATTACAATGTTTGTTAATGTCCTCGTACTATATCCCAACTATTCAAGGTCAAAGTGTTAAAAAAGGCTCTCATGATTGCTCCTATCTTAAGAGCCCCAAATTGGACAATAACATTCATGTACATAATATCAACACCTCCAAATTTTCCATTGGAGTGGTGTTATGCCAACCCATTGAACATAATATGGATTTTTCCATGAGTTTTGCTGATCGGCAACTAACTGAGATAGAAATGAACTACTCTACCACTAAAAGAGAAGGGTGAATGATGATCGTTTACATTGCGAAAAAGTTTCATCATTATCTTCTCGTTACACCTTCACTTTCTTTGTTGATTTACCAAGCATTGGTATACATTGTAAATAAACCTTGTGCCATAGGATGCATTGTGGCATGGCTTTTATTACTATTGGAGTTTTATTTCTTGATTATGGTATGCAAAGGAAAATAATACTTCATTGTTGATCACTTGTCATGAGTGACCAATGGAAAACATACTACAAGAGTTAATGATCAACTCCCAAGAGGCCGATCTCATGCCACATTGGGCCAGTGACATAATGCATATTCTCAAGCATGTCCTATTAGAATGACCAATTGAAAAAGTTTGAGTAACATGCCTTCTAATTAAGATATAACTCTATCAATTGATCATCAGACAATTGTATTACCTAGGTCAGAATGGTCTTCTTCTATGGTGCGTTTAAGAGCATGAAATTGAGGATGTGGTGCAAGAGGCATATGATGGCTTTTCTAGAGCACTTCAATGCACATACAATAGCTTGAAAGGTGCTTCAAGTCCTATTATAGTGGCCCACTCTCTTTAAGGATGCAGCCATATTTGTTAAGCACTCTCACAAGTGCCAACAAACAAAGTTGCCCATTCAAAGGGATAAAGTGGATCTCACCTTGGTAATTGCTTTTGCCAATGTTTTGAAAAATGGTGTATCGAGTTCTTGAGACCCATTAGAGCCTAGTTAGATAATACTCACAAGCTTGATAAATCATTGTCATCGTAGATTACATGACTAAATGGGCTAAGGCAAGGATAACCTATAAGAAAAATGCACGAACCATTGGCGATTTCTCTCGGAGAAAGACATCTTATATTTTTTCCATTGAAATTGTTGGTGAGCAAGTGATAAACTTCCTCAATGAAGTGATTAAACATTTTCTATCTACATTCCTGGTCATCCATAGAAAGTTTAGTTCTAATTAACCCTAAGCAAATGGTTAGGTAGAGGCAACAAATAGATTCCTCATTAGTATATTGACCAAAATTGTCTTAGCATCGCATTCAGACTAGGATAATAAGCTCATGGTAGCACTATGGGCCTATGGGACAACCTACAAGACTACCATGGGACAAACTCCATTCCAACCTATATATGACATAGAGATCATCGTGCATGTACAATTTTTAGTCCCTAGCTTGCACATTGCTAACCAAGAGCTCTAGGAAGATAGTAGATCTTGGCAACATTGCCTCAAAGAGTTGGAATGCTTGATTGATATGCCCACTAGCCATTCATGCCCTGCTTGCTAATGTGGTCACAAGAGAACGTGTGCGATTAGAGTCAATATGCTTGCCACATAGTGCAATTAGTTACCACATGACATGCATAAGGATTGGAGTGATTAAATTAATGATGAATGTGTCTGTGTTCAAAGTGGTTAAGCATTGTGTGGTGCCTTTGTGAAATACATGCACAATGAACAATATGTTAAGAGTGCTCTTAATGTAAGAGTGAGGGCAAAGTTGTGGTTCACTTGTGCACCTATGCCCAATGCATGGCAATGGCACAACCAACACCTCCTTGCTTTCTTGCTATCTCTTCCAATTCTCCCTTCCGAGTAGGGTGGATGTACCAATGCACAAAGGATGAGGTCTAGTGCACATGATTCCACACACATGTCCTAACACACAAGATTCTCTTGCAAGCAAGTAGTACACAACGCTCACCAGTGCTCAGTGTGCACCATATGCCCTTCTAGTTCCCATGATGTACAAGTGAGAATAAAATTGTTTCAAAAAGAGAAAAAGAGAAAGTAGACTAATGAGTTTTGAATAGTCAAATGCAAGGCAAACAAAAGCATTCCATAGTCACAACAATCGGTGACCCATTTCAGGACCTATCTATAATTTTATGTTATAGAAAAAGTGGCTAAACTTCTAGCTTAGACTATAGAAAGTGAGGTGATTTTTTGGCTAAATAAAAGAAATACTATAATCAATCTAATAAATACTTCCAATCAAACCCATAAAGATACAAAACTTTAAAAGTGTTGTTTTTAGACTAATAATAATAGAAATTAAGCATAGAATGAAAGATAGTTCAACTATGTTAATGGAAAGAAAATAGAATGACTAAAGCAAGGTAAATTAGAAAGCACAAAATTATCAAAGCTCAACCTTGTTCCAAACAAATATCCATAGATAATATATTCATCAAATAGAGTGCAACATTGACCCACCTTTTCTATTGAAAAGCATTTCTACTTAGGTTTATTATATACAAAGAAAAACACTTGAATATCTCAAGCTGGCCATCTAGTGGCACGAAGCACTTCATTATTTTCATCTAAGTGTGGGAGATGTTGTTGGTGCTATCGACCTTACATTGATATCCACATGATTTTATGAGCATTAGTTGACATCCAATATCTTAAAACTTGATCATATGGAAAGTTCTCCATTGAGTATTAGGAAACATATAATCTCACATAACTATCCAAGTCTGTACTTAGCTTGTTGCACACCTTATTCTTTAAAAATCCCATGATGCTAAGCATTCTTTCATCCCCCATTGATCCTAAAATCCTTGTTTGAGCCAAGTCAACAAGCTGAAAATATTCAAGTATACATTCTTGGAGAACTTGGCTAATGCCCAACTTGTTTCATAATTAGATGATAGCACATGATTTGTGGACTTTGTAAGCTCATCAAATTGGTGCCACATATTATCTTCTAAGCATTGTATTTATCTAAAAGTGTATCCCCATTTAGTATTGATATGGTTTCTTTGGACTCCTATACTTATACAACTTTTTCAAAGTAATCTTTAAGCTCTCAACGAATGATGTGGCAACCTCTGTGATAGCTTGCAGAAAAACACATACCAAGATGGTAACATGGTAGCCTATACAATAGCCTACTATAGCAAACACAGGGAGTTCTATAATCGTATGGGTAGGGTAGTAGCCAACAAGTACAAACACATTAGTTGTTGGCGATAGTAGATCAGTAAATATTAGTAGCATTTGGGTTGGATAGCAGTTGTAGAAGGTATGGACTACACGATGAAGGTTGGAAACATGACCCAAATGGATGTAAACAAGGTCGGCTAGCCTCAGTTGAGATGTCCTCCATGAATGGGGTGTGGATAGTGAAGCTAGAAGGCTTGAAACCTACAAAAATGAGATTGGGATGAATGGAGAGCAATTTGTCTATTTATAGAATGTTTCAGAACCTTGAACCTCTACCAGTTTTAAATTCTCATGAATCGTACCTCGTTTAATGGTTTTCATTAATAGAATATTTTTTGGGTTGTCACTCTTTTCTTGAAATCTACTTGAAAAACTTGCATGTCTTGTTGTGAAGGGAGTGAGACTTGAAGTGGAAGCATAGAGCAAAGCAAGAGCTATGGTGGAAGGAGCAAGAGCAAAAAAGAGAGAGACACAAGATGTGGGAAATCCAACAGTCACAATGTGTGATTGGCCTTCCCTTTATTCAAATGTCATTGGAAGAGTGAAGAATAAAGTGATAGTGATGGGCGCTCACCACCTACAATGTATAGGTGTATGGATATGCAGGTACTTTCAGTGTAATTTATACACAATGTGGCTAGGCACAAGCACCTTTACTACCAACAACCTCCTAAAAGGCAAATGTGCCCCTAGCGAGGAGAGAAGAAAGAAAAAAGTGACAAAGTACAAATGTACATAAGTATAATGGGATGAGGAAAGATGTCATGTTATCCAACGCCCATCAACTTTCTAAGGAAGGAAAAATGCTCCACTAAGAGACTTTTAGTGAGCATATTTGTAGGATTTTGATCAATTGAGATCTTCATAAGCTCAATGTACTTGTCCTCAATGACCTCTTGAATAAAGTGGTAATGCATCTCAATGTGCTTCGTCTTCACATGGAAGACCAAATTCTTGGCCAACTGAATAGCACCTCTAGTAAAAGTGAAAACATAGCTAGAGATGGACTTCTTGCTATCTACATGTCTTGCATAATCAGAGTCAGTGTACCCAACGACTCCTATATCATGGCCACCATAACAGATGCACATAGTTGTTATGCCCTTTAGGTACCTCATGATACCCTTGAGGGCATCTCAATGCTGTCGACCAAGTGTAGCCATATAGCATGCCACAACTCCCACTACAAATGTTATGTCAGGATGAGTGGTTATCATGGTATACATCAAGTTGTCCACTATGAATACATAAGGAATCTTGGACATCTCAGCCTTCTACTCATCAAATTGCAGACAATTGGTCTAACTAACCTTCGTGTAAGAAGTTAAAGGATAGCTAATAGGCTTAACATCCTATAGATGAAACTGCTCAAGAACCTTCTAGATATACTCATTATGTGACAAGTAGAGGAGCCCCTTAGAGTGATCGCATGTAATGTGCATCCCAAAAATATATGAGGCATGACCCATGTCCTTCATCTCAAAGCTCTTCTCAAACCGACCTTTCAAGGCATCCAACTCATCATGAGTACTCCCAACAACCAACATATTATCCACATAGAGGATCAAAATCATAAGGCTGCCATCACGAGCCTTCTTCATGTATAAGCACGGATGTTTGTTGCAAGTTGTCTAGCAGGTTGCATAGTATAATAGAAGGCTCCCCCTAAAATATCACCCTATGTACCTCAACGACATGATCAGGCTGTTATGCATTTTCTCCTCATGGAAAACAACATCATGGCTGCGAATAATCTTCCGAGTCTGCGGATCCCAGAGGTGATAGCCCATCTCACCTCCATCATCGTAGCTAAGAAAGATGCATTTTCTAGACTTAGGATCCAGCTTATTGTGCTTTTACTTGGAAACATGGTAGAAAGCCTCACAACCAAAGACATGCAATTGAGTATATGAGGGAGGTTCTCCAAACCATATCTCCTCTGCAACTAGTCAAGAGCAGTACATGGGGAACGATTTATCAAGCATATGGTAGTAGTAAATGCCTCAACCCAAAATGTTATGGTAAGCCTGACTAGCTAAGCATACTGTGAAATTGCTCCTGAATTGTTATATTCATTCGCTCAGCCACCATACCATTCAAGGGTGGGGTGTACAGGGTGGTCAACTGACACTTAATACCCCACTCATCACTACTCAAAGGCTTTAGATACATACTCACTCCCATTCTCTTACCTTAGGCATTTGAACCTATACACAGAGTGGTTCTCAACCAAAGTAAACCAATGCTGAGATGTGGCCAAGACTTCCAACTTCTACTTAATAGGATATGCCCAGTCGTTATGCGTGTAGTCATCAACGAAAGTAAAAAATATTTTGCGCCACCTAATGAGTTGCAGGGCATAGGACCACATACATCCAAATGAACAAGAGATGAAGGCTCACCCATGTATTTCACACCAGACTTTTTATACATATTGCATGCTTGCTTGCCATATAAACAATGATCACAAGACTCAAAGCATTTATAGTCAAGGAATGGAAGATACTGCAAATGAGTAAGCATTTTCATTCCTTTCAAGAATATGCTCCCAAGGTGATGATGCCACAGAGATACATATGAAACTACATCTACACTGACAAAATATGGTCAATTAACCCAGATATAAGCAAGGGGTAGAGAGTATTGTACTTAACACCATGTGCAATGACAAGATTTCCACGGGTAATCTTCCATGTTGAGGAATCACCTAAAGAAACTACATAATCTGTATCATCCAAAGTGCTAGTAGAGATAAGGCTCTCTGTGAGAGCCAATACATGGCGTACATCATAAAGAGTAAACATGCAATTATATCAAACTATAGCTAGAAATCACCAATACCAACTACCTCCAATCCTAGGTCATTACCCAAACAGATAGATCTAGTCATACTGCAATAGGAGGAAAACCACTCTCTATGAGGGGTCACATGAAAAGAAGCCGCTGAATCTATCAACTGACACTGAGTATACCTTGACAAAGCATCAGTTAGCTATGAAGTATCAAGAGAAGCAGTTGTGAGTATGAAATCATCATCAGAATTAGTCTACATAACATTAATCTCTTCAATCTAAACACTAGATTTGCCATGGACAATGCTTTGATTATCATTTTTTTCCTATGCTTTACCCTTGCTCTCTTCTTTGCACTTGTCTTGGCACATTTTATGGCATTGCTACCAAATATACCCTGCTTTCCCACAATAATGACAAGTCAATGAGGACTTACTACAAGACTATCCACATGATTGAGAGCGAGATTATTGAGAGTCTTTGCCATGGTGGTCATTATCGCCCCAACCATTATTACCTCTAACTATCAAAGCATGAGAGGTGTGGGAAACATCGACATTCTTTTTGTTAACCTCTTCAATCAAGAGTGCACCCTCTACATCCTGCAACTATAACCCATCAGTAGGTATGTTGGCACACATAGCAATACGAAATATATATCATGATTCGTGTAGTGTAACTAAGAGGAGAAAGGGAAGAAGAGTGTCCTTGAATTCAATCCCCTACAAAGATAAATGACTGATAATGGAATGAAACTCATTTAAGTGGGCTGACATACAAGTGCCCTCCTTCATGCGAAAGTGTATGAGTTCCTTCAGCTAATACATTTGAGAAGTGGGGCTTTGCTTGTCATAGACATTGAGAATCTTTTCCCATAATTTCCATGTGGACTACCTATCAAAGACAATGTTATAGAACACCTGCTTAGAGAGGGATAACATGATGGTGGACTTACATAGCTCATCTAATTCAGCGTAATCATTTGCATCAATGAGTTTGAACTTGACACCCTTATGTTTTAAGGGCCTAACCTACATTTTCTGCACTAAAACTTGTTAGATTTGGGCCTTCCAATAGCTCTAGTTGGTGTCATCCAACTTATCAATATTAAAGATAGCACTATCAATTGAGCCATGAGCCATAATGAAGATAAACAAGTGCACAAAACAGGGCACTATAATTACTGCAAATAGCCCTAAAACCTCTGCCAAATCAAGCTAAAAACAAGGGATACGGACCAAGTAATGAACTTTCCACAAACTCAATGTAAATAATTATCAAATGAAGGTGAGTGCTCACATAAATAGTGCAATAAAATACAATTATAGCATGTTGAAGATGAAGTATATCAGTAATAATAAATCAATGCAAAAGAGGGGCAATCATTGATATAAGATAAACTATAATTGCCAAGGAATAGCTCCGACTAGCAACGAGTTAATATGTGATTGGCACCAAGAAGTGTCAAAGAATCAATGTGTCAGACTGAGATACGTCGCATAGGCATAACTATCATGCATAAAGTGGGTCTCATGGAAAACAGAAGAGACCAACTAGAGGCACAACAAACTCAGCAATGTAATGGAAGCTCAATACATAACCAACCAAGATGCATACATCATTGACAACATCATGGCAGAGATAGGTGTGGCCCAAAAGTAATGTCAGATCAGCCCCCTAAGCATCAACTACATACATAAAACATAACAAAGGCATGTACATGTCACCAAGTCCCACGATCTCTTTGTAAGACCCTCAAGCTAAACTATATAACCAAAAGCTCAATGTAATATCCAAATGTCAAGAAGTGGCTCCCATTGGAGTAAAAGCCAAGTGCTACATGAGCAGACAAAGCTCAAAACACAATGTGGACGTCATCCATACATCCAAGATCCAAGTAGTATACATCGAGGAGCATCCAAACTAAGTATATTGCAAGGCTCTTACTAGAGCATTAAATAACCATACATAATAGTGAATCATAGCCAATGTCAAGATTTAAAGCTCTAATCTTAAACGCATAATAGAGCATGTAACATGAACCATAAGCATTGGCATATCACTTAGAATAATCGATAAGCATCTTGGAGCAATAGGCATATGCTTTCACTGATAAAATAGCATTCAGCCCTGGTTATTACACTAATAAAAAACCTCTATAGAATTGAGAAAAAGAGTACTCAAATAGTCCCAGAGCATTCCAATACATTAGTATAACATCTTGAGATGATCTAGCATCAAATAGACATCCTTGGAAGCATAAGTGACCTCTAGACAATGAATGAATTGTTATCCTGAACTATATGACATCAAACTGTCACAGAATGTGGATCAATGGGCTGATCCTAGGAGCTCCAATGGATGCCCAAACTCATGCTAGAGATGGTAGGGAAGTTTCAATGATTGCCAAGAGTTGAATGGACTACTAGGAGCTAGAGGATGAGGTAGGCTGATTAGGAAGGACAGGGGGAAAAGAGGTGCAATTCATGTTGGTGCATCTACCCCTCTTGTTGCACCTATTGCTAGTACTCAAGCTTTGGAAGCACTCTAAGGTGCTCGAAGGGATCGAGTAATGCTTTGGAACAAGTGGCAAAAGGCGGGGGGAGAAGCCGAATAGGAGATAAGGGTAGGAGATAAAGCTCAATGCATACCTCGGAGTGAAGAATCCATGGTTGCCATTGAAATTGTGAGCTAAAGCTTTTCTGCACAAGCTAAAGCAATGCTAGGTCAATATGCTTAATCTCTGGAGGAAGATGGCTCTAATATTAGTTGAAGGGAGTGAGTCCTGAAGTGGAAGCACGGAGTGAAAGCAAGAGCTATGGTGGAAGGAGCAAGAGCAAAAGACAGAGGGACACAAGATGTGGGAACTCCAATAGTCACAATGTGTGATCGGCCTTTCCTTTATTCAAATGTCAATGAAAGAATAAAGAATGAAGTGATAGTGATGGACTCCCACCACCTGCAATGTACAGAGGTGTGCAGGTATGGAGATACTATCAGTGTAACTAACACATGAGTGGTTAGGCACATGTGCCTTTATCTCCAACATGTTGGTGGTTTCAAAATTGTGGATAAACTATTGACATTGCCTTCAATAGTTCACTTCTTGGGACCCATTCTCTTATTTCATTTGCCATAAACTTTGCAACTTTTGTAAGGATAGTTTAGCACTCACCACCATGTCATTGAAGGCTTACATCTTTACTGATTGTTTTTCTTCCTCAAACTCATTTCCTAGAAACCTAAACATGTATTAATCTTAAATGTGCTTTGATGCATATTGTACCCTTTTTGTTTGTTGTTAAAAAGCTTTTCCCTAGTTCTAATTCAAATTGTGAGATCTCATGCTATTTTTTGAGCTTCTCCTCATATTGAGAAGAATTCATATCTACATAAAAAGAATCTAATGATGAGCATATCATGTTTTGTATATTACTATAGCTAGTCAAACATTGTTTGCTTTTAAACAAGCTTCACAAGAATGTTAAGCTCTACAAAGGAGAGGAACAATTTCTAATTTTTTTAAATTAGATACCAAATTTAAAAATAAATGGTATATGTAATATGTTAAAGAACATTGAAATACTTAACAATGTAAGAAATGTCTCCAAATCTATCAAACTTGTTACCAACTCTAATGCCTTATCAACATCCTTCTTTTGAGCTACCAATCTATCCATGAGTTCCGTTAAACATGAATACTTATCAAATAACCTCTTAGTTAGCAAGTACAAGCTGATCCACCTTGTGCTCACATGCTTTAACAAATTTCTACTCTCCATTAAACCCTTTTCCATCTCTTGAAACTTCAAATATCATTTAGAACATCTACAAAAGAAACCACTACATGTACTAACCAACTACTCTACCTTTGCAACACCATCAAACTCATCAACTAATTTAGAGGCCAAGTTCATTTGATGTGCCATGCAATGAATCCTAACAAGGTGCTATAGAAGTTTGTAGTCAAACAAAAATCCCTAACCGATGTCCTTGCATAATTATTGCTCTGTCAACCCCACACAGACTAGTTTTTTTGCAATCTCAACTTTTGCTAATTGCAAAATTCTCATTAAGTTTTCTTGGGCTAGTAAAAATATTTTTTCAGTTGTGGCACTCTTTTGTATTCATCAAACCGTGAGAAAATGTGCATGTCGATCATGATTTTCTAGATAACAAATAGTCATACTCCCTCTCTTTACCTTGCCCTTTATTTCTCTCTCCTCCCTCTCTCTCCCTTCATTCTCTCTTTCCCTCTCTACTTTTATTTCTCCTCCTTCCCTCCCTCTTCCCCTCTCTATTTTTATCTCTCCTCCCTCTCTATCTCTCTCTCTATCCCTCTTTTGCTCTCTCTTCTTCTTTCTTTGTTTCCTTTCATTTCTCTCTCTTTATTTCTCCTTCCCTCTCTCTCTCTCTCTCTCTTATTGTTTCTCTCACTCACCAATTAATGAGACCTTCTCTCTCCCTCCCTCCATCTCTCTATTTCTCTCTTCCCCCTCAAAATTTGATGTTAATATGATCAGAGCCCCCATATTCTCTTCATGTCTTCTTCTTCTTCTTCTTCTTCTAATCTTTGTCTTCTTCTTCTCTTATGCTTCTCTCCTTTTATCTTCTTTCTGTTTTTCACCTATACCCCTTGTTCTTTTCGTCGTCTGCTTTGCCTTCTTCTTGCATCTCTTTCCTTCACATGTCGATGACTCAAAAGCCTCAAAGGATAACCACAAGGGTGAGCTATGCATTTGCTTAGTTGTCAATCATGAATACATATGCAACCAATCACAAGGGCAAGAAAAATGAGCCATCATTTGCAATGTTGCCCACAAGTTGTCCAAGCAAGAAGGGTTTGTATTTTGTGTTTTGAGTTTAAGGTTTTTTCTTCATTTTGGTGTAGTTTGAGTTTTATATTTTATATTTTTGAGTTCGTATTTTTTCCTACTCTAATAAATCCAATCTCTTCAACATCTATTGAATGAACCGGTTTCTTCTGATTTATCCTTTCTAACCTAGTTGCATGGATTTTGGATTGCTAGCCACAAACACAGAATATCGACACCCCATTGATCCCATCCACACCCATGCTCAAGCCTCCTATTCAATCGAATGATAGAAGTGTGAGAACCTTGGCAGTTGCATTGTCCTAAGTCTCAACAATGGAACCAAAATATATGGCCCCATACACACCAACAATCATGACTTTAAATGGCAGACTTCTATTGTTTCTGGAGCTACACCTCGACAATCCCTTATATTGACTCTCAACACTCCGCTCTTGCTAACTAAGCATCCTCCTCTCTATCCTACGAAAGTAAAAATATAATCTAAAATGGATGTAAGGAAGAAGTGAGGCATGCCTTGCATATTGACTATTGTGATAAGATCCTTTAAGTTACATCTGTGCCAACATGGGGAACTTAGTATTGATGCGAGAATGTTGTAACAAAGTATTTGCTTGAGCATCTTCTCATTGGAATTGTTATTGTTTGCTTTCCTATAAGTATCGATATCTCTTTGTAAGCAAGTTGTGCTTGTGCTATTTGTGATCAAATAGCTTATTTTAGTTGTTATTGAATCAAGATGTAAGGCTTGTGTATGGTATAGATAGAGAATAAGGTTGTGTAACGTGTCCGCTTGTCCACTTGTGGGACACGTCTTAGTAGCCCATCAAGAGGGGGAGTCTAGAAAGTGCCACCTGGCACTCGCAATGAATGTCACAGGGTTTGCGATCTAGGTCTTCCCGAGTCTGCCCCGAAGCGGAAGTATTCGGCCATTCCCACTTAGGACCGACCTGAAGTCAGGGTTTCTTTCCTATCAGCCAAGTCTCCAGGAAGTAGCTAGCGTCGAGCTCCAGATGAACCGCTTTGCATAGGAACAATAGAGTCGAAGCAGATTTATGCTGCACTTGGTTCATGGAGAATGGGAAACGAGAGGGATGTGAAGCTCAACCTTTCTGCCCATAAGGCATAGTCCCATTCCGCTCCCCTAAAACTGCATAAATCGGGGTTCTAACTCTACTGACTCTATGTCTTCACAGTCTCATTAACACGTCTTTTGAGAAAAGTTCCTAGCTAACCGGGGCCACCCTTCTGTAGGACGGACCCAAGTCACGTCCACCGCACTTTCCTTGGGTTGCTTAGTTATCTAATTACCTACCACATTATGTTTGACATGCAAAAGTAGCTTTCTTAATTACCCAAATTAAATAGAGGTTCCTTCACGCAACTTAGGCACTGACATTAAAAAAAAATAAAAAATATCAAGCAAGTTTCTTTTCCAATTATTTGACCTTTATTTATCATAGTCTTGGAATACATCAAGTATCATGCCCGAAGGCTATCCCAGCAATCAACAGGATTGCTGCTCCAAGTTTCGCCCGTAGACTTGTACACAGGCCTCGAGATCCCATCTCGAGTCACATCGGCCTCTTGTGCGGGATCTGGAGGCAAGGAATTTATGGCCAGAGCCTCCCCTGGCACCCAAGCATCCTCCCACTCCAAGCAGCACCCATGGAGAGACCTCTCGCGGTGGGTTTAGTCCATGTACCTGGTGCGGCTAACAACCCCCTTGGATAGGGCCAGGCAAGTAGTCGGAGGTAACTAAACTTGCCTCTCCCTCCAGGCTTTTAACCTGAAGCATTAAGTGTTTTGCCTTGAATTAGTTCCTTGAACAAAGAAGTTCAAACAATGTACCTAAGTATACAATCACGATCATTTCAGTGGTCGTTCGTACGACCAACTGCTAAGGTGTGATTCCTTTTTTCCGAATACTCCCAGCATTCGATCCTGGATCTTTTGCGACTTGGCGAGATTCTAAGGGCTTGGCAAGCTAGGTTGCTTGTTTCCCCTTTTTCTTTGGGTTAGGGTTTATACCCTACCGACCCCAATCTTCGTTACCTTAGGTCTCCTTGTACTATAGACAAATATATCTTGGACAACCCTGTCATCCTCGGTTGGTCAATTTACTTCTTGGCAATTCACAATTTCCCTAAGTTTGACAAATCGGTCCCCAAAAGAAAGAGTTGTAGTAGGGCAACTACTCGACTTCTAACTTGTAATTAGATATCACCTCCCTTGGCCTAAGATGTAGTAATAGCATCTTATGGGTTAGTTGCAATAGCATCTGACCTTGCAGACTAGTTGCTCGAGATAGGTAGCAATGCCTATCTTGAGGAATTACATCCCTTTTGTCGATATTACTAGTATTCGTGTCCTAAGGCCTGGTACCCTCTCATTACTTGTCGCAGCATAGAATGATCTAAGTGCGAGATTGTTGGATTAACTCTGCAAGCGCCTATCTTTTCATATTCATTGTAACTATCACTTCATGCATATTTCATCCTATACGCTTTTCATCAAATGAAATATAACTCTTTTCCTTTTCACACATTTACTTATGCATGCAAGTTGCTTATGCATGCAGGTTATGCTATGTACAGTTACAATGATATTGAAATAAAAACATAATCTTTTCCTTTCCCATGCAAGCCTCGCGAAATAGAGTGCAGTTGCTTATGGGAAAATATAACCCTTTTATTCCCCTCCATAGCAACTACCTATTCTTTAATTAAACATCCTTCTACGAATCAACCTATTTACGGTCGTCACAAGGGATTTTTTAATTGCACAAATGCATTGTGTACAACATAACTCATTCTTGCCAACGTAAGTTACCCAATGCAAACCTTCCAATGCTCATGAGCATCGCAATATATTTTAAACCTATGTGCGCGATGCGACTAGGACATTATTGCATGAGTGCATCTTTTAACACATGAACCATATATTCACGAATGCAACAACCTTTCATCATGATGGTGCGAGGAATATAAGTACCTTGTCATGCAATTTAAAACTCTTCCGAACATTCCTATGATCTTTTTAAAATGAAGTGTTCTAGTAATGCAATTAGGTTTTCCCTATGAAAATTTATACTGAATGCACCCGTATCATGCGGAAACGAAAGGGTGAATTTGATGGAACCTGAACTTCTGCAGGAGGGGTGTTATCGATTCTTGCGCTTCGGGTGGGGACTCCTACATGTGCTCCTCTCGTGTGGTGCTTTGGGGCCATCGCAATCGAGACTCGGGAATAAGTCGGGCAGGTGGAGGGTGTGCTGAAATTCTTTGCAAGCTGGCAGTCCTTCCCTCTCGCAAGGGAACTCCCTTCGCAGACGAATTGCGTCCTTCCGTGGTCTGCGGGTGAAACACCCCCTAGGAAGCTTTTTTGTGGAAGCTTCTTGGAAGCTTTTTTTTTTCTTCTTGGTTTTTGACAGGGTCGTGTTGAGAAAGGAGATGGAGACGATGATGGTGTTGATGAGGAGGGCGGCGTCCTGGCAGCCTGGGGGGTGGTGCTGTGTGTCAGGTGGAGGGGGGGCGTGATGTGTAGGCGGCATCAGGGGCGGCGATTCCTGACGACCACGCGGGTGGGGGGGTCTCCCCTTAAATAGTGGGGAGGGGGTGGTTCATGAGGGGGGGAGATGGCCATTTAATAGCCGCCACCCCTCCACTTGGGGGGGTGCATGCCCCCCTGTCCCTCTCTTAACTCCCCCCCTCTCTCTCTCTCTCTCCCCGACATGCTGTCGACAGGGGAGAGAGAGAGAGAATAAAAAGAAAATTGAATTAAATTTAAAAATTTAAAAGGGGGGTTCTCATGGGAGAGATGTTACAGGTTTTTGTGCATCTTGATGTATTGAATCAGATACATGTTACCATTGTATATGCCAGGACAAAGTAAGAAGAGGATGTGCTCTCCAATGTGATATCTAAGCAATACAAGACTACTGTAGGCAAGCCATCTATTTTGAATATTGATGTTCTTTCTAGATACTGTTCACTATTCCATAGGATGATGGATGCAAACTCATATTGATCGACTCTTTGTATTGCTTATTGTCAATTGGACTCAATTATGTTATCAAGTAAACTATAAGCTACTTCATTTTCTGCTTGTAGCATTGCATTGAACATGGAGTTTTCATGGTGTATTTCGAAACTTCTTTCAATTGATTGCTTGCTAGAATATAGAGACATGTCTTCGGATGTTGATATTGTGCTATTGTATTATATTTTTTCATTGTTGTGGACTATGTAGCATATTAAAAGCAAACACTTGAGAAATAATAGATGTTGTCAAGTTACGCCTAGTGTCTTGTTGAGAAAACGGTACATCATTTCAAGAGACCAATGGATTGTCAAGAATCAATTGTCAGTCCAAGAGTGGGATTGTTGTTGTTGTTGTTTTGGATACTAAGATGGACACATTGATGATGCTCAGTATATATAGCTATAATGGATCAATATGGAGAATCCTTTTTGTGTAGTATGGCAATAGGATGAATGCATGCTTGTTTCGATCTTTGTTTGCATGAGATGGTTCACATTTTGCTATTATGATATCGATCCTATATTGTTGGTATGCAAGAATAAGGATTGTACTTGATAAAGTATTCGAAGGTTGCATTTGTTCCATACATCAGTCACTCCTTTGTGAGACGATATTCTAATGTTGCATCCTCTACAAGTTGCACATATTGTTAGTGTACAAATGATGCTTGCACATTTGAGTCCCCAAGTTGGATTCCAATTTGTATGTATCATATCAACTTGTGGCACATGGTTTTTTAGTGATCTTTTTCTAGAAGCTACAATTTTCCTTTTCTTAGGAGATCTTAGTGAGGCCTTGTGATTTGACATTTGCATGGAGTGCAATACTATTCTGTATTCTATTAGCATAAGAATGTATGCTTATTCATGACAATAACATGATTATGATTTTATAACTTAATCTCTATGTTTAAGCAAATTATATGATTTTTTATAATGTGTTGATCAAGTTTAGTTACTCATAAGCTTTTGTAGCTAATCAAATTTAGCTAGTAAGTTATCATATAACTTGAGATGTGTTGATGAAGAGTGCCTTGAAAAACATTAAAAAAAAAAAAGAAAGTTGCTTGGTCAGACTCTAAGATGTGGTGGTTTTCATGTTCAATAAATTTTTTTTGGTTAACAATTAACTTGTAACTTTGTTAAAGCTTACTAATAACACGAGAAGAGAGATAAATATGCTATACAAGTAGCATGTTGAAGAGTTGACACAAGTTTCTTCATTATTATTGTAGTTATAGGGGGAGGTGCCATTTTCTTGTCTTTTGAGAAGATTTGAACTTTTATTTTCTTTTTTATACTTTTCTTTCCTGTTCATTATCAAAAAAGGAAAAAATGGTAAATTCTAACCTTGTGAAATATTGTACATTTGAAGATTTGGAGTTGCCTTTACTAAACTAGAAATTGCAATGATGAGAAAAAATTGAATGAGGAAAGTATATTAATTCTAACTAGAACACACACACACACACACACACGTGCACGCGCGTGCGTGCGTGTTCTCTCTTTGTCTCTTGATTGGAGCACTATAATTATCCTATTAGTCATTACCTAGAATTTACACTAGTGTACTGTATTAAGGCTATTAGTTATTAACTACACTATACACTAACTACACATATTCTCTCTAACTGATTACTTATCTAGTCACAACATTAACCATCACTAACTCTTTATTAGGTATGCTATTAGTATTAGTTGTTACTAACTATAAACTAACTACAATTGAGTAATCTTGATAACTATAACTACATTTATATTATAATTCTAAGTATAACCATATTTATATTAATTTCTAAGTATTAAAATTATTAGTTCCATGTTCAAACTTGTTCTTAGTTTTAGTTTAAAAGCAACTACAAGTTGATGCAGTCCCCCATGCCTTAGCCCTCTTTGCTCCTAACACATTATGAAACTAAATTTTTTGTTTTTTTAGTGTCATGAAGTGAACTGGGAGAGAGAAGAATAGGAGAGAGAAGACTATTGAATGAGATAAAAAGAATGTGAGAAGGGAGAGAAAGAAGAAAGAGGTGTGAGAAACACTAGAAGAAGAGAGAGAAACATAGAAAGGAAAAGAAGATGTTAGCCATGAAAGCTGTGAGGAGAGAGATGAAGCAAGAAAAGACTTGTACTTATGTCAAAATTGGTTTCACCTTTTATACTTGCCCATATGTCCCCTATTTCCCACCTCTTACATTCCATCCCTACTCAAAAGAAGCTTTTGTCCTAAAAAACATTGGTGGATTGTTTACAATGGCTGAATGTAAAGGATATTAGAGTACTACTCTTCGTCTGTGCCCTCAGCTCTCCTTGGCCGGGATTGTGTTTCCTGCTCTTCCTTATTGCTTATAGTCCTTTCGCTTGACTGCACTTGTTCACGGTGAGGCAGTCGGTCAAGGGTTTCCCCTACTCCCTCTCCACCTTCCTTTGTGTCCTTCAAGGCCTCCTTAAACTTTATAAAAATTCAAAAATTCTGGAATATGTAGTTAAGCTCCCATGGAGGATAAATTTGGGGATTTTTCTTCAAGCTTGACATTCTTTGTTTTTGTAGCATAAAGAGACTGAAGTCTTTCCATTACAAGGATTCTACATAGTTTGCTTCTTTATGGCCAACATTGGAGCTCATATATCGAAGATTGAAGGCTAGTTCTCTTCCATTGAAGTAACATAGAGCTTCTTTTACTGAACTAAATAGGGTAGCATCAATATTCTCTTCTTCAACCTCTTCAACAATTGTAATATCAAGAGGCATTCTCTAATGCTAAGTGCTCAATGATAAGCTCCAACCATAGCTATCAATTTAGCAACTTTACTATCTTTCTTTGAGTAAGGCTCTTCAACCTTGGTAAGATATGAAGATTATGAAGCTATGGGATTCAATTTAGAAGCAAGATTTTGGGGATTTTGATAGCAATAAGCTTTACAGAAATTATTCTTTTTGAGCTCTTGGATGATTGATCCTTCAATCAGACACTTAAATGCTTACATTAACATATCTATAGCGACATCTTGCTTATGTTGGTAGTGGTGGTAAGGTGATGCTCATGTTGGAATGTCAATGGTCATGTTGGTGATGCAAATGTTCATGTTGGCAATGGTTGATTCATCTCAACGATGATTCAATCCATACAGTGAATGTAAGATATTACTCACTCATTGCAGTCATTAAAATGGGTGGTATGGGTCTTTGATTATTTTCAATAGATCATAAATTGATGTCTTCTTGTCGTACAAAGTGCCCTCACTTCTATTGGTGAGTCTATAGGGTTCAACTGGGTTAAAGTTGGATTTATATACCTCTTACAAGCTCATCCAAAGAGGGTAGATTCTGGATAAGTTTAATCAATCAATTTTGGGCTACCATATCTTTTTTTACCCTAACCCAAAAGTTATTATTAAGTAATCTATTTAGAGAGCGAAATAGATTTGATTTGAATCAAGAAGTTTGTCGAAGCTTTTGGTCAAAAGTAATGACTAATCTATAACTGCAAGTATTGTGGGACTGCACTCTCCACATACAAGTTATGACCGATCTAGTACCTACATGTACTATGGGACTACACTCTCCACAGACAAGAAAAAAGAGTATTATGAGTCTTGTCAGAGATATTGTTTCTAATACAACTGATATTCCTTTGGTAGACATTATGGGTACTTTGGCATATGCTTCTATGACTCATATGACTCCAAAATGGCATTGGAAGTGATAGATGTGAGTTATATTGAGTAAGTACTTATCCATAAATTAAAACCTCATACTTCTCAGTTGGTTCAACAAGGTGTAATGCAAGCTCTTATCAATCTTTATGATAGCAGTGTCTTACAAGACTTTATATGTAATTTGGAAGAGAGAAAAATGTTGTTGGGATTACTAACCATGGACAATACTAGAGGTTCAAGCTAATTTTGGCCATCAATAAAGTATTTTTGCAACAGTGGTACTACTCTTCCACAATCTCTTGAAGGTAGGGATGTATACATTGGTTTGTATCCTTGCTTAATCAATCATCTCAGTAATAGTTAGAATATGTGTTGGTATTGCTTCTCACTCTCTTTGTTGAGATTGATGCTAATCAGTGAGCTATGGTAGTTTATGCATATCCATTGGTTAGAAGGCGAGCATTGGCTTCATTAGATGGACAGCTAGCATGGGAAATTTTGAATGTTAGTATGCTTTCATTGGTCAAACTTCTAGGAAAATGTTCTACCAAGATAGAGGAATATGTTACCTTCATTCTAGTTTGTCTTTGTATTTATCATGAGGATATTTTTTCTGTGGAGATGACTATAAATCTTTTATTCAAGCATGCTAAATGGAAAAAGAAAATGCTTTCATTGATTGCTACTTAGTACACTCACTTCAAGGGTAATGTTCAACATACTTTACACAATGTGGTCACTTCTTTGGAGCATTTTGATGCTGGCCATATGTCTAAATTTGGTAGAACGAAACCATGGATAGCAAGTATACATCGTAAAATTCATGATTACTACTTAGTGCAGTCACTTCAAGGGTAATGTTCAACCTACTCTACACAATGTGGTCACTTCTTTTGGATCATTTTGATATTGCTCATATGTCTAAATCTACAAAATTAAACCATGGACAGCAAGTATACTTTGTACAAAGCCATAATGAAGAGAATTATTCCATTGATCTTGGATAGAAGGTCAATGGGAATGGACCAAATGTAATGCTAAATTCTTTGTTTCTTCAAGGCAATGATGATGCTGAAGTGGACAATGGGTTTTATGATGGGCAAAATAAAGAACAAGAAGATGCTAATGAGAAAAATGAAGAAGATGAAGACCAACCATATGAAGATGACCAAGATGATCAACAAGAGGATCATCTAGAAGAAGACAATGTATATGAGGATCGTCTAGAAGAGGCCAATGTATATGAAGATCACTTACCAATGGACCATTTGTGAAAGGATATGAGTATACTAAAAATGAAGAATTTGAAGTTCTTGATCATGCTTATGATTGATTAGTTGAGAATATGATTATGATTATGGGGATCTTTCTTCCTACTCATTTGACCCGATGGTCAAGATTATGAGTTTGATGACAGTTTTCTTATTCTTGATCATTATTATGATGGTCTATCTTTTGATCCAAAAGGTTATGGGATGGATTTTTCAACTTCATTAGGCTAGCATCCATATTGGGTCCAAATATTTATCTTTTAGAGGTTTATTTGACTAAAAACTAGTCATTTTATCTCTTATTCTACTACAAATAGTTTGTGGATAGCTTATTGTTTTGGCTCAATTTCAATTGTGATTTGATTACAGAGGAGCAACACCTATATATGCTGAAAGTATGTCCTATGAGATTTATCTTGACTTATAGTACACTTGATTTGGATATGCCGATCAAAAGATATCTCAATTTTACTACAACAAGTTTTGTAGTAGACAACAAGCTGCCTATTGTTTCCAGGTGTCTTTTCTTGGAGTTATGGTGGTCTAGTTCTTAGTCTTATCATTTCAAATGGATGTCCATATGGTCTATTTGATTTTCCACTTTTGATTCCATCAATTCCTAATGTGATTTAATATTTGGACACATGGTCAAATCTTATCCCCTTGAAGGTGAAATTTTTCCTAGATGCTATATAAGCAATCCCCCCAAGTCCCACTCTCAAATATGGGGTTAAGATTTAGCCACTTGGTCAAATCTTTACTCCTTATTTGAAAGTAAAACTTAGGAGATTTCCAAATTCTCTAATATGGTATTTCTTGAAGAGTTGAAGAAAGCTCCAATGTCTCTAATGTTGATCAAATCTTGTTGTAGATAAACTCGAGAGATGAAATGAAACAAAAGACCTTTGAGATTGAAAAAGCTTTGTTCAAGCTTTAATGGCTACCCATGGACTGCGCAATTAGGGTTTGGAGAAGAAGAAGAAATCCATGTTTGAAGTAAAAAGAAGCTCCATAGCCTATCAAGTATGTTGATCTTGATGTAGTCAAAGAATAGAGGTGATCAATCAACCTCAAAAGGAGAATTTGCTACCACATTTACTACTGTCTAAGATAGCAAAATAGCACAAATTTTGGGCTGCTCTTTGCTAACGTGGCACCACCAAGACAAAGCAAAATGGCATAAAGCTTGTTGTACTTGAGCCTTCTACATAGTCCATTGTTGGAGAGAAGCAAGATTCATGGAGAAAGATGAAGTCGAAGGTTGATGGTTCCATGTAAGTCACAAACATGAAGAAGGAGAAGTTATTTTCCAAAAAGTAACCATAGTTTATTCTTCAACTAGGTCCAGTTAACTCTTATTTTACCAAGTTACCTTCAAAATGACCTATATGGATGCATGACATGCTATTTTAGCCATGGTTTGTCTAAATCTCTCGAAGATCTTTGCAGAGCTCCAAGTTTAGTCTCTACTCCAAGTAGAATGCTTGCAAGTACTTGCCGTGTGGCTCTTGTACCTACTATTCGAGATTTAATGGTGGAAAATTAGTGAAAATATGTTTGAAAATGAGAAAATCAAATGGAACAAAATCCCAAGCTTTGATACCACTTGTCATGAAGCTAGGAGAGAGAAGGACAAGAGAGACAAGATTGCTGAATGAGAGAGAACGATTGCAAGAAGAGAGAGAAAGAAGAGAGAGGTGTGAAAAACACTAGAAGAAGAGAGAGAAACACAGAAAAGGAAAGAAGATGTTAGCCATGAAAGCTGTGAGGGGAGAGATGAAGCAAGAAAAGACTTGTACTTATGTCAAAAGTAGTTACAAACTGATTAGTACCTTTACCTTTTATACGTGCCCCTATGCACCCTATTTTTCGTCTCTTAGATTTAGTTCAAATTAATATAAGTCTTAAAACTATTCAGTAACAAACTAATTAGATTAATTTAAACTAATTACTATAAAGCACTAAAGTGTGTCATGCCTAAACCAACCTAAACCATGCCCCTTTTATCTAAACCATCATTAAGTAATCAGATTAATTTAGACTAATTACTATAAACCACTAAAGTGTGCCATGCCTAAACCAACCTAAACCATGCCCCTTACATCTACATCATTAAATAATTAATTTAATTAAAATAATTAAGTAGTTAGATTAATTTGAACTAATTACTATAAACCACCATACTCTCCCTATCCCTAAACCAACCTCTCCACACCTAAGCCATTATTAATTAGTTTATTAGTTAACTTAAATATAATTACTAATTCATTAAAACTAATTAATAAATGACAATCTTCCAATGTCTAAACCCATAGTCCCTAATACCTAAACCAAGCTTCCAAATACCTTTTAATAACTCATTAATTGTTTTGTTTAATTTAAACTAATTACTATAAACCACCATAGTATTCCATGCTTAAACCAATCTAAACTATACCCCCCATAGGTAAACCACAATTAAGTAATCAGTTTAATTAAATTAATTGATTAGTTAGATCAATTTAAACTAATTACTATAATCCTCCCATCTCTAGTTAACCTAGAACAATCCCCACACCTAAACTATCATTTATTAATTGTTTTAATTAATTAAAACTAACTAATTAATGACAACTCTTTAGATGTCTAAATCCATAGCCCTTAATGCATAAACTAAGCCCCTAACACCTAAACCATCCTTAGTCAATTTTTAATTTAAACAATAACTAAGTTTTAGTAATAAATGAATTAACTAAGTTTTAAAACTAAATAATCCATTTAAGTATTTTAAATAATAATAATAATAATACAACATAAAATAGTTATTAGTAATTATTGAATTAATCAAGTTTTAAAATAAAATAATTATTTGAATTAGTAAAAATAACTAAGAGCTTAATTAATTAACTAACTAATTAGTAATCACACTGACTTGACTAAGTTGTAAGAGATCTAGTTTCCATAACTAAGAAAATACAAAATGGACTCAAGAAATTATGGAAGCCATGATCAAGACAACCATAGCCAATGATTTGATTATTAAGTTGAAGCAATATATAAAGAGAAATGGTAATTGGCAAAGGAACTCGCCCCTTAGCTATGGTGGGAGGTCCACACAAAGAAGCATGAAGAAGAAGATTTGATTAATTGGCAAATAGATAATGGACATGTATTCCACACAACTTTATATAACCCCCCTTCTCTACCACTAAGTCCTATGCTTCATTACATAAGCTTTAAAACTAATCCATTTATTTAATTAGTTTACTTAGCAATAATTAAATACCAATGCCAAACTAATAAAATAATTAATTTAATTAATAAAACTAACTAACTAACTAACTAACTAACTAACTAACTAACTAACTAACTAACTAACTAACTAACTAACTAACTAACTAACTAACTAACTAACTAACTAACTAACTAACTAACTAACTAACTAACTAACTAACTAACTAACTAACTAACTAACTAACTAACTAACTAACTAACAAACAAACAAACAAACAAACAAACAAACAAACTATTAAACAATAGAACTAACTAATGCTAAATTAACTACATACTTAGTTTAATGAGAAAAATTAACTAAAAGTTTAATTGATTAACTAACTAACTATCTATTAAACACCAAACTAATTCATTAGTTTGTTTAATTAGTTTACATAACTATTAATGAATGAATGAATACTAACTAACTACTATCAAAGAATGCGACTCAACGTGACATTAACTTTTCAACATGTGTAAATGTAACACTAAAATTACTAACTAACTATCAAACAATAGACTCAATGCCACTGTAACTTTCAATATGACACTAACTTTTTAATAGTTTGACTAAACATCAACAACTAGTATCAATGCAACATATGCCAATAACAGACCAATTATCAATGTTAGTGCCACACTAAACACCACAATGACTAGTAACTAGATCAATGCCACAACTAATCAACAACACTCATGCCACTATGATGCCAAATCTACCAATGAACAATGCTAGCAAAAACCACAAATGCCACTTCACTCAACACCAAGCCCACATTATAATGCCACTAAAATGCCAACACAAGACATTAACAAAACATGCACAAGAAGACTTACATGGATGCTCTTCTCGCTCATCTAAGACTCCTCCTCCTCGTTGTTGCTCATACGGTCGTCTAGACTTTGTGTCTCGTTCCCCTACTTGTTCTCGTTTGCTTTTAGCATCTCTTTGCTCTCGTTCTCATTTGTTTTTATTGTCTTGTTGTAGTGTTTAGTTTTTTCACACAATATAAGAAGATTTTAGTTTCTTTTCGATTTTTTTTGTGGACAAGTTATTTTAAAAAATAAAGAGAGTGAGCCAGAGTGGAAGCACACAAGTAGAAGTAAGAGCTATGGAGAAAGGAGCAAGAGCAAGAGATACAGGATGTGAGAAGTTCGATAGTCACCATGTGTGATCGGTCTTCCCTTTATTCAAATGTCACTAAAAGAATAAAGAATGAAGCGATGGTGATGGATGATACCTCCCGCTTAAAGGCGAATGTGTCCCTAGTGAGAAGATAATGAGAAAAAAGTGACAAAGGACAAATGCACAAAAGTATAACAGGATGAGGCAAAGTGTCATCTCATCCAATGCCCATCAACTTCTTAAGGAAGGCAAAACGCTCAGTTGGTAGACCTTTTATGAGCAGATTTGCAGGATTTTGGTCAATCGTGAGGTCTTGACAAGGTTAATAAACTTTCTCTCAACAACCTCTTTGTCGAAGTGGTAATGCACCTCAAGGTGTTTCATCTTTGCATGGAAGACCGATTTCTTGGCTAACTGGATGGTACTCATAGAATCTAAATGCAATGTAGGCACCACATTAGTAATACCAAGTTTTGCCACCAGATGGCATAGCTAGAGAACCTCCTTGTGAGCTTCAGTGGCCACAACATACTCGGCCTCGGCGGCCAATAAAGAGGACTGTGTATTTTTGGACCCTGGATATCTAAGAAACCTTACCTCCAACAAAGGTGAAGACATAGCAAGAGATGGGCTTCTTACTATTTGCATGTCCTACATAATCAAAGGTAGTGTATCCCATGACTCTTGTATCTTAGCCACCATAATATATGCATATAGTTTCTATGCCCTTCAGGTACCTCATGATACCCTTTAAGACATTCCAATGCCATTGCCAACTGTAGCCATAAAGAACACCACAAATCCCACTGCAAATGCTATGTCAAGATGAGTGGCTATCATGGCATATATCAAACTGTCCACTGCGGATGCATAAGGGATCTTGGCCATCTCAGCCTTTTGCTCTTCAAACTGCGCACAATTGGCTTGACTAACCTTCACATGAGAAGGTAGAGGACAACCAATTCTTTTCCTGCACTTTACCCTTTCTCTTTTTCTTGCACTTGTTTTCATACATTTTATGGTACTGTGGGCGCAAATGACCTGCTTTTCCACAATAATGTCAAGTAAGACTAGACTTATTGCCATAGACTTGAGATTATCCATGTGTTCTAGATTAAAACTTGTTGGAGTCTCTACCATGACTATTTCCATCTTGCCAGCCTCTCACAATTAATGCATGTGATGTACGGGGAAGCGTCCATATTCTTTTGGTTCACCTCTTCTATCAAAAGGGTACTCTCAACATCCTGCAATTTTAGCCCATCCTTAGAATAGAGAGCCATACGAAAAGTGTCCCACAACTCAAATAGAGTACCAAGCAAAAATATAGGATGAAAAATATCATTGAACTCAATCTCTTGTGAAGCTAAATGGCTGATGATGGAGTGAAACTCATTCAAGTGGGTAGATATAGAAGTCTCTTCCTTCATGTAAAGGTCCATCAATTGTGTCAGCCAATATATTTGCGGTGCAAGACTCTACTTGTCATAAAGATTCTTAATCTATGTCCAAAGCTCATATGCAGTTTTATTTTCAGTTATAATATTGTAGTGAGCTGTTAAAGAGTGATAATATGATTGTGGACTTGCACAACTCATCTGGTTCATCCCAATCCTCAGTTGTAATGTTTTCGGGTTTGGTACCCTCATTTTTAAGTGGTCTAACTTGTAATTTTTACAGTAAAACTTGCTATATCTGGGTCTTCTAATAGTTATAGTTGGTCCCATCCAATTTCTCAATATTGAAGATAACACTATTGCAAGAACCACTAGCCATAATGAGACCAAGCAAGTACATAGAAAAGCAAAATGGACTACTATAATACTCTACAAATCAACCCCAAAACCACTACTAAATCAAGCGGGAGATAAGAGATACTACCAAAGTAGTGAGTTTTCCACAAATTGTAAGCAAAAGATTGTTAAGAGGAGGTGACTGCTCTCATAAATAGTGTAGTAAACTATCATTATAGCATATTGAAAACAGAGTATAATAGTATGAAATCAAAGCCAAGTATGAGTTATCATTGATAAAATGCAAATTGCAACTACTCAAGAAGAATGACAACTAGTAGTGAGTGAATATGCAACTTGCACCAAGAGCTATCAAATGTTAATACATTAGACTGAGATACATTCCATAGGCATAAGCATCATGCCTATAGTAGGTCTCACACATAACGGAAGAGACTTGCCAAAGGCACAAATGATTGAGCAACGACAAAACAAAAGCTCAATACATAGACATATAAGATGAATACATAATTGACAACAGCATGACAAAGATAGGTGCCGGCCCAAAACAAAAGTTAGATTATTCCACTAGGCATCAACTACGTACATATAGCATAAAGAGAGTAGGTACATGTCACACCGAGTCCCATTGTCCCATTAGATCTTGAAATTCCATTGCTATCCAAGTCTTACAAGGCTAAAGGAAAACTCTTGATCCATCTCAGATGCAAATACCTTAGAAACATCACATAGTACAATGAGTCAAAAACCAAGAGCTAGAAGAAGCCACAAGATCTCCCCAAACAATTTACAAAGATAGAAAAAAGGAGTTTGTCATTGTTTTGCTTGGTGCAAAGAGGGAAGGTAGACTAGTAAACCCATTGAGGACCCATCAAAGGTGAAGGAGATAAACCTTACTTAGCCACTCTACTTTGGCCAACATACACAAGTGAGACACCACCATCTCAAATAATGTAAGGCAACATAAATTCCAATATTAGGAGATTGAAATGAGCATTAACTTAATCCTTGCATCTGCCAATATGTCTATTCTACTTAGAGTTCTGATGATGAAAGAAAGCCTTGCCATATGGTAGAGATTCAAAATTTGGATGGATGGAGCAGGAGGAGACCAAGTACCATCAACATGCAATCCTCAACCCAACTTCCTAGCTATACCTACTCTAGGTGCCTTGGAAATAAACACCTTTTGGAAAGGGGTAGAGCATCATGCTATCCTTCACATGAAAACTTTAGAGACTCTACCATGTGAGGAATCATTGATATGGGAGCTAGAGTTAGTATAGTTAATGAATATGTGCTTTGTACAAAAAAAATAAAAATAAAAATTTCACCAATCAGCTTATATTAGCTAATAAATTGAACCCTCGATGTGTTGTTTGGATGTCCTTGGATACAGAATGCTTGATTTATTGAGGACTAAGGAAATGGTCTAGTCTGTGACTAGGGAATAGGATGGATGGAGTAGGAGTGCACTTGGAAAACATCTCTAGTTGATTTGGATGTAATTTTCAATATACTATGTGAAGATGCTAACTACCCTTTTGTCAAACAACCTCTCACAAAATATATCCCATACTCAAGGATGAGCAAGACTGGATGCATATACTCACCACTCTAGAATAGTTGTTTATGGAGGAACCAGAGTAGTGAGAAGCCCACGAACATGTGAGTCAAGAAGGAGTACTAGAATATATAGTTCTAATGATCAGACCTACATTTGGATGTGTCCCAATGCCTTTGTTTATGATGGCCCCCCATGACTCGAAGTTGCAAATTTTCACCAATGGCTATCTTATCCCTATGAATATGCTTGTGTTGTACAAGTTATCGAGCTAATGGTGGCCATGCTTCTGTGGCAAAAGCAAAGGCAACCTCTTAATCTTTGTCCCTAATACGAGAGTAGGGGTGGATATCAACAATAAATGTAAACGTGAGGAAGACGAATGCTTATTGATGCAGGTATAGTGATTAGAGCTAGAATGACTAGAGAACTTAAAGGTATTAGATTACAAACAAATGGGACATTCACATGTAGAAATGATTCCCACCTTTCAGATACTCATGATGTTCATAACAAAAATGAAATAGCCTTTGATGCTCCATTAAAGGAAAATACTGACTTAGAAATGGATGGAAGTGATGATTCAAATCTTGAAATTCCACTGCTATCCAAGTCTTACAAGGCTAAAGCAAAACTCTCGATCCATCTCAAACATTAACACCTTAAAAACATCACACTAAAAAATGAATCAAAAACTAAGAGCCTGAAGAAGCCATAGAATCTCCCCAAAGGATTTACAAGATACAAAAAAGGAGATTAAGTCATCATTTTTCTTAGTGCAAAGAGGACCAACAAACCCATTAAGGGCCCAACAAAGGTGAAGGAGATAAACCTTATTGAATTGCTCTACTTTGGCAAATGTATACATGAACAAGACATCACCACTCCAGATGATGTAAGTTAACATAAATTCCAATATTAGGAGATAGAATCTAATAGTATTTTGACCCTCACATCTAGCATCTCTATTTGATCGAAAGTTCTAATGAAAGGAAGCCCAACCATATGATAGATGGATGGAGCATACCCTATACAATTGACATGCAATCCTCAACCCAACTTCCTAGCTACACCTACTCTACAAGTCTTGGGAATCAACATCTTTTGAAAGGCACATAACATCATGCTTTTCTTTGGATGAAACCCCTTGCAAACTATACTAGGTAAGGAATCATTGATAGGGGAGATATTGTTAGCATAGTTAATGAAAATGTGTTATGTACCTTAAAAAAACCACCAACAACTAAACTCATTCATTTTAACTTGACTATTGACGATGGGTTCAAAGTCTACCCATAAGGTGTGTCAAAAGATTGACTAGTCAAAATCAAAGGGGGTGTAATTTTTGGTTAACTTTGTTACAAAAGGGGTGGACTAAAATCTTTTTTTAGGATGTCCTTGGATGTAGAATGCTGGACTTCTCAAGGGACTAGGGCAATCATCTAGTCTTCTTAGGGAATATGTAGGATGGAGTAGGAGTGAAAATGGAGACTTGGAAAACATCTCCAATTGATTTGCATGCAATTTTTAGCATGCTACATGAAGATGCTAATTACCCTTTTGTCAAGCAACCTCTCACAAAATATATCATATGCCTTGAGGATAAGCAAGACTGGATGCATATACTCACTGCCATTGTATAACTACTTTCATGGAGGAGGAACTCGAGTACTTAGAAGCTCATGAATACATGATTTAGCAAGAACCATGAGAACCTACTATTATAATTATCAATCCTTAAATTAGATGTGTCTCAGTGCTCTATTTATAATGGTCCCAACTCATGCCATAAGTTTCCACCAAGAGTTATCCTATCCCTACAAACAAGCTTGAGCTATATAAGTTATTGAGCTAACGGCAGCCATACTTCTATGGTGGCAGAAGCAAAGCTAGCCTCTTAATCTTTGAAAAGTTATTCAACAACCCCACTTGGCAATGGACTAATCTCCATCAGGTCTTGTTTGAATATAACAATGACCTCTTTGTCCCCCTAATGTGAGAGCAAGGGGTGGACATGAAGGACAAAAATGAACTTGAGGAAGATGAATGCATATTGATGCAGGTATAGTGAGATCTAAATCAGAGCTAGAATGGATGGACCACTTAGAGGTATTAGACTACAAGAAATTGAGATATCAGTATGCAAAATTGATTCCCACCTTCGAGATACTCATGATCAATATAACAAAAAGGACACCACCTTTGTCACTACACAGATGAAAAATATTGACTCAAAAATGGATGGGAGTAATTATTCAAAACTCGAAATTCCATTGGTATCTAAGTCTTACAAAAGGCTAAAGTAAAACTCTCAATCCATCTCAAATACAAACATATTAAAATTGTCACATTGAAAAATGAGTCAAAAACCAAGAGCTAGAAGAAGCCACAAGATCTCCCCAAATGATTTATGAGATACAAAAAAGGAGATCAAGCCATCATTTTTCTTGGTCCAAAGAGGGAAGGGTAGACTAGCAAACCCATTGAGGCCTCGACAAAGGTGAAGGATGCAAGCATTACTAAATCAAGGGAAACTCCTAAATCAATTTATATCATTGAGGACCTTGTGTAGAAAATGAATAATGTCTTATAGATCTACTCAAGGATTATCATGATATATTCACCTACTTAGACCTCAAGGGCATACCACCCTAAGTACTGATATATACTATCCCCTTAAAACTTGACGTTGAACCTACCAAACAACAACCCTACTTCATGAATCCTCACTATGTGTATCAGGCCCAAGAATAGCTAGAAAGACTGCAAGAAGGCAAGATTCACCGCGGCCTGTTGGCACAGAGTTAGCCGATGCAATTCTCGACTAGCTAAACCATTTGAATCAAGACTTGATAACTTCTGTGGTGTGAAATCTTTCATGCTTTGTCTTTGTTTAGGGCTAGCAAGGCCCACCAAAGAGATTCGAACACTTAATTGTTTCATTAAGGTGGTACATATGTCTGAACCATATGAATACTAAAAAGCATATCTTGGGTGCGCGATTTTATGGGAATCTAGATTGTGGGTCCTAAAACAAAATATTATTTATGCCATATCGGCCCAGAAATCTATCTATTGCACATTTTTACTTCCATTGCATACAATAAGGCAAAGAATAGTATGGCGGAATATATATCAGACTTTTATGAAATGGATCGATACAAGATTCAGTATATCGATTGGATATCGCCCATCATCATGGTATTTAAGAAAATTTAAACATTAGAGCACACATTAACTTCAAAAACCTAAATGCTCCAAGCAAATAAGATCATTATCCATTGCCATACATATATTATATGATTGAACATGTGGGAGGCAAGGAAGCACACAACTTCATGGATAGTTTTTCATGCTATGATTTGGTGCAAGTTCATCCCAATGATTAGCTTAGAACCACCTTCAATTGAGAGGAGTGCTTGCCTACATTGTCATGTCGTTTGACTAGACTAATGTACTACCCACTTTCCTCTCATGTGTACTATCTTTAAGGATATGCCGAGATGATGGCTTAAGATATCCTTAGACAACCTTTGTATCCACTCTTGTTGGGATGAACACCTTCAAAAGCTTTGATTAGACTTCAAGAGATGTTGGTAGTACTAGCTCTCCTTAAACTCCTTGAAGTGATAATTATGGATTAAACATGACATCACTTTAGGCCAAGTGGTATCTAAAAATGGCATTGCAATGGATGTTGCTAAGATCATGATAATAATGGATTTCCCACCACCCACCAACCACAAGGACATTCAATATTTCCTTGGACATATAGGATATTATTGTACTTTCTGTTGAGCTATGCTTCCATAGTGCGAATACAATCTATTGGTTATCTAAGAATGGATGAATGAATACCAAGCATGGTATGAACATTGAAAAAGGATCTAATGATTGCATTGATATTATGAGCTCCAAATTAGATGATAACCTTTCACATGTATATCAATGCTTATAAAATTGCAATCAGAGCCATGTTGTGCAAATCCAATGAGCATAATGTGGACTTTTATGTGATCTTTACCAAAGTAGAGGTAAACAACTCAACAATAGAACATAAAGGATTAACAATGGTATACACCGTTAAGAAGTTTTATCACTACTTGTTGGCTACCCCATTCGCATTTTTTGTAGACCATAAAAGCACTCCTCTATTTGGTCAACAAGGCCTATGCTACATGTGGCAATGTTAGATGACTTCTATTAGAGTTTGACTTTCTATCATTGTATGTAAGAGAAAGCAACACTTTATTATTGACCATACGTATCACTAGTGGGGGTGAAGAAGTGATTAGGATTGCCAATAATCTTCTCAATGCCCATTTGTTCTATGCTCAGCAAGAATCCCAACTCTTTAAGGTAGACCTCACACCTGATTGGGTAGATAGCATTGTTCGTATCTTGAAAAGTGGGCTCTACCAAAGAGACCTATTGAGAAGGTGAGACTTACTCTTCTTCTAATCTAAATCCAACCCTATCAAATGATTGCCAATCAACTCTATGAAGTCCATGGCAGGATGGCCTTATTCGAAGATGCATATGTATTAGGACCTAAAATGGACCCGATAGTGGCTTTCTCACACTCCAAACCTCAAATATCAATCCCCCACGGTCCTACGACCATGAACGACTAGAAGAATGGCTAGAAAATAGTTCCTCTGCTATTTTGGGAGCAAAGGAAATATATATTTCTAAACATTTTCTTCTCTTATACTCTAGTAAATTGATTGAGAAACCCATGGACATTCTGAGTCAGATGAATGAAATGCAATATTTTCTCTTTTCTATTTCTTGACTTTGATCTTTCTCTATTCCTAGAGAAATAATGAGTATATAGCCCTAGGAGAAGGAAGAGGAAACGTATACTTGACGCCTAATAAGTGAATGTGATTCTTTGAGGTACTTCAAAATTACTTTGATATATTCTATTTAATCATATGGAAAGCTACATCATCTAGAACACTGTATTGTAGTCCAATCACTGATTGCCTAGCCCCAAACACCAAGCAATATATTTTCCCATATAACAATATCTAATACACTACATAAACGTCATTTAGGCACCTTCATTGACTGAGTGTCGTGGCCTTTTAGAATGAATGATCTTAACCAGTTAGGGATTTGACCCATCGACCCTCGTCTATATCACAAAACATATTACTTTATCTCCACTCAAGCTCACCTTTATCCCACTATAATCGCAAGCCTAGTACAGCTTGGTATTTCCTCACTTGCTTGATCATTGATCATGAATATATATATGCTATGCACGGTGTATGCGAGGAAATGCTTTAAATGCATATCATGTATGATTTTTATGCAAATAAGGTTTGAGGAAAAACCATGTGTAAGTGTAGAAAATAATACTTTCACTTTTTTATATATGCAAACTATGTGATGTGGCAATGCTACACACCTTTAAGGTACCAAGTTCTCTAGCCTTGTGCTACCTTAGGGTAGATACGTAACAAAATTCTATCCTAACCATAATAATACATAAGAACATAGGTAATTACAATGTGCAAGGCCTAATTTTTAAGTGTTTTTTCTTAACTGAAAGGCGAAGACAACACTAGGACCATTGCATGCTATTGAAATGTCATTTTTATATATATGAACAATGTTTTTCATGAACTAATGTAAATTACTTTTTTAAAGTTCAAATTTGTACCCTTAACCTTCCTAATTCTTGGTATTTTTAATTTTTTTGTATTTTTCTTAAATTTTAGCTATTTATTAAATAAGAAATCAAGAAAAATCATAACAAACTAAAAAACATGGTCAAAACTAAGAATTCATTTACATTTACTCCCCACTAAAATATCTTTTCATTTTATGTTCAAATGATGTGTTAATTTTGAGTACTTGCGCTTAGAATCTCAGAATATCGAAACACATACTTAAGATGATGGATGCCCTAATGCCGTTGACAATATCCAAAGATGCTAATACACTTAAAAGACCTCCATGATGCTTTAGGAATGTACTCAATGACTCATAGTTTGCATATGATTTATCTCTCTTATCCAATCTCCCATTCCCCTTCTCTCATGGAAACTAGCTTTACGAAGAGAGAGAGAGAGAGAGAGAGAGAGAGAGAGAGAGAGAGAGAGAGAGAGAGAGAGAGAGAGAGAGAGAGAGAGAGAGAGAGAGAGAGAGAGGGAGTAGAATCAGACAAGAGAGAGAAATACTAGAAGTTTAGATTTTTCAATCCTTTGATTCATTGTGCAAGAGTGGTATCATTGCGAAGAGCTTGAAGAATAGGCCCCATATATGCCTTCAAATGCGAAATTCAATGAATATCATTGATGAATAGGCTCCATATATGCCTTCAAATGCGATATTTAGTGAATATCGTGCAATGAAAGATCAAGACTCAAGAGTACATGATGGCACGGTGTTTTCTAATCACTTTCTCTTCTCTTTATTCACATGATTGGTTTTATGAGAAAATCATGCCCTTTGGAACCTTAGACCACACACCCCTCCAAATTGATCCAAGCCCACTTGAGTTTGGCTCTTTTTTTGGCCAAATACATGTCCAGTCAACATTTCCTTTACAAACTAGAGTGTTTTGACAAACTTCTATGGGTAAAAATACATAATTAAAATGCTAGCTATGCTATGCTCTCTTGCAACATTATCTTCAAACTCCCTTGTGCTTTTGCCTTTGGATTGCACCGTGGATTGTGCCTTGGATACATTACAAAATGGACTTGAAATGAATTTTCATCCTTCGTTTTCAAGCTTTAAATATTCAAAAATTGCTAATGCATCTCGTAAAGTAGCTCAGATTGGCGACAATGGGATAATGTGATCCAACCTATCGAATCCATGAGCATAGTTTCTCAAAATAAAACAAAGTATACTAACAGAAAATATATAATTGTACACCACGGAAAAGATCAAATACACAACCCCATAAATACAAATGTTATAGCCAAGATGGAGATTAGAAACAAGAGTTGCCCCTAAAGGATAGCTCTCCATAACTACCCTCACTATTAGGTCAACCTACCTCGAGGACTTCTTAGACAATCTAGATAGGCTCCTAGGAGAGAACCTACCTTGACATAAGGCTCACTAACCCTAGGAGAAACCCTAGGCTAAGTAACTATTGCTAAAAAAGCCTCTGGTATAAAAAATAATACACTAAAATCCTTTATTTTCCTTTATTTTTCTAGTCCATGATCATATATATTTTCTTTTAAAAAAAAGTGTGGGTGTGGCACATCAATCATTTCTTATTCTACCATGCTCCAAGGAGATCAAGGGATTGACCTCGGGCTTGTCTCGAATCCAAGAACCTACCAAGCCTTTGCAAGGTGAAATACATATTTCATTTTTTCTTCTTTATTCCCTTGGAACCCCACATCTAGGTCTCATCCAAAGGAGGACATGGCATCAGCTCTAACCATGTCTCGAATCCAAGAACCTACCAAGCTCTTGTGAGGCAACAAGTATCTTCTAGCCTTTTGTATTTCCATTTTCTTCATGATGGAGCTCTTATTGATTTAAGCATATGGTCTATACTCAAAATCCGACCCCTCATTCACTAGGGGACTAGAGGACAAGCTAGGAACTCATACCTAGGCTAGCTGCCTTATTGAAGAAAGGCAACGAGCTATTGATTGCCAAGTTAGCTAAGATAACACTCATGCTCAATTGATGAGCACCCTTGAGAAAGAAGTGGTGATAGAGGAAGGAAATAAAATGGCCCTCTTGGCCTAATGAAATATGTCTAGATAGCATAACTCTTAGTGACATAACATTGAGAATATTCCCTTGATCCCTATGAAATTCTCTTAATATGCAACCCCTAGACCAAGGGATGGGCCATTCAAGCACCTACGATAGATGCATCAAACTAATGGCCAACTCTTTTACATAAATGGCAAAGGGGCATTCGATGGATATATCTATATATGACATCTTTGTAGATTGAACCTATTATAGTTCTTATATGAGCACCAACATCCTTCAAATGGTTGCATTAGAGTCCATGCCTCCTAGTGGCATATCCTAAGCTTCACAAGTGAAATCAAAAGACTAGAATTTTCTTCTTTCACACATAATTGCTTCTTGACAATAGATCCTTCACTTTGGTTCTTGCAATTCATGCCAATCTAGAAAAGAGACTAATTTTGCAAGCAAAGGTTATGGTCACATCTAGGTTGCTTGATTGGCATGATAGGTGCACAAAATGTGATAAAGGTTTGATATGATTGTATGACTTGGTTTGAGAACCATATAAGATGATGCTATTATTGGTCAATCTTGGGTTTATTATTTTCGTTGTTTCTATCAATATTTGGGTTTCTTAGGATCAAAAGCAATTTGATACCATCTTGGAGGGGCTTTGATAGCATTTTCCTCTACTTGCATTTCAAACTTCATCCTCTTGGTTGGATTGGGCTTTTGTGACTCCAAATGATCTCCAGAAATGATTGGTCAATTAAGTATATCGTACTGGCTGGGGATAAGAGATGGTGACTGAATAAAGTTTGGCCTTCATGGGATAGTAAAGCTAAGTGTTATGATCGGTCACCTCAATTTTAGAGGTCTAGACTTCCTTAGCAAGGGAACGTTTTTTTTATGGAGGCTTCTTATCAATGGTATATGTATCTCCTATACCACATGGGATGAGACTCCTACTCATCTCTTTATTTCTTACCCAATTAGTAGGATAGGAAGGGGTTTCATTTTTCGAGTATGGACCTTATTATCTTTAATACATCTAGCACACACTCGATGCATTCATTTTCTATTCCATCTCATGTAATCATGGTCATCTGGGCCATGTTCGAGGATTGTTAATATAAGAAACGAGTTTCATGGTTTGTGCTAGTGTGATCTCAAAAAGGTGGCGACTCCTTCAATGGAAATCATTTCCACCACCACAACTGTGCCGAGTTTGTGATTCCTTTCTCGTGTTTTTGGAATGCTATATTGTTTTCTACTTGAGTACTTGGTGAAAATGCCCTTTGTAGATATTTCTATATATCTACATGAAAAGTACCTGTAACTAGTTGAACACATTGATCATTGCATTGTCGAAATCCTACAAGAAGTCCACCAGCTAACCAGTAGTAAATACTAAATCTTGAATCTTGTAAGCTATGTGTATCAGCTGCTACATAAAACCAAACTATAAGCAAAAAGCCAAACATTAATAAGGAAAAAACACACGAGAGGGCAATGCTGGTGTGCAATAGTGTGATCGTGTTTTATTGTAGCCCAAAAGATGTTCTACAGACTTGTGAAGTTCAGTAAACAGTCCATTCACAATAAAGCTAAGTAGTAGTTGTTGGAGTCACGTATGTAAGTCGTATTATCCTTGTTCGTGTTATGCTAAAGATGGTAGACTTATATGAGGAGTCCATTTGCAATTGAGACAAAAATATGCAGAAGATCCTAAGAAGTTATGAGGTACTTCTTAAATAGATTGGAAGTCCCAATCTATGCTCAAAATTGGGAAACAGGTTTTAAAGTAGATTGAAGGATAAACATGTGAACAAGACTACATATCCTGGAGGAATGGCCTCCTTCAAAAAAATATGATCATTAAAGATCAAAGAACAATGCTACTGCTTCCTAACTAATAAAGTGAATAATATCCCACCCAAGTGAATATTGCTGTGGCTACCACTGTTGCGAGTGTAGGAAGCATGGTAAAGTTAAGAAAATGCTGCATTCCTCCTCTACCCACCATGGTGATCACACCATCTGCTATAGCCCTAGCGATTGTTCCAGCTTCAGTGGACAGAAAACCACAGTTGAACATGCCTTGAGAAAGCCGTGGTGACATCATCTTTGAAAGCAATGACATGTCTACACCTGCATATTTGAAGTGCAGCGATCTCAAACAGGGATGGACATAAATAATGCTTGAATAAATGGGGTCTGAATGAGCTTTATACCTTCAAGCACATTTGTTGAAATGAATATTATGATAGATGCAATAATATATTGAGCTTGTGTGTATTCAACAAAAGGGCGGTAGGATAAAATCCCCAAGACCCCTATTCCAGTTAGTATAATGTTCCAAAAAATAATCAATCTGCAAGTGAAACAAAGGCCAATTAAAAACCATGCAGTCTGAGATTGAAATCCAGCGCTTGCAATGAAAGGAAAAAAGGGTGCTGACGTGGTGGCAAGAGTACCTCTCCTCAAACTTGTTGCTAATGTAGTTTGCGACAACTGCGCTGCTGGGTAGTACAGTAAGACCAAGGCCACACAGGAAAAATCCTACCTGTGAATCAACAAAAACATCCATCCTGTCATGTACTTGAACTTGCTAGAGTGTGATGTGTATACCGTTATCATTCTTGATGATCAGCCATGTTAAATTTGTAATAAAAACCTCCTCATTCAATCACTTCAAGATTCATTTCTTACCGTGCTAGAATTCCAATTGAAATAATAGGTCGTTACTAGTGTTGCCTCAGAAATAAGCATTTCTGATGCGAATTTCAGCATAAAGTAAATGGCAAGCAAAATTTGTATAGGCAATGTCATATCTCTAAGAACATCTAAAATGGATCCAGATGAGTCCTTGCTCATCTTCCTTTTGTCTAACAATGATCCATGTTCGTGTGTGTCATCCTCAACTTTGACGAGTAAAGAATCTGTTAAAGAGGACTCCTCGGAGTTCTCTTCAGTACGGTTAGAGAGTAATCGGACAGATTCTTTGGAACTTTGAGAACTTGAATGCTTGGGATCAGGGTGTTTCTTTGGTTCCTTGAAAAGGATCAATACAAGGACAAGGTAAAGAGCCCACGCAAATCCCAAAAGCCATCCTGGAGCAGTACAATAATTCACCTGAATGTTAAAGACCTGCACACAAATTCAAATAACTGCAATTTATTTGATCGTTGCTAACCTTTAAAACTTCTAGCGCATCTAATAATTCCAGATTAGGCAAGCTGAAGTTCTTCATGGGCATACCTCAAAATCGATATAATCCAAAACACTTGCTAAAGCGGGTCCCAGGCTCATTCCTAAAGCACTGGCACTGACAAACGCTGCAGAGAAGTTTCTGACTTTTGAAACAGGCACTTCATGCACAATATATCTCCGATTTACAGCCCTTGCACACCCTAGACTGTAAGCAAGCATACAATGAATAAACAAAAAAAGAGTTAGAATCTAACATACCAATCAAACCATGCCAAAGAAAACTGAGATGGTCTTAAACATGACAATTTTCATTCAACAAGAAAGTTATGCTTGGATGCTTTATAGTTCTAGTTAATCAAGCGGCAGTCCAATTCAAAAAGATGCAGATGCTTCAAAACCTCCAGTTCAGTAAATAATGAGCCACCATAAATTTAAATGCCTATTCGATCCTTTCAGAAGTGAATCTGAAAAGGGCACCTACATTACAAGCTCAAGGTCACAACCTTAACAATGTAGCACCTTGCAAGGTTCTTTGGCTACTTTAAATTACGCAAGCTGGAAAGAAGCTTCAAGCTCAAAAGAAGAGTCTAATTATTGACATCTTATTTGTTCCCACACAAAAATATATGCTGAAAGCAGAGTGACAAATTTTTCACGTTCAGGCTTGCAACTTATACGTTAGCAGTCATTATCCAGTCACTCTCACTCTCCTCTTGCCAGGCTTGATAATGGAGCACAGGCAACTGATGGACAACTTGGGCACCTCTTTTGTGCAGTACTTCCGGCATCATTGGTAATCTCATGACAAGATAGTGTTGAGAAACCACTTCTTCAGTTTACACACTTCATTTAGGGTTTCGAACTGACAGCCCCAAAAAGGGCTAGTGTCCACTTTTTGGCCATTTTGTTAGTGGGCGCCCACACAATGGTGCGCCACCCTAGACAGCTTATGCCTATAAATAGATAGTCACTTCATTCATTCTTTACTAACCACCCCCACCACTCTTCAATCATTCTTCACCCCTCTTCCTCCGTCATCAGACACCCTATTGTCTCTCTGCACCGTCACTTATTTTGACATGCTATCAAAGCATACCTGTTATTTTTTTATAGACAGGTGTCCTGAAGGTTCAGGTGGCAGTAGTGGACCTTTGTGGGATCCCCTCTACCATAGAGATTGTGGCAGTGTGATAGCTCAATCTTTTAGCACATTATCATTATCACACAGCCAAACTAGTGCCTTGAGTTCCATGAGTTTGGCTACCAGGTGGCTGAGTATGAAAGGTTTGGGTAGAAGGCTTTCTAACAAGAGACCACACATTTTGCAAAGCTCGCTTCAATGACACCGCCCCTTAATCTAGTCCAATGGTACCATGGTAGGGGTAAGATGGAGAATATCTAACACACCTTCCCAATATGTGAAAAAGCAAGGGAAGAGAAAGAATACAACTACTGAATACTAAGAAAAATGAACAGTAAAAGGAAACCCAAGGTTCAGCAGCTCCACCAGTAGAAAGCACATCACGTTCTGATATGAAATCAGTCAGAAACAGCAACACACTAAAGCACAGAACTAGCTACACTGATCGCTTGATTATGTGGTCAGTTCGATGCTGATTGTGGACTGATCATTCAAGGTTGCTACACCAACCCTTGATCCCTCACATGGACCTGGATCATGGATTAATGTTAGGGAGGGAACGTGACTTCTCCTATGACATGGCTAGGCTGGACCAGTGTTTGGTTGGTGGGTTCGCACATGAGAGTTGTGGCATTCTTTGATCTCCCATGACACTTAGCCTCCTCCAGTGCATGCTTTGGCATGGAGCAGGGATGCCCCTATTCTATAGCAATGGAGTGGCACTCCTAATGTATCCCAAGGAGGGAGAGGGATGATTGTGAGAGGGCACTGAAGGTGGCTTTCTATATGTATTAGATTAGTCTGGCTGTTCAAATCTCAAAGCCCTTTTGACTTCCAAATCCACTTGAGTCTTAAGAAGCCAAATCAAGGACCCAATAAACTACCTGTAGCGGAAAGCATCCACCACTACTGAATCTTCATAGGCCATCACAATGATATTTGGTCTTATAGACCCATTTAACACCATCATCTTCCTCTGAACAAGCCAAGGCACAAGATCCCAAGTGCCATTCCACTCAATAGAATCCAACTCTTGCTCCATAGCCTCCTTCCAATATTGGGATTACAAAGCCTCCTTCACAAAGGTGGACTCCCTATCCTGCATGGCACATCATCAAATAATAGTTAGTACAAACAAGCTTGGTGGTGTGTGTCTAGTTTCTTCGAGAACGTTGTAGACCATCCTGCGGTTGCTACTCCTCAAGATTTTCCTCAATCCCTTAATCACGGAGTGTGTCTGGAGTCCAACAAGGATGAATGCCACAATTTGCACAAAAACAAGTTAGCTTGTGGGACACAAACTCCCGTCCCTTGTCAACACGCAAGATCTTGAGTTTCCTGCCAAAACTGTTCTCTTCAAAGATCAACCGATCCTTAATATGTGAGAATGCTTCGGACTTTAAGGCCAAGACCCATGTCATCCTGCTAAAACCATTAACAATTAGTATAAAATACAAACTCTCCTTAAGAGACTTCGTCCTCATGGATCCATATAAGTTCGTGGAAACAATCTCCAAGGGCTCCTTAGCATGCCAAGAAACCTTGCTCAGAATAGCATCCCTATGTCGTTTGCCACGAATGCAAGATACACATGGCCGGTGGATCATCCCAATCTCTGGCAACCAATGTAACAATTGACCACAAGTAGATACTTGTAGTTGAGGTGGCCAAACCAAGCATGCCAAAGCTCCGTGAGTCTGTGGAGAAAGAAGAAGAGAAGAAAAGGAAAAAGAAAACCACATCTTGTAGACTCCATTCTCCTCATGTCCTACACAAAGAACCTATCAAGATACACCATCAAGAACTCCATAAGAGTCCTTATCAAACCCAATTGTCAAACCAAGAGCACATATCTTGCTCACTGAAAGTAGATGATACCCTAGACCCAGCACATAGAGCACCTCTGATGTGTGGACACCGCCTTTTCCATATGGAATCAATTCCATATCACTCTTGCCTTTGATAGGGACTAAAGAACTATCACCTATAAGGATTTGCCCATGCATCAGACGCTTACGGGTCATGTGACGGGAAGCACCACTGTCCACAATCCACTCATGAGACTATGGGGCCATTATCGCTGCATTGGTCGCTATTGGAGGAACATCCTCTATCACCTCCAAATGGAGGAATGCAAATGAAGGAGCAACCACTACTCCTAACTCCTTTGTAGTTTTCTCCTTTTTGGTGTCATGTTCTTGTCAAGGCAATATTTCTTCCAATGACCTATCTTGCCATAGACATGGCAAGTAGGCTCCTTGGCTTTGTCCTCTTTGGACTTCTCGTCCTTCTTGTTGTTGTTCTTCTTCCCTTTTTGTTGGGAATACTAACTAATCAAAGACTCTAACTTAAGAGCATTCTAACCTTTGAGTTGTTTCTCTTTGTACAAGACCATAGAACCAACTCTCCCACTTACAGGTCTCTGTCCGCCCTGAAGCAATCAAGGCAAAATAGAATGCACTGAATCAGGGCGATAACTAAGAAAAAAGAGTTATCGCCATGTCCTTCGAGATAATCGCCTTCCTTGCGTTCTAGACTTGCATATGCAATTGCCGACGCTTATTGACATGCTCCTGCATAAAAGAAGATTTGTTATGACTCAAAGTCCTCATTTGAGCCTCTATAGACACTTCATCACGGTCATCAAATTGTACATTGAATCAAGCTCCAGCCATATCTCCTGAGCCATGGTCAAGTGCTTGATGTGAATGAGTGACAACTAGATTGCAAGAGAGAAAGAGGAAAGAATGGATGCGGGCATTCAATTTGCCTTAATATGCTAGTACCTTCATCAACTTGACTTTCTTATCTACAAAAAACTTGGAGGCATCGCAAGCTATAGGGTAGTCTATAGTCTCGATCATGAGCTCTGCCAAATCATAAGACTCGAAGATGGCAAGCATCATTACATGCCAAATGTGGAAATTCTCCCCATCAAGCTTTTGATCTAAAGGAAGAGCCAGCAATATAGGGATCTTACAGTCCATAATAACCTAAAACTATGTGTCAATTTCGGTTGACATTGTAAATGGAATGACCTGCATAAAAACAAGGATAGCCCCCTTTGACTTTGCGGATGGTGCCGGTGCTTGCTAGGGCTTCCTCAGTTTGTCCTCAAAGAGTCTCACCTGCCCGAGGTAATGAAAACTCAAAATTTGCAGCAAAAGGCTGACAATGCAGCCTTTTCTCCTTCACGAACAACAAAGACCTGCAAAAAACAGCAACTTGACTCCTTCTCAAAGTTGCACCTCTTTACTTGAGCCTCTATAGGCTGTAAACACAAACTTTTGTCATGAAGAATCCTCTGGATCAGGTCTACCCACAATCAATCATCCCTTCTACACTACTCTAATACCATGTCAGAGTGCAGCGAATGCAGAAGCGTATGGACAAGACTAAAAGACAATGAACATGAGAGAAAAGGGAGAGAGAAAAGAGACAGAGGAACAAAAAAATCTGTAGTCAATGAATGCTGAAATGAATAGGGCAGATGAGGAAGGCAAGCTGCACTAGCACTATAAATATCACAAAATAATGAAAAAAAATAGGCAGGTCAGCCTGGAAACTTGGCCAACCAATAGGCGGCCTCATAAATGCAGCCGACTGGCTACACATAGCCCCATAAAAACTATGATCTGACCTGCCACATGGCACTACCCTTGCCTGTACACTGTGACTGCTGAAAATGCCCAAATAAATAACAAGAAACGCTAGTCTAGGGGATGACTAATCTCTAACACCATACTCCTTTGAGGAACTCACCTGTATTGTGGACACCTACTATGCTAAGGCTTTTTGAGGTACATGACTGATAGACATTCTTCAAGTGTTTGCATACAAACTGCTCTCGCAAATCCTCAAAGGTAGTTCCTCCCACTTTTGTACTCCTCTTCAAGTTTTTAATAGACCCAAGTCTCAAGAAGTTCTCATCTTCGCCAAACTACAATTAAGAAAGACATAACTAGCACTAGCTTGGGAGTGGGGGCCCCGATCATCTCCACAAGGCACTTGGAAAATAAACATTAGGTAGCCCACATTCAAAGGACTAGCCATAGAGGATCCTAAAGACCATGTAACATGTTCAATGATTCCAAAGCCTATATCAAAGTAGAGGGGTAGGGAGATGGCTTCCTCACACTCTTTCCTTCTACATTGGCAAACATTGTGGACAAGTTTCTAGAAATTCACTTTTTCACTTGGACTTGATATATCTCAACGACCAGTTTTTAAAGGCCTACATCTAGAAAACCATGACAATCTCATCATCCAAGAGCTTAACTCTCTCGAGTATATTGCGACTAGTTTTAAAAGGCCTACATCTAGAAAACCATGAGGATCTCATCATCCAAGAGCTTAAATCTCTCTAGTATATTGAGAAGACACAATCCCCAACCTCATCACCCAAGCCAAAGAGTTAGTGGATAGCCTCTTACCTATTCAGGAGACTTTGGATGCATTGGCCAATATCAATGCACTCCAGCAATTAGTAGTAACAATTGAGAACACTTCCAAGCCTTCCTTGTAACTTGGTATCTCTCTACCTCTATCTTGTAGTACTACCAATGATGTTGCACAATCAACAAGGGATTGCACACTTTAAAAATGAAGAGAATCCAAATAAAAGAGCAATGTGCAATAGAGTTTGTAAGGAAAGAGATCTAGAGCTCAAAGGTTGCAACCACTTGTAGCTCCACTACTCTCTCTCCCTAGTGTATCCATTGCCAAAAATAACGGTATATCAAGTGAGTGCCTCAGGTAGAAATTATGGTAGTTTCTATTGTTGCAAGATGGACATGAGAAGTGAGAATGCTACTATCTCAAGGGCCTCAAATGACTCCCACAAGTACATTCGCTCGCACCTCCTCTCCTTCCTTATTCTACTCCCTCTAAAGTTCTTTGATTCCATCAAACCCATACTACTTTTCCTCCACATACCCATGTCTCCTACTATATAGCATCCCCTCCAACTTATCCATCCTCCACCAATTCCCCCCCCCCCCCCCCCCTTCCCCCCCCAATTACCCATTGCATTCTTGCTTGTATATGCCACCTCACCTGCCCCCCCTTCCACAAGACCAAGAGTACCTTGCAATATCCCTTGATTGTCCCGTATTGTGCTAGAGGTGTGGAGAGTGTGCGCATTATCAAAATAGGTGCACCCTTTCAAAAGACACTCCTCCATATCGGTTTTGTCCAAGTTCTTGAGATCATTATACTCGAGAGCACTCCAAGAACAAAAATACTCAAACTCCTCAATCTGCGAACTTGATCAATATTGCTTTACCCACAACTAGTGCACCCTCTCCCTTGGTAGCTATGCTTAGATAGGTACAAGTCCCACTTGAAGCCCTTTAAATTCATCTTCTACCTTAAAGAAAATCCTCAAGAATTCTTCCCCTATCTCTGTAGAAAAGTCTCAAGAAGTTTTCCTCAAAACTTTTCCCTTGGAGATTTTGCACGTAAGTCCTCTAGAAAATCATCCTTTGTCTCTACAAAAAACTCACAAGTTCCCCACCCAAACTTTCCCCTTAGAAATTATGTAGAAACCCATGAGGTACCTCCATAAAATTCTCAGGTCTTAGCTTCTATGGAGAAGCTTTAACTAAAGGAAAAGTGCCCTCTTATCTTTTGCAAGAAACCCCACTCGGTTCCTATTGGCAATTCCAAGGATGCAAATTCGATACCAAGGCTTAAGGAAGGCTAGACTGTTAGATAAAGGAGGCTTTCTAGCAAAGACAAATGCAATTGTCATCCATCCTCAACAACAACAATGGCCAAAGCTCTTGACAATTGGCCACCAAGAGAAGCTTTGCTTCATGAAACTTGCAACAGTGAAACACTAGTTGCAAAACACTAAAATGACTCTACAGAAATCCTTAGCTCTCTATTACAAAATCAAAATCATTGAATCTCTTTGGGAAACCAAAGTTCTCTGCAGAAAATTCAAATCACCAAATGTCTCCAACAATCCAAAGTTGTATGCAGAAAACCCAAAATACCCTAGAAACTTCTATTGGGACTGTGAACAGAACAAACTTCTTTGAGGATTTCGACTAATTTGGGAACTCTTGGAGCAGAGGAAACTTCTTTGAAAACTTGATTCTCTGGAGGCTCTGAAAATACCTCTACAGATGGTAAGGACACAAAAAACGTGGGTCCCCTTAAAAACTCAGCAAACTTCTCCAAAAACTCTCAGAACATCGAAACCACGAAGTTATTTTCGTAGTCATTAAAAAAATCAAATGATATTTTGACTAGATAGACTTAAGTTGCCAGCTGAACTCATATCAATTGGCTAAAGACGTGTGGCTGACTTGAAGCTTGACCCTATACTACACACGCACTTGGCCGTGTGTTGCCACCTATTACCTACATCCTGCCACCATCCCTCTCCCACTCACCACCCTTGTCTTACCTGGTGACATCCTCTCATGTCTGTCATCCTGCCTCTGCTCAACAGCCTGCTCCTCTGCACCCAAGCCTTTCCCCCACTGCTATCCTTCTCTTGGCCGCCATCTGGCTTTTTGATGTGCCCAACATGCTGCCCTATCTACCAGCTCTGTCCAGGAGTGTCCACCCGCCACCCTACACCTACCTCCTCATTCTCCTCCTGCCCACCACCTATGCCCAGTCATCTGCACCTTCAGACCCTTTCCCCACCTAATCTTCCAGCTCTGCCTACTGCTTCTCCTTTGCTTCTACTGCTCTGTCCCCACACAGCCGTCCTTGCCATGTGGTGGTGGTGAGTGCATGTTCTCATATGTGTGTGGTATATACTGAGCCATGCACATGCATGAACTCACGAGAGGAAAAGTTCAGTTTCCATATGGCTATGTTCAACAGGTAAAACGGTTCATTTCCTGCATTACTATTCATATACATAATCTTGAACCCTGGTAAATATCATGCAGTTTCTCACCTAAAGGGAACATAAAAGCTTACATCATGATTTTTTAGCCCTAATATATTAAAGGAAACTTGCACCTATAAATGAATCTCTATTAAAGGAAGCCTGCACCTGATAAATCATTGAAACCTGAATATCCAAAAATTAATCTACACTGGTACTTACTGAACACAACAACTTTCTGAAGAAAGTGGAAGCTTGTATACATCAAAAAGGCATAGTGTACGAGAATTCACCCTTCAAGAGCACGGCCCAGCAGCAACAACCATACTGAATCAAAAGGGAGAGCCAGAGCATACAGAAAATTCCCAGCTATCAACAGCAAAGTGCTCACTGCAAGAGGTGCCTTGTAAGACTTATTGGACCACCAACTATAAACAAAAGCAGAAATGGTGGCACACAAAGGCATGGAGCCTATAATGATTCCACTGATAGTGGCAGGCATTTGCAGAAGTTGTGCATATTCATCAGATGTTGGGACAATTATGTAGTAGTTAACCTGCACATTGACAGATTGCTTCAATTCGAGCTCACTTAAGTGTTACCTTCTTACAAAAGAAGTAGTCTCACACAACATAAACAGGCAGTTAAGACTTAAAATCTATGCTAAGATATGTGTCACAACCTTATATTTGGCATGCTTCACAAGGATCATCAGAATACATAACAAAGAACAAAATTACAATTACAAGGAAATATAAGGTTGGTGGTAAGGGAACGCATGAGTTGCTCATTAGATAGTCGCACTGGTGGCAAGCAGAATCCAAAACACAGCTTCATGAATCTCACATAGAACTGCATATAACTTCTGGTAGAGATGTTAAATTGTAAAGAGCTGGCTCCTAAAAAGACAAAAATTTCAAAAACCATGAAAAGGGATGATGACATAGATGAAATTGTGGCACTTGCTAGTATGATGAAACAGGGTGTTTTCAATCTAGTAGAAATGCAAAATATCTGTGACATAAGATCTGCACCTTACAATAGTACAGGAACCATTCAGACAAATTTACACCTTTTTATGTACATCCTTACGTTCAAAGAATCGTCCATGTCTTTGGAAGGCGAAGCATATACTCCCTGGTAAAATACAGGTTTGATTGGTTCGGTCAGCACAAACTATAGACTAATCTATAGTGCAAGATATTTATCCAAGAATCTTATACTGTTGACCTAAAGACAAGACAATGGTGAAGGAAAAAGTGGCAATTCTTCCTTCCAACATATGTTCGAGATGTTGGCTTCATACCACCCCAAGTATATTTTTCTTATGTAAAGCAATGATAGGCCAATTTCATGCATCCATTATATCAAAACCATTGGTTTGCATTTAGCCTAGGGTGCTAAAGCTCACAGCATCAGTCCTGCCAAGGTTGATCAAACATTCACTGCTTATCAAGCTCTCTTGAGCATCATTATATGCTGTTTTAATTCTCTTGCGAACAAAATAGTATAGCAGCACCTAGGCTAGGTACATCCTTAGGTTAGTCTCATATTTCCATTCTTAGAGTACATCCTTAGGTTTGTCTCATATTTCCATTCTTAGAGTACATTGGGCTAGTACATCCTTAGGCTAGTCTAGTATTTCTATTCTTACCTTCTTAGGCTATTTGACTCAGGCATGTTGAGCTAAAAGATGCATTATAAACCGATTAGCTCTTTATTACAGCCCCAAAACACAAATTACCAAACGTTCATTAAACAGGGAAGGTGTTGCTAGTGAGTTTGTGTCCCATAAGCCAAAACCTAGCTTGGAAGGATCCACTCATCTATAAATAGAAAGGCTACCCACCACTGAACCCTATCTTGCTTTGCACATTGTTGGCGCATGGCTTTGCTCTGTAAACACCTCGATTACGGAGGATATCCTAGTTCGAGCTGCTGTCTACAACCGGTGCCTACTTCCCTACCTCCTCCATTGCTAGCAATTGTTTCCTACTTGTTGTCCACATTAGATAGGTGGCATCTGCTGCTAAATCACCATTTCCAGCCTCTATTAATCCCTATCACCTACTATGTTGACATCTTCAAATTTGCATGCATTTACTATTCAGCTTGCCATGAGGACATGAAATTTTGATTCTTTGCTTAGTATTTGATTAAGTGTTAATCAAAAGTGCAAATGTGAGGAGCACATGTGATGTGCTAGTTATTTATTTCACAATGACGGCCCAAGGACCTTGAGATACTAGTGAATGTCAAAGGTAAAAGTTGTACTAATTTGTACTTGATAGATACTAGGTCGTACGTGGTGGACAAATTTTGACCTAGATCATTTTATTAGCCATTAACGTCAATGGTGACATTATGAACTAGGCATTTATTAATTACTTAATGTCAGTTCAAGGGTTAATAAATGCTCAAGAATACTTGGGTGACAAATTGGCCTAGCCAAATTAATTTTTGGCTCATATAATTATTTTTCTAAGTAAGAATTACTTTTCAGTATTAATAATAACTTTTTAGTATTAATTAAATTACTTTTCAGTATTAATATTCTGAAATTTAATTTAATTGGGCTGAAAATTGCTTTAAAATGCAATTACAAGGCTGACACTTGGCAAAACCTTTCAATGCAAGTGAGGAAAAGGCTATATGATATGCGTGGAGCCTCATTCCAACATTGTGGAGATTGGGAAAGGAAGAGAGAGAGAGTTACTGCTGCAATTTTCTAGTCATTGGTGATCAGCCTAGCCATTGAAGGTTGTCAAAGAGCTGCCGCAAGCCGATCAAGAGGCCATTGCAAACAAGTGACAGCCCCTATAGGCTGTCTACAGGTAGGTGACAAAAAGTTTGGGGCCTACAAGGCCAGGTGACTACATGTGAGGCTCTTCTTGATGCTGGGCTGTAGTAGATTATCCATTCACAGCAGGCAACATTTAATTTCAGCCAATTTTGGATGTGAAACTCTGAAATTTCTCTCTCTAGCTTCCTCTCTATTCTCTTAGCCAATTCACAACTTCCCACAAGAGATCTTCACCAAATTCAGTCCCAAGAGTGTGCAATTGAATAATTTCTACTGCTTAACCCTCCTAGCAGCCTTGGGAAAACTACTTAGAAATTGAAACGTAGAACTTGAAATTTAGTAGCTGAAATTTGGGGATTTCAAAGAATTTCAAGAGGCCAATGTGTTGACTTAAACACACATTACAACTGATTAGCATCTTTTAAAAACCCCAAAACATGCTTAATTAATGAAAAACACAAATTTCATACGTGGCTGGAGAGAGTTTCAATGGTCTCCCAAAATCCTCATATTTTGGGGCACGCTTCAACATCCATAAATAGACAAGCTGTCCACCATTTAGCCTAATACTTTTGTGCAGGTTTCTCACTCTACCATGCAAATTTCAGCTATCAGTCACCTAGCATCTACTGTCCAGCCATCATCGACCACAGCCCATCACTATCCAGCCCTAGGCAGCCCGTTTTCAGCCATCCCCTTCCTGTTTCGAGGTCTTCATGGTGGTCACAACACTAGGGATTCGTCTCCGGTGGACATCACTCTGTCCGACACTGCATTGCTCTGTCCTTGGGCATTCTGTACACTCTAACATTCATTTACAACATTCATTCACTTCAGAGTTTCTTCTCTCTCTGTTTGTCTTTGTGGTTGAGTTTTGAGTTTTTGCATTTTGCATTTTGTGTTTTGTGTTTACGGTTTGAGTTTTGCTTGTCTTTGTCTGGGTCTTTGTGTTTCTGCCTTGGTCATACATGGTGTGTTTCCTCACCCTAAACCCTAGCATATTTTCACATGGTTTAGAGCCAGTGCTCTTCTAAAGAGTATCCTACAGTGATTGTGGAGACTATTCTTTGTGCGAGACTCGCATGCGACTCGATTCTGACTTGTACTATCTCATACACCTTCGGATCCTATGACACCCTATCAGGCTTCTCCATCATTGAAGACTCTGAGAAGGTATTATGGTCTCGAGGAGAAGGTAGGCACACCTTGACCTTTACCATCTTATTCTTCTCGTTTTGGTCATCTTACACATGAAGAGTTTGAGGAGGACTTGCGCATCATGTATAGTTCAGTTTACACTCCTCCAACGAGTGCTACTACTCCGTTTTGGACCAATTGGTAAGACTGGCCATCTCTCTAATCTTGGAGGGACCATGACATTCGGTACATCTGGTGATCCATCTCCTTTATCTCAACCAAGCCTTGTGTCAAGTTCATATAACCCTTTTGAGTTATATGAGCCAAAACCCTCTTCTGTTTCTTCTTTTGGTGTGCAAGATCCAGATGATTTTTAGTATATAAACTTTAATAGAGAAGGCACTTCAAGCAAATACCCTTTGTAAGGTATATCTCTATCATCTATTTCATTTGAGAAGTAAACCACACTTCTCAACTCCCTCCCATCCCATCACTATGTTCTCACCATTTTGATCTACTCAAATCTTCATTCCAAAATCTTGGATTACATTCCACTTCCGCTCAAAGCACACTAGGGGTTGGATCTTCCATCTCTGCTCCTAACACTTTCTATTTCTCCATCCCACAATCTACCTACCCTTCATTCACTCCACCTCTTGGTGCATCATGAGGGGAAATGCCACCCTTAAATATTCTACCTTCCACATATCCCCACTTCACCACATCCTTCCACTCTGGGACAATTGTGATGGGAATTCCCCTCACTACCCCCGAACACACACAAACCCTCCACATGGCCTTTCAAACGCAAGAATATCTATCCTTTGCTTATGGACTGTCGTCACATATCCCTTGGGTCACTCCTACACAGGGATTTCCATTCTCTTCTCGTGTCCCTATCCCTCCACCATGGGCTTCTCAAGCGATTAGCATGCCCCTACCCAATCTACCCTTGTGCACATTTGGATCCACTATCCACCCTTCTTGTATGCATGGTGGGCACTTTGGGATTACTTCCCAAGTGTACTCCACTCCATCTCCCTATCCTCCATATCCCCCCTACCCCCATTACACAACTTCTCCATCTCTTAACACTACCACTCCTATTGCAATGGCCAAGCATGCCTTCACGGATAAGACTCGCTTTAACGGGTTGAATTTCACCACTTGGTCAAACTTCATGCAACAAGTGCTCGAATCTCAAGCACTTTGGACCTCGTCGATGATACCGAGTCTACATCAGAGACCCTCGATTAGCTTACCCTAATCACACCCGTCAATGGAGAGCTTGCAATGCCACAACCAATGTTGAGTTAATGCAAGGGTTGCTTTCGTGGATCAGTAGCTTTGCCGTTGTGTCGCCTGCTACCCCCGCCTCCCAACTACTCCCTCACGCTCGAGCCCGCCCTAATGGTCGCCTGCGCTGGTGCCCCCTCCTTCCTCGCCTCTGGCCGGTCGCCTTGCCTTGCTCGTCACCCCGCCAGCCTTCCGCTCTGCCCCACCTTGCCCGTCGCCCCGCCTCATAGCCCGTCCTGTCTGTCGTCCTGCCCTGCCCTTCCCATCGCCCCCGCCCTACCCATCGCTGCTCGTCGCCCGCCCTACACGTTGCCCTGCCCTGCTCGTCCCCCCGCCCTGCACGTCGCCCCGCCCTGCCCATCGCTGCCCATAGCCCGCCCTACACATCATCCCGCCTTGCTCGTCCCCCCCACCGTGCTTGTCCCCCCGCCCCCGCCCTACCCGTCGCCCCGCTTTGGCCATCATCCAGCCCGTCGTCCCCCCCCCTCTGGCGCACTTCCCCTGTCCACAACCTTAGACCCATCTGCAACAAACACAGCAGTGTTGCCCTCCCTCGCCATCGATTCCCCTACCCTCCACTTGCTCCCTCCATCTATAGGAACCCCCCCCCCCTCAAGTAGCATCGCGACGTGATTATTAGTCCTCTCAGTAGGGACGCGCAACGGAAACCCCTGGTCAGACACCGACCCACTCAACAAGTGCCCCCCACTCAAACACCTTACGTGTAATCCTCTCTGAGGAACAACTCTTAGCCGTCCGAGCTAATGGAAATAGTGATTTATGATCAGGTGGTAGGACATTTCCCAACCAGGGCCCAGCTTCAGGACTGGCTACACTCCACACTGCGCATCGAGATAGCGCAAATCGAGGAGGCAGTCCTATTGGGCCAAGGGATCTTCATGGTCCGGCTCAGCTCGACGGACGCAGCTCGCGAGTTACTCGCCAGTTCACCATATGCGTCCACGAAGGGGGTCATACACATGGTCCCTTGATACATGGGCTTTACTGTGGAGGCATTTGCACTCCACAACAGGTTTCTTCAGCACCCGGTCACTCTTCTTTTCCCCGGCCTGGCGATTGAGTATCACCAGTTGGTGGAAGACTTTGGAAGGCTTTTCGCAACTATCCTTCCCGCATCCTTTGCGGATGTAGTGACAGCTGTAGGAGTCCCAAAGGTACGGGTGGCAGTGAAAGAGGTCAAGAATATCCCACAGTTCCTAGAGATTGAGGCGGGCGGGCACTCCTTTAGGTAGCAGGTCATTGTGACGGGGCATCCAAGGCAGTGCCTGCACTATCACAACTTTGGGCATCAAGCTGCAGGTTGCATGCGTTTCGGAGCCAAGGTGGCTCCACCCAGATAGGCCCTTAGGTGGACGTTGATGGCTTCACACGGGTCCAGAGACAACAGAGAGGGAGACGACAGGGGGGGGGCGCAGCTTGCGTCTCAGACCCAGCCTCTGCAGCAGGGAGCAGGTGGGCGTGCAACGCCCCCTCGACAAAGCACTCCACAACCCCCTCTTGCCCCCCCCCCCCCCCCGCAAGGACCGCAGCCCCCCACATCCACCACCCACGCCACAGACTAACTCTCATGAGTCCCCACACCCACCTCCCTCCACATCCCAGGTCCCCCCCCCCCCCTCCCCCCAAACTGACCATGGCCCACAACCCCCCACTTCCAGGACCTCCAACCCCCCCCATGCTGCCATGTACTTCCGTCCACCCCACCATCCCTCCAATCATCCTCCCCCCCACCACCTCCCGTACCAAGCACCTCCCCTGATCCACACCTGGTTCAGGCAATCCCTCCCAAACCCACTCCCTCGCCTCCCACAGGAGGTGATGAGCCACACATGTCTACATCCTCTTCGCACCAGCAGTCCTCCCCCTCCCATATAGCCACCAGCTCATCCAACCCGGCCGCCCAACACACCTTCCCGAGACAAGCACACCTGTTGCCACAGGAGTTCTTCCATAGTGACCCATGGTCCTACTTGAGAGTTGTGCAGCGTGAAGAGTTCCCACTACCTCTAGAGGTGGGGATCTTCGTGGTTCGTAAGTTAAGGAGAGGCAAGGTCCATCTACTAGCACCACCGGATGGACCAAACTACGCCTTTTTTCTTCAGTCCTCTCACTTAGGGGAGTGGACAATGACATAGATAGAGAAAGAGTTGAAAAGTCAGGTGGCAAACCACACCTCCCAGTGGATGGGAGAAGGACTAGCATTGTTTGCACAGCAGTGGCTTGGTTGCATGATGGACATTAATTGGTGGGCTGGTGTCGAGGTCCCTCACCTGAGCATTATCTTTTGAGCCCCTCCACAGTAGAGAGCTCCGAGGGATGTGATTGCGTGGCCCCTGGCACACACGGCCCGTTTCTACCATTGCACAGAGTCTGGACTCTCAGCACGGTTGATAGATGCATTGATAGTACCACCTGGAACTTCTATCACCCCGTCGGTCCGGCCAAGGGCCACCATGGGGGAATGGAGCTCGCCGTCCAGACCGGCGGCAAAGCGTACCTGCGTGCCTCATAGCTCCTCCTCATCATCAGCAGCCTCCACACCGAACAGATGCCTGTTCGGGCAGCCACAGGTTTTCCCATGAGCTTACATCTTGCATCCTAGAATGTGAAGAGCCTCCACTACAGTGGGGCACGTGGTTCCATGAAATTGATTGTTCGGCAGGAGTTGCAGCTTGTCCTTGCCGGACAGATCGATATCTTACTTCTACAGGAGCACAAGCTCATCCCCACCCAGGCCCAGTGGATAGGGAAGGTACTCCCAGGCAGCTCGCACACTTACTGGGAGCACGCCATAAGTGCCCACAGTAGGAGTGGAGACATATACACCTCTATTGGTCCGAGTCTTACCGCTTGTGTTCGAGACCATGGGACAATAGTGGCAAGGAGGGTGCTATGGATCAGATTGGATATTGGGGACTCATGCCTTGGAGCCCTTAATATCTATGCCCCTACGGAGGTTAGGGCACGCAGCAAGTTCTGGGTGGAGATCACGGAAGAACTCCCTGAGGTGGACTCCTGGATTGTTGGAGGAGACTTCAACAACCTGGAGGCTTTGGAGGACCAACAGGGCAGAGGGAAAAACTACCAGGGCATGGCCGGGGAGAAGAGGAGGCATGGGAGGTGTTTCTACAGGAAGTAGGAGCACACGATGCCTGTAGAGACCCTGCCTTCCATAGGAGGGAGAGGTCACTGGACTTCTCTTGGGAATACAGGCGGCTAGGTGGAGTCCTGCTAGAGCGGTTGGACAGGTTTTATGTGGGAGAGTGGAGAGGCTCTCGGGGAGGCCAGATTGGGCAGTTGGCGAGCACCACATTTTCGGATCATTGCCCGCTTCTCCTGACACTAGATCCCCCAGCATCTGCCCTAGACTCACGATCTTATCAGATCCCTGACTCAATCTAAAGGAGGGAGGAGGACACAAGACAGATAGAGCAGATTTGGACCAGAGAGTGGGGTAGGAGGGGCCAGATCGCAGAGGAGGTTGCAGAGGCCCTAGCTGAGTCGAGCAGAATCTGCCAAGAGTTGCATACAGGCCAAGCAACAGAGCTAGGAGGAGGAGAGAGCACTCCGGTGGGACCTTGCAGCCACGCAGAAATTATTACAGGTGGCACCAGGGGATCCCACTCTCCACGCACAGGAGGTGCGTGCGCGAGCAACCATTGCGGGCCTAGAGGACAAGCGCTCTGAGTTCTCTTTCCGCACCTCAGCAGCTTTCTGGGCGCGGGAGGGGGACACGATGTGCAGGGAGTTTTTTCAAGTACACCAGCCTCGCACCTCTGGAGAGCAGATACGCAGCCTCCGAGATCAGTATGAAAGGACCCGCTCTAGCCCAGATGAGGTGATGGAGATTGCCACTGACTACTATAGTCGCCTCTTCCAGCAGGAGACAGCCTCAGCTAGAGGACAGCGATGTAGACAACATGTCTGGGATAATATTCTGTCCCTCCTCACAGAGGAGATGGGACGCTCCCTCCTAGCCCCCTTCACAGAGAAGGAATTAGAGGAGACTTTCCATACACAGGACGGGCGAAAATGCCCGGCACAGGATGGCCTCTCCAAGGCTTTCTTCACTACCTTCTAGGAAGTGGTGAAGAACCCCCTACTGTTGGCCTTTCAGGAGATTTTCACTTCAGAACAGATGCCAGGGAGTCTATCAGCAGGCCTTATCAGTCTTCTCCCCAAAGGGGGAAACCGGTTGGAGCTTTCCCAATGGAGATCGATCAGCCAGTGGCCTATAAGGCACTGGCAAAGATGATTGGTAGGTGAATACGCCCCTTGCTTCCAGATATCATCCATGATACACAGACAGGCTTTGTCCAGGATAAGAGCATCCTGGACAATGTATTCACCTTCTTTGAGGAGACAGAGTGGGCCCAGTACAGTGGGCAAAGACAGGCCGTACTACTCTTGGATTTTGAGAAAGCCTATGACAGGGTGGACTAGGATTTCCTAGAGGGCACCATGGTGAGGTTGGGTTTCCCCCAGGCTTGGATTTCCGGGGTCTCCGAACTTTACAAATCGGCCACCAACAGGGTTCTCATAGGAGGGAGACGAGGGGAGGAGTTTCGGTTGGAGAGATCGGTCCGACAGGGCTGCCCCCTAGCCCCATACTTGTTCCTTCTCTTTGCAGAGGCGATGTCTCACTTCCTCAGGTTACGAGTGAGCGGTTTACATGGCCTCCGACTTCCAGTAAGAGAGGAGACCGAGCTGTTAGACTCAGAGTATGCAGATGACACAGCACTCTACATAAAGGACAACGAATTGATGCTGGAGAGAGTGAGGCTGGCTCTTGAGGTGTTATGTACTGCAGCGAGAGCAAAAATCAATTAGCGAAAGTCGGTTGGTTTCCTCACAGACCCGGACTCTAGCATGGAGTGGGGCGTGCACTTGGGATTTAGATGGGTGAGCAGAGGACAAACCATTCGATACCTGGGGTTCCAGGTGGGACTCGACATCACTCCTACCCACAGTTTCTTCCAGTCCTCGATTCTATTCGGAGGAAGCTGACCTACTGGAGCACGGCTCGCCTCTCACTAGCCGGCCGAGCCCTGGTAATTAACCAGGCCCTCCTAGCGACGGCCTGGTACATCACCTCGTGTTGGTGCTTCTCCTCCTCTTGCGTAATACAACTTCGCTGCCTAGTGCGGAATTTCCTTTGATCCGAGTAAGACGGCTCCAGGGATTCCAAGGCCAAGGTGGCGTGGGAGACCATTATACGACATCGGCCAGAGGGAGGGCTTGGGATCATAGACCCAAAGTATCAGAGTATGGCCCTCCTGGGCAAGCTAGTTGTCCGCGGCCTCACACCGGGAGGGCAGACCTAGAAGGTCCTATTGCAGGAGGGTCTTCATGACTGTAGACCGAGGCTTGGCGGTGAGTGGAGGCCGTCCCTGAGATGGATCTTCATGACAGCCCAGATCAACCCCCCCAGATCACCCTTCCTACGCAGCTTGCTCCGTGTGTGGCAAGGCCTCCGTAAGGCCCTTATCTAGAGCCCCCCAAGCTGCTAGGAGGAGATAGATCGTCAGCCGGTGATTTGGAACCCCCAGGTCAAGGACCGGGAAGGGGCACAAACCGGCGAGCGCCCCCACATCCAATGGGCTGGTTGGGAGGCTGGCTCAGCTTGTACAATCAGGACATGGCGGCAGGAGGTGTACAGGATGGCGGACGAGGAGGTGCTGAAGCAAGCATCAGGCTGCCAGCGAGGAGTGGAGCTGAGGAGAAGGGAGATAGACGCAGTGATACCTCAAGAGTGGCTTGCTCCCCCGATCCAAGAGCCGATAGATCTCGGGGAGATATGGGCCGCTAAGTTTTCACCAACAGGCATCCCCTTACAGGTGGCAGGAAGAGTGGGTGGCACTCCACCAGGGACCTTTTTCACAATGCAGGAGAGGGGGCGTTTGGCTCTTGACAGAGGGCAGCAAGACGAGGGGATAGCTGTCCTTTCATGGAAGAGGATCCGGGTGGTTGGCCTTCAGGAGAAGACATGGCAACTAGACCCTTTAGTCTTTTGGTAGGAGCTCAGGGAGCGGCGCCTCTAGATCTGAGAATGAAGGCCACTTGATGAGCTGGAGTGGGATCCAGGAGAGTGGCTTTGGCCGGCCACTATGGTCGCCAAGAAGCCACCGAGGTTCCTGGAGTATACCGCCAGGATTGGCAGACACGTACTGATGCAAGAGGACATGGATTGGGCGCCGTCACGTAGCAGACACTAGGCGGAGCACAGCATCACGGAGCCGTTCCGACAGACCTTCTGGCATCACCTACGGGACAGCTGGAGGCCGAGGAGGGTTTCGTACTTTTTATGGCTGGTGGCACATGGAGGCTTGGCGGTGGGAAGCTGGCTTGCCTAGATGTAGAAGGAGGGAGTTTGTAAGTGCCGATGGAAACCCTAAAGCATTGCCTTTGGTTATGTGAGGCGACACAGCTCGTGTGGAGAGGAGTATGCCGCATCCTGCGCCGCATAACACCCAGCCTTGGATGTATCTCTTAGGGTGCTTTCTGTTGGCAGGCAGTCAGTCACGGCCATCACCTTCTGTATGAGGCCGGGATGCAAGACACGATATTCATGATCAAGACAGGGTTGTGCGCAGTGGTGGGTTTAGAGGCTCTACCCATCCGCCAGGTACTGAAGCCCACAGCAGACCGCTCTGAGGTATGGGAAATCGTAGGGAGTCTTACTGGTTGGCATATCTGGACGGCGCGGTGTTAGGTGGCTTTCGGCGGAGAAAGACCTTCAGTACAGGTGACCCTAGCGGAGCTCTGGACCTCCATCATCCACTCCCTTCGAGGCCGATGGGATCAAGTGCAAGGCGAGTCCAGGGCTCGTCAAGAGCTCCGAGGTCATTTCATGCGCACTTGGGGAGGCCAAGACTTGTTCTTCGTGATGCAGGCAAGCAACCCCTGATGGCAATACACCCCCCCTCCATGGCTTCTTGCCCCTATCCCTCCCAGACCACCTTGAGAGGCTTGTATATATGATGTATCTATGACTCTCACCAGCTCCAGCTTGGTCTATTGAGCATGAGCACTTCTTTGTATTCAGGTTTTTTTCTGAAGTATTATAATCAGCCACACTTTATTTGCAAAAAAAAAAGGGGGTTGCTTTCATGAGTTCCACTCTCAATTACAACCTTTTCCCCTCGCATCTGAGTGTTGAAGTCATCTCGTTGACCGCTATGCAATAGAGCTCGCACTCAATGTATCAATCTCGATTTTGAGCTTCAAGAGTTTTCCATTAAGAAAGGGGATGATCTAAAAGTCAAGTTGGCTGAGTATCGGCATTTACTCGCCGAGTTTGCAACTACTAGCTCCCTGAAGTCAAATGACGATCAAGTTACGTTCTTCTTGAACAAGTTGCCTAACAAATACTTCTATTCTATCTAGCACATTATCTCACAACCTAGATTGCGACCTTCTACGAGTTTGAGTGTCAGTTCTTGCATTACGTGAGGCTGAATGATCAAGTCCACAGGAAGTCCTCCACACACATCTATTCAGAGGCATGAGGGCTGGTTGCCTTTTCTTGGGGAGGGAAAACCAACAATGAAAAGAACTCGCAAGATACAGAGGCAAGCCAAAATAAGGGTGACTCGACTTCCTCCGACGGAAACAAAGAAACACGAAACCCTTGGCAACAAATCCCTAAGAAAAATAGATTTTACACACATTGCCAAAGGTTAGCCCATATGGACAAAAAGTGTCATACCGAGGCCTAAGGTCTTTCTCCTAGAAAACCACAATAGACTATTGCAATTGCCTCCACTTTGGCTGGCCAGTCCAGAGGGACTACGCCTCTCGTTGATGTGCCATCTACTCCATCTGCCCCAACAGCTACTAGATATATGGCACACAGACAACCTCAACAGTCTATCTCCTTCACTATTCTTGAAGGATTGGCTAATTGGTCTACTAGTGACTCACCTACATACTTACATACTCATTGCATTGCACTTAGCTTTGCTTTCTTTCATTTTATTTTCAGTTTTATTTTTTGGAGCATCTACTCACATCTATGCTTGCAGATTTTGATCTCTTTTGCACAGTCTTGTATTTCAATGCATGGCTAATATACAAGCTTGCACCAATTCTCCCTAAGATGGAGACAACAGATGCATGTCGTTCCTTTCATGGTTCCATCTACTTGGAGTTTTGCTCTTCTACCAACATGGAAGCTTCCCCTCCTAAGGCAGATTGTGTAGCATCTCTCTCTTGATGCTATCATGGCAGTGACTTCTATCCTTGCTCTTCCAATAGGGATGCTTCATCATATTCATCCACATGCTGCTCGGCACCACATGAAGACTGACATCTTTAGGCTCCCCTTCCTACTTCAGCATCGATATCCAAGTTGAGAGGGGGGGTTCCCACCCTTCTTGGTATTCTACAAGTTTCGGCACTTGTCTTCAACATCGGCCTTCCCCCCTTGTCGTACCTTCCCCTATGCATTGTATGATTTCATCATCTTTGTCTTAGGGCGCTTGGGCAAATGAACAAATTTCCCCACAAGAGACACTGCCCAAGTGGCACTTGGTGCACGAGTATTCTTCAACATGTAGCATACTATGCATCCCGTTGCGCAAAGCACCACCCATGGATTATACCACCATTCTTCTTCACATCCTACTTCATCATCTTTCTCTTGTCATCAGCATCCTAGAGTGATTGGGTAACCTTGTACTGTTTTATTATGTGTTGGATACACTATTCCTACTTCCATCTTCTAAGTTATTGTTACTTAATCAGCTACCACCTCTACAATTCATTTTTCCACGAAAAAAAAAGTTCAATGTGGTTCCATCCACCTTTGTAGGGCTTGATAGGCCATTGGGCAATCGTCGAGCGCCCTTTGTCCAATGCCTTATCCTCTCTGGGGTGACTAGTTGGACTCGCTTGATAAGATAACCATCACCTTTGTAGTCTTGGTAGGCCACTAGGCAGTTGACGTGCACCCTTTGTCCAATGCCGTGGTTACTTTACGGTGGAACGCCTTGGGGTAAACATTGCAGGTCTTCCCTTTTATGCTCAGTTTTGGGCCTGAGAGCGGGTGTTTAGCTAAAACATGCTTTATAGCCAATAAGCATTTTTAAGTAGTCCCAAAACATGCTTAACTAATGAAAAACACAAATTTGGTACGTAGTTTGAGAGAGTTTCATTTGACTCCTAAGACCGTGATTTTTTTAGGCACCCTTCAACATCTATAAATAGATAGGCTTCTCACTCTACCATAGAGGTTTCTCACTTCTATGATGCAGATTTCAGCAATCAACCACCTACCATCTATTTTATCCAGCCATCACCAATTGCAACCCATCACTATCCAACCCTAGGCAGTCTATTTTCAATGTTGTTTGGAGATCTCCATCTATTGTGTCATCATAGCACCTGATCAACCTACGATTTCAGTATCTGGTACCAAACAATAGGCTATTATCATCTCTCCCACCACGTGATTGCAACAATACCTGCGTTTTTGTTGGCTAGCAGGCCGTCTACATCAACAAATACTTCTCCTATTGTTGCCTCAGTTCCCTAGCACTCTAGTGATCAGCGTTTGGTGTTTACTGCACTTTGATACTCCGACTTGTAGTAATAGCACTTGGGATCCACCTTCGGTGGACATTACTCTCTGACACTGCATTGCTCTGTCCTCGAACATTCTCTACACTCTTACGTTCATTTACACCATTTATTCACTTTAGATTTTCTTCTCTCTGTGTTTGAGTTTTGAGTTTTTGTGTTTTACGTTTTGTGTTTAGGGTTTGAGTTTTGCTTGTCTTTGTCTAAATCTTTGTGTTTTAGTCTTGGTTGTACATGCTGTGTGTCCTCGGTGCAAACCCAAGTATATCTTCACACAACAAGCCAACATTAAATTTGGCGCAGAATTCGTCACCCAAGGAGTACTATTGAAGGCCAATCCCTCAACAAACAAAGGGCAAATTGGTTTGAAGGCTTTCTAGCCATTTATGATGGCAAGAGGCAATTGGATCAGTAGAGGGGACTAAAGAATCTTAGTAGTGTACTCCATCAATTTGCAATAAAAGATGAAGAAATATTGTGAGGGGTACTAGTTTTGGAGCCAATAAACTGTCCATTATCCAAGATTAAGTGGTAAATTGTGCATTTCAATTTGTGTACTTTAATTGCTTGTTGTGATCATTAATTAATCAAATTGTTACCACCCTTGAAGAGGAAGACTAGTTTCACAGCCTGTCCATACAATCTTCCATGTCATCAAATGAGCCGCGTTTGGAGTAGCTATTGTCGTCTACTTCTTCCTAAATTATTTCAATATTCTCTTCACTATTCGAGCTATCCACCTTCGTTTGGCTTTGATCCAAACTCTCCAGATTTGTGTTTGCTGCATTAAGCATTGCATTAATTCATTATTCATTCTTTCATATTTAGTATTCATTGTCTCTGAGTTACCCTAACCCTACTGAGTTCTTTAATATTTAGTATGATTCTGTTTACTATCTATAGATGAGTGTTTCGTTACATGATATCAGAGCTAGGAAATTCACTGAAGACACCTAAGCTTTTGATTGGAGAACTCATCAACAAAAACACGAACATCAGAGGAAAGATGACTTCGAACACTTACCACTCCAATCTCCTAAACCTTTAATGCTGAGAACCAAACAGGAGCAAGCCTCAGAGATGCCAGCAAAGATTCAACATGGTAGAGAGATCTTAGACTACCACGGAGTCCACAAACCATATGAGATCTCACAAGCCAAGTATGACCTTATCCTTATGCATGGGGCTCAACCACAACTAAAAGGTAAACTCGATTATTCTTCTTCAGATTCAAAGCAAAGATCCATTGATTTTGCAAAAAGATTGAAACCTCCATTTAGGACCGGCCATCTTATTGGAGAGACTGGCATGGAGTATAAACCTACTTGTTCTTCGCCTTCTATTCCAGTGCCAAGTACATTTGGTATTACTTCTCAATCATTTCCTAATGTTTCCACTTTCGAGTGAGATTTGGGGAATTATCAAAATGGGAAAAAACTTCAAACTTTTTAGTATAATTTAAGTCCTAAAGAGGACCGATTTTTATATGTAAGCACGAGAAGAGGCGCTTATAAAAAGGAATCGGGCAATCCCTTTTCTTCATCTTCTTTTTCTTCATGGTGAAACATCACATTCTTCTTTTCCATCTTCTTTCACATTTCAATTTCAACCACTAAAATCTCGAAAATCATTTTAATACATTCACATCCACTTCATCTAGATCTCAATTTCAAAACCCACCCATCTCACCTACTTCTTCCACGGCATCTCCATTCACACCTTTTCGCCTTTCCTTTTCACACACCACATATGACATCTCATATCACATTGGGGAGTTCTTCAAATATAGGCACGGCCTTCAAGACCTTTATATTCTCACATCCAAGTGGTATAGATGCACCACCCCGCATACATGCAGATGCACCTATGTGTAAGGCTCAACCTCAATCTCATATACTTTCAGGATTTTCATCACACATACGTGCACATGCACCTATGTGCAAGGCTCAACCTCAATCTCACATACTTTTAGGATTTTCATCACATGGAATATCCTTCCAAACATTCCTAAGTGTGGACCAATTGGTACCACAATTTGCCCATATGGCCATACCTAGTGGACCTTTTGACTATGTTCCAATATCCTAGTCAACAATTGGCAAGGGTTATTAGATTCCAATGCCTCCTCCATCGGCACCTTACGGAAACCCTCATCCCAATTCTACGTGCCCATCCTAGAACCTATCCACCCTTTTATCATCCTTACCCCTCTTACCTGACACATCATGGTTCTTCATCCTAATTAGCCAAGCATGCATTCATTGACAATACTCTTTTTAAAGTGTCTAGCTATACCACTTGGTCAAATTTGATGAGACGTGTCCTAGACTCACAAGTCACAGAACTTGTGGGACATTCTACAAGGGCTGGAATCCCAACCAAACCCTCACATTGTTTCACTTGAGGTTGACCGTTCTTGGAAGGCATGTAATGTCTCGGTCATTGTTAAGTTAATGCAAAGCTTGTTTCCTAAATTCCACTCATAGCTTCAGCATTTTGACCTTGCATATGGGCATTGGAAACACTTGATTGCCCGCTATATGTAGCTCAAGATAGGATGTAGAATAGCACCTACCATATCAATCTCAAAAATGAGCTCCAAGAATTTAGATCCTTTTCCTCCATCGACACCTATAGATGATTGGAATAGCTTGTTTGTTTTGTGGTGTGTTCCATCCCTTTTCATTTTCCCCTCCAAACACAAATGTTTGATAGAACGAATACATTTGAATTTATTTGTTTTAAACAAAAAATTTACGAAGTGGTTCCATCCGCCTTTGTAGGTCTTGGTAGGCCACTAGGCAGCCAATAAGCACCCTTTGTCCGATGCTTTGGCCTCTTTGGGATCTTTGGCCTCCCTTGTTGGTAGGATAATCATCACCTCTATAGTCCTTTTAGGTCTTTGGGCACTCGATGAGCACCCTTTGCCTGATGCCCTAGTTGCTTTGGAGTGGGATGCCTTGGGGTAATTATCGGCTTGAACTATCTTGATATTCCATTCCTAGATCTAGTTTTGGGCCAAAGAGGGAGTATTGAACCTAAAAAATGCATTATAAACTAGTTAACTCTTTATGACAGACTCAAAAATCAAATTACAAAACTTTAATTAAAATGAAATGCCTTCCTAGAGAGTATCTATGTCCCATAAGCCAAATCCTACTTTGGGAGGATCCACTCATATATAAATATACAAGCTGCCCACCACTCAGCCCTATCTTGTTTCGCAAATTGTTAGCACCTATCTCTATTGTCCACACCCCCATTATGGAGGATACCTCAGTTCGAGCTACTATCTACAGTCGGTGCCTACTTCTACACCATCCTCCATTGTCGGCAATTGTTTCCTACTTGCTACCTACATCAAGCAAGTTATGTTTGATGCTAATTCACCCTTCCCAGCCTATGTTTACCCTTATGGTGATGACGCTTGTTGCTAGCATGGTTAAATATGCCTGCATTCATTGTTCAGCCTGCCATGCCATAAGATCAACTATGTTTTGCTTGAGATGTCTCATTGATGCTTGATCTTGGACACTTGTCACTGGTGCAGTCTTACATACTTTGTTTGAGCTTTCTTGCTTGACACTTACGGCTTTTGTGCCAATAGGAGTGTCTTTGGATGCTTGATAGACATTGCGCATGAGATTTATGCTACTTGAGCATTCAGACACTTGAGACTGGGATCTTCACTTGGATGTTGCCTGGTTGATATGCCATGGTCCTCACAGATGTACTTGGATTGATTTGGGCTTTGCACTCCCTCAGCATACACCTATTTGTGTGAGGTCTTGCCAATGTTGTGTACACTTTGTCCTATTACACAGGGGGTGTGCCATCTTACTAATGGATTCATTTGACATGCTTGGGTGTTTGCTCAATGTCCGTACAATTGTTACTTGCTGATTTATGCCTGCTTGATGCCGGTTATGGTTTGACAGCCAGTGGTTGACTTGGTGCGTTCATTTTGCCTACAATTTGCTCTCATTGTACCTGGATGTAATTTATCATAGCAAGCATTTGTGTGTGGACTGACGTGGAATTTTCATATTAAATCATTCTAATTTTATGTACTTTTGATGGTGCTTGGTGGGTAGCATCTTTAGCTATCAGTTCGTGGTCATTTTGCCTTGGTTTTGGTGGCATTTTGGCTATTTACAACAGAAAATAGCAAGTAGTTTTGAATTGTCTACACTATTTCAGCTTGCAGTATGGCATCTTCTTCCACTGACAGTGATATCTTCAACATCATTTAGCTTGATGGTATGAATTATGCCTATTGGAAGAGCCAAGTTTGGCAGGTATTGGTGCAGAAATTGTAGATAAAGCCACTAAGGTTGCATGGAGAGCAGCCTGAAATTATGATTGATGATGAATGGATGGAGCTTGATGAGTTATGCAAGTCCACCCTCATCTTGTCTCTCACTGAATAGATGCATTACAATGTGGTCGAGGAAGCATAGAGTGCTTGGCAGCTTTGGGATAAGATCAAGAACCTCTATGACAAGAAAAGTCCAGCAAGTCAAATGTATTGACTGAAGTAACTTATGGACCTATGCATGAAGGAGAATATGATCTGCTCATTTGAGCCAGTTCCATGCTATTCTCAAGAACTTAACTTCATAGGGCATTACTTTCAATGATGAGGTTAGCAGTGCAAGCTTCAGAAGTACATGGAGATAATCAATCAAAAGATTAACTGTGAGAAGTGCGCCGAGTTCCTTTGGACCTTCAACGAAAACCATGGCACTATCATTGTGCACTTAGAAAATGAAGCCTGCCAAGCAGAAATCGAGCTAAGCCCTAAGCTAGTACAGAAAGCACTAAACCTACCAAACAAAGTGGAGAGATGGACAAAATGAGATGTGTATGACATGCTAGGGATGGACAAAGTGATAGTACTAAAAGGTGAGAAGAATCGAAGCTTGCTTGGAAGAGTTATGACAGGAGAGCAAGAGCAAGAAAGAGAGAGAGAGAGAGCAAATGGGAACTCCAACAGTCACAATGTGTGACTGGGCCTTCCTTGATTCAAATTGACAAGCATTCATTCATTCACTTCAGAATTACCTTTCTTCTCCATTTGTGTTTGTGTTTGCGTTTTGTGTTTTTGCGTTTTCCATTTTTGCATTTTTGTGTTTTGTGTTTCACGTTTGTGTTTAGTTCTTTGTGTTTCACTCGTGATCACACACTCCATGTTTTCTTTTGCAAGACCTAGCATATCTCCAAAGCACCTTGTTGCATTAGCATGCCCCTTTATGCATTCGCATTGTGTATATAGGTTGGCCACCTTGGTTAAGTAAAGACTTAAGGAAGGGGGAAACCCATGAATTGTGTTGCATGCATGATTCCCTTCTACCCTCATCAAGGAAAGCATACATGAGAAAAATGCTCCCCCAAGATCCTAAGCAGCTACTACCTATGTTTTGATAGCTCTACACCAACACCCTTGATTGCGGTTGTGTATTATTGGGTCTTACTTTTATAACCCAAAAAAAACACAAGTTCCATTCAATTGGGCGACTCAAACGAAGATATCCATTGTCTCTCTAGTCTTGGTAGCTCCTTAGGCAATCCACATTGAAACCCTTGGCCTCATGCCTTGGTCTCTTTGGGGTGTGACATTTTGGGTCACAGCTAAGCTATCTCTTCACTCTCCTTGATCTCCCTTTGTGTGCCTAAGAGAAGCTGTTGAGCTACTAAAACTTGCCTCCAAATTATTCTTATTTTCAGGCATTTTTTAGCTCATTACAAAAGGCCCAAAAGACATTTCTTCTTTTAGAACAAGACACAAGACTTTTATTGGCTCCAATAGCTTCTGTAAAAGTGTCTCAATGAGCACAACACTCTTCTTACCTTCCATCCCCTTGCCTACTCCATGCATTGACAAATGTCACCACTAACCTTATCTACCCAAATCTAGAACTCTTGCACTTGTTGCCAATCACCACCAACTGCTCCAAAGCTGCCTTTAGAGCATTCATCTAGCCTTGTTGCAGCTGCACAACATCTTCCACAGCTGTGTCTACCTTTGCAGCCCCGGCAACTGTTAGCAGTCATGTTTGTCATGCCTTGTCATCTCTTGCTTGTGAGCCTCAGTCAGAGTCAGACAAGGACTTTAGAAGCTCTGACTTGTCTATCACTTGTTTTGACGGAGGAGGTAGCTCATTCTAGAGCACTCAGTTTATTGCATTTTAGTGCATTTTCTCCTCTAGTCGGGATTTTATGTGCATTTCCCAGGGCAGTTTCTGCATTCTTCAGTCTGCCTCACCTGCGGGACATTTTCCACCCTTTCCGGGATCTTTCTGAGCATTCCTGGCATTTTTACCAGCAGTAAATGCTGGTCGGATCAGCATTAAATGCTGGTCGGACATATTTTTGGCCTCAAATTTTAGGTTGGCCAGTTTTTGGGATTTTTGGCTATTTATAGCCATTTCCCACTTGGCAGTCAATTGTATTATCATCTTCCCTCCTTCCTTGGCAGGTGCACACTCCGACTCCGTCATCTTCCTCCGTCTTCGGTGCTGCCCTCATCATCAGCCTTATCTGGTGCCCTCACTGACGCTTCGGGCTGCGTGCAGGGACTGATCAGTCCACAGTTTTGTATTCAGCATTCATTACAGTCAGTGCAGATTTTCTTCCTTCATTTTCTGCTTTCTCTCTCTCTCTCTCCCCCTCTATGTTCGTGTTTCTTCTTCCGTTGCGCACTCTCACAGCAACGTGTTATCCAGCTGGCCAACCTGTTTTCTACCTGCATTTTAGCCTTGTTCAGCTGTGTTATACATTATCTTCATCATCCTGCTTTTTGCTGCTGCTACAGGTTGTAATCAGATTTTGCACCTTCTGCATCAGATTTTTAGTCAGAAATATCTCCAACTTGCATCAGTTGCAGTGTGACATCACCCTCAGCTTGAGTTGGTTGCATCTACATCAGATTTGGCGGTATTGGTGCACTTAGGATCTGTACACAGAGGGCATCACTCTCTGGAACTCTCAGCCCACTGCCATGAGAGTTAGTCGTTGTTGGAAATCTCTGCTCTTACTGCATTTGTATCCTCATCTTCACTCATTCATATTTAGTAACCATCCTATCATCAAATTCTCTTGTGTTTTACTCATGTTCATACATTCTATGTTTTCTCTATGCAAACACTAGCATAGTTTCACAAGGTAATGTTGCTCTTTCAATGTCTAGTGTGAAGGAAAAAAAGGAGTTACTTAGCTAGGTTTGAAACAAACATTTGCCAACTATTTTTGGGGCAAGATAGTAAGAGGGCTTGGAGTGTATAGAAAAAAACAAGGGCCTACCACACCAAACACAAACCCTACACATGGCATGAGTAGGCTAGAACTTTGTATGATGTACCAGGACAACAAATCAACCACACACTATGGCACCTAAGCTGGTGAGTGTCAAGAAATGATTGAGCAACCAGAGAGACAATAGGGTTTGCAAGGAGGAACTTAGAGTGTGTACAGCAACCATTGAGAAGAGAAGAGAAACTTAGATGAATGACGTGAAATAATAAAGTAAATTCAATACAAGGGTGTGTGAAGGAAACTGCTAGGGTTTGCACAGAGGACACATCAAGTGTGCGACCACGACAGAAACACAAAGAGACACACACAGACACAGAGGGCAAAACTCAAACCCTAAATGCAAAACTCAAAAGTCAAACACAAACAGAAGAAGGGAGAGAGAGAACACAACTCTGAAGTGAATGAATGCTGTAAATGAATGTAAGAGTGTACAGTGTGCTCAAGGGCAGAGCAATGTCGGAGTGTGACGTCCACCGAAGACAAATCCCAAGTCTGTGACCACCAGTCGGAGTGTAGGAGTACTAAATAGTGAATGGCAACAGGCTGGTCACCAAAATGCAGCAGTCTGGAGGCTGGAAATTGGTAAACGCAGCAGTGTACCACTATGCACAGTCTGCTGTAAACACCAGGCTGAAACAATGTCTAAGAGTATCAGGGCCTGCAATGCTGAAAACGCAGGCTGGCTGACCCTGGAAATGATGGACAGCAAGCTAAACAGCAGTCTGGGACAGTCTAGAGCAGTCGCCAGCAGCTAAGAGCTGTTGCCTACAACAATGGACAGGTTGAAGATAATGTGGCTGCAGTCGATGGTGGACAGCAGATGGTGGCTGGACAGCAAATGGAGGCAGGCTACAGGCTGGAAATTGGGTGCCAACAACAGTAGAGGGTGTGTGGGCTGGTGTAACCTGCAAACAAGGATTATGGCAGAATGGGGACAGCCTGTCTATTTATAGATGTGGAAGGGTGCCGTAAAAATTAGGGTTTCCACTAAACTCTCCCGAACCACTCCCCGTTTTAGAGTTTCCACTAAACTCTCTCGAACCACTCCCCGTTTTAGGATTTTACTCTAAAAGAGCATTTTTAGTGTGTTTTGGGGTTGTTTAAGAGGCTAATCAGCAAGTAATGGCTGCAGGCTGGAAACTGGGCACCAACAGCAGCAACAGAGGGTGTGTGGGCTGATGTAACCTGCAAACAAGGATTATGGCTGAATGGGGGCAGCCTATCTATTTATAGATGTGGAAGGGCGCCGTAAAAATTAGGGTTTCCACTAAACTCTCTCGAACCGCTCCCCATTTTAGGGTTTCCACTGAACTCTCTCAAACCACTCCCCGTTTTAGGGTTTTACTCTAAAAGAGCATTTTTTGTGTGTTTTGGGGCTGTTTAAGAGGCTAATCAGCAAGTAATGCATATTTTAGCTCAACACCCCCTCTCAGGCCCAAAACTGAGCTGAAAGGTTAGGCCAGCCATTGTAATGTTTATGTACCCCAAGGCATCCCACCCCAAAGCAGCCAAGGCATTGAACAAAGGGTGCATGTCGGCTGCCCAGTGGCCTACCAAGACTACAGAGGCGATGGTGAACCCAAGTAGTCACCCCAAAGAGGACAAGGCATCGGACAAAGGGTGCACGTTGGCTGCCCAGTGGCCTACCAAGCCCTACAAAGGCGGATGGAACTACATGGATTTTATTTATTTATTTACTTTTTATGAGTAAAAGTGACCCAGAAGACGGGAGTAGAGAGGCTACACCCAATACATCACAAAACAGTACAAGCTAACCCATCCACTCAGGGTGTCGATCACGAGGAAAAATAGGTGATGAGGTATCCATGTGATGAAGAAGGATGGTGGTGTGGTAACAACAGCCGCCGGTGGAAACAGCTTAGGACCCGCGCAAGCGGTGCTCTGCACAATGAGATGCAAAGTATGCTACATGCTAAAGAATGCTCATGCAGCAGGTGCCACTTGGACAGTTTCCCTCGTGGGAAAATTGTTCACTTGCCCAAGCGCCCTAGTACAAGGATGATGTAATCATGCAATGCAAAGGGTAAGGTACAACAGGGGAAAGAAGCCGATGTCGAAGACAAAGTGCTCAAGCCTATAGAATACCAAGAAGGGTAGGAACCCCCTCTCAACCTGGATGTAGATGCCGAAGAAGGAAGAGTACCCTGATGTCGGTCTTCATATGGTGCTGAGAACCATAAGGAATGAAAGAAGATGAAGTGGATGAAGCACCCCGCTAGAAGAGCAAGGTAGAAGTCATTGCCATGATAGCATCGAGAGAGATGATGTACGATCCACCTCCGGAGGGAAAACCGCCATGCTGGAAGAAGAGCAAGTACTCCTAGGATGATAAAACCATGAAAGGAACGGTGCACATCCCCACATCTCTAGCCGAGGGAGAACCAAAGCAATCCGCAAGTTAGCCCTATACTGAAAGACAAAACCTTGCAAAAGAGATGAGAATCTACAAACACAAAGCTTAGTGGTGAGATGATCCAAAGCAAAACAGAACTGAAAGAAAATCTAACTTAAAATAAATGCAATGAATGTGTATGTGTGTGAGTAAATGCAGCGGAAGACAAAAAAATGAAAAAACTAACGATAATGAATCCTATGGGCCCGACTCTAAGAGTGCGAAAAATGAATGCTAGACTGACCTAGGGTATCCGAAAGGACCTAGAGGCATGCGAGTCGAAGAAGATGGCTACCATCGCGTATGTCCAGTAGCACAGCTCTACCAAGGGAACGCCTGACAAGGTAGAGAGGAAGGTAAGATGGACGCATGAACTGCAATGGGATTGGAACCTGCAAACCAATCAGGCAATCCCTCAAGGGTAGTGAAAGAGATGGGCTGCTGAGGCTATACTCGAGCCAAATGTCCAGTAGCAGCAACGGGTGCTGAAGGAGCAGATGAAGCAGAAGCGGAAGGCATAGCCCCACTGGACTGTGCAATCGTAGCGGTCTGTTGAGGCTTTTTAGATGGAAGACCTTGGGCCTTGGAGCGACACTCCTCGTCCACATGGCCTACTCTCCGGCAATGTGTGCAAAACCTATTTTTCTTAGGGAGTTGCTGCTAGATAAGTCTAGATTCTTTGGTTCCATCTAAGGAAGAGGAGTCACCCTTTAATTGGCTTGCCTTCGCATCTAGCGAGTTCTTACCACTACTAGTTGTCCCTCCCGAAAAAGAGGCAACCAACCACCTCTGCTCTGAATAAGGCTCTGATGAGGATTTTTTATGGACTTGATCGTACAGCCTTGCGTAATGCAAGAACCGGCACTCAAACTCGTAGAAGGTTGGAAATCTAGGTTGGGAGATGATGTGTTGAATGAAATTGAAGTACTTGTCGGGCAACTTATTCAAGAAGAATGTAACCTGATCGTCATCTGACTTTGAAGAGCTAGTAGTGGCAAACTCAGCAAGTAACCACCTATATTCAGCCAGCTTGACTTTCTGATCATCCCCTTTCTTAATAGAGAACTCTTGAAGCTCAAAGTCGAGATTGATGTGCCAAGTACGATCACGAGCCGCATAGCAGTCGAGAAGGTGACTCCAACGCTCTGACACGAACAGGAAATGCTACAACTAAGAGTGAAACTCAGGAAGCAAGCCCAGCATCAGCTCAACATTGGCTGTGGCATTGTAGGCTCTCCATTGACGGATGTAATCAGGGTGAGCTAGCCGAGGGTCTGGCATATGCTCTAGACCAATGACGAGGTCCCAAAGACCGTGAGACTCAAGCACTTGTTGCATGAAATTAGACCAAGTGGTGAAATTTAACCCGTTAAAAGGTGTCTTATCCGTGAAGGCATTCTTGGCCATTACAACAGGAGTGGTAGTGCTTGGAGATGGATAGTGTGAAAATTTGTAGTGCGGATAGGATGGGGGAGTGGAGTACACCTTGGAATGGGCCCCAGAGTGCCCACCAGGCATGCGTGTAGTGTGCAAGGTGGATCCATAGGCAGGGATGGGTTGACTAGGCATGGGCATGGTAGCCACATGAGGAACCCAAGGAGGTGGGACAGAAACACGATGAGCAGAAGATGGGAATTCCTGCGTAGGTGTAACCCAAGGAGAGTGTGAAGACGCACCATAAGCTAAGGATGGAAGCCCCTGCGCATGAGTGGTCATGGGAGATGTGAAGCTGGGGATAGTGAGGGGGATGCCCATCACTGCAACAAAAATGTTGTAATTCTCTCGTAAGCAAGGTAGAATCAGAAGTACTTTTATCAGCTACACCTACTCTAGGTATACAAGACGATTGGAGCCTACAATAAAATCCTTTGCCCTTTTGCTAGAATGTTTGAGTAACAATCGGTAGGGATGTATGCGTAGGAGCCAAACAAGATTCTTGGCAAGCATGATGCTTACCCAAGGAGCTTCCTTCATGATAGGAAGGACAAGGCTCATCCTTAGGCATTCCATCATACAATAGGTGCAAGAGAAGATACATGTTGCTGCTGAGACAAAGTTTGAGGCTCATGCACCTGCATATGCATCTCAACCTCTGGATCCACATGATGTTGCGATACCTCAAGGACATGATTAAATTTAGATATAAAGTGATCCACCTGCCCACCTCTAAAACAGTAGCCTGCAAATGTCCCCCATCTCAACTCATAAACCAAGGGACACAAACCACAAGCTTGAAAAAGTATTTTAGTCAGACAAGGTGTGCTTGCATCTTAGTGAAAATAATATCTATTTCTATTCCGAGATGCCAAGTGAGGCTCTGCCAATACCTGTCAAGAGAGCGCAATCCAGAGGAATAAGTTGCCAGAGATGCTAAGGGAATTTCATGACCTCCACTCAAATGCGACATGCTTGCCTAAGAACATCCTGAAATTCCTCCATGGTCCACCACGGGACAACATGAACTAATTGACCATCCAAAAATAAAGGGATGCTCTGCATTATTTGAGCATGAGCTTGTGGAGTGCAAAGAGAACCTCAAATAACCCTTTCGGCCCATCGTAAATCTCCTCAACCAAAGGAGCCCATACCTATCCATTCTCAGCTTCCTTCCATATATCATTACATAAAAGCAATGCCTCAAGCCAGGCCCAGATATGGGCAATGAGGGCAATACATTCTATAGAGTGTAAAATGGCAGGCCCCCCATAGAAGGCTGCCCTTTTCTGCAACAATATATCTGTTCCCAGAACTGCTGGTTTATGCTCACCATCTAGTAAAGCAAATACCTTGCCTTCTTTTGCACGAACACACTCACTCATCATGCTGTTATCTTGTGCCAGCATACCCTAGTGCATGTCTCCCCTCTCCTATAGAGGACATGGATCCTACTGTGTGGAGTCCAAAGTGCTCATACCTATTGGATCAACCGATACCTTGAAGTGCTTACTTGCTTCATCTCCTTCTGCATCTTTCTGAATGTCCTCTATCCGAGACTCCTCATCAAAATCCACATGACCTTTTCCTTCCACTCCACCTATGTGCTAGTCAATGAAATCCATATCAATGCCACAAGATATCAAAATTCAATCCTATCCCAATTCCTACGCCCTCTCTCTCTAACTTCCACTCCCTCTCTCCCTAACTTTCAAGCCTCTCACTCTCCCCCTCTTTCTCAAGGCTCAAGCCTCTCACTAACCCTTGGGCCTCTCTCTCTCAAGCCTCTCTCTCACTCCTTACTCTCCATTGGCATCATGACTCGTGAAAAGCACGAGGCCTTCGATTTGCACGCCGTTCATGTGGAGAGGGACACAAAGGAGTCCAACTCCCACCATTGGACGTGCAAGCACTGTGGGAATTGCTACACAAGTGGTGCAACCCGACTTCTCCAGCATCTTTCTGAGACAAGGGAGGGCAAGTTGCTCCATGCAAGGAAATCCCTCAAAATATCACGAACAAGATTCTCGCCAAGATGAGAGGGGGATCCACTGGAGGAGGAGAAAGTTGCATATCGGCAACAACACCTATGTCTACTAATGAGGAAGCATCAAATGAGGGCGTATCTTCAACTGATGTAGGTGAGGCCTTCACCATTGGTGGCAGGGGCTCCACATCCACATTCCGCTCCAACAAAAGACAAAAAGAGGAGGCTCATGCAGCACCGGAGAGGTAATCCTCTCTCTCTCAAGCTCCTAGTGAGTGGATCGTTTGCCTTTCTTAGAGAAAGGCAAGGCAAATGACTTTCGGACATTGAAATTGCATGCACTGTGATTGAGTGCAATCTTGCATTCAATGTCCTAAAGCAAGAGCAATGGAAGAAGATGGTAAAAGCCATTGCCAATGTGGGTTCATGTGAAGGATGAACAAGTGTCACACACAACATGAGGACGAAAAAGATTAATAAAGAGGAGAGTATTGATAGAGCCCTTGATCATATTCAGGCCGCATGGACAAAATATGGTTGCTCCATTCTCACATACGGATGGAAAGAATTATCATCAACATACTCATTTCATGTCCACTTAGCACTAACTTTTTGTGGGCCATAGACACTGGGAAGACAGGGAGGAAAACGACGAGCACCTTCATCTATCACCACATTCGGCAAGCTATCATTGAGATATACATTGTCTTTTAAATTTTTTTCTTTCATTATTCATGAATCATAATTATCTATCTCCCTATTCTCTCTAATATCTACCTCAATTCTCTCTCCCCCCAAGCTTCTATCTTTCTTGATTCTTGAAAGTTGAATCTTTCGAGGCTCAACTCTCTCTTTCTTTCTCTAATCTCTAAGTATTGTAATTTCTGGTTATAGATGGGCCTCTCGACTATGGTGCAAGCTGTTATCGACAATGCATCAAATTGTCGACACGTGGGCCATTTGCTTGACGCCAAGTTTCCCACGATTGTGTGGACTCCATGCACAAGTCATTGTTTGGACTTACTCATAGAGAACATTGGGAAGCTCAAGTGGGTGAAGAGGGTGGTCCGCAAAGCCACATCAGCTATCACCTTCTTCACGGTAAAGATAAGGGTGCTTGTGATGTATCACGAGCATAGCACACTCAAGTTGAAGAAACCTTCTTCAACTCACTTTGTTTACATGTGGTTATTACTCAAGCACCTTTATGAGGTGCATTCCATCGTCCTGCATCAGACAGTGGTGTCCACTCTATGGAATGAGTGGAATGAGCATGAGACAAAGGAGGCCAAAGCTATGCAATGCTTGTTCCTCAATGAGCAGTTTAAGCAGAAAGCATGTGCCATGGTCATTGTCATAACTCCCTTTTACAGAGTGTGACGTATAAGTGGTTGCGAGGGGTCCACCATGGGCCTTCTCATTCACTTCTTTAAAGCAGCATTGGTGAAAGCACATTCTTGCATTATGATCACAAAGACACAGTGCGCATATACTCTAGAGATAGCAAAGAGGAGATAGGCATGGATGCGTAAGCCCATCCATGGCTTTATTGCATTGGTACATTCAACCTACAAGTCGCTAGCGATCGTGGATGATAGAAATCTCTATTTGGCTCAACTTGCTTATTTGACACATGTGGTCCCTATGGATGACCACAATGCAATGCTAGAGAAGCTAAGATACCTCCCACTTGTTGGAGGAGGGAGTCACTTGTAAAGCCTCTATTTTGGTAGCAAAACTTTGAATACACTCTAGAGACCCTTCAACCCTTAGCCATGAGAGTCCTTGCTTAGGATTGCCCTTCGGGTGCATGTGAGAGAAACCGGAGTACCTATTCTCTCATCCACACGAAGATTCGCAATTGAATTAACACACAACAATTAGAGCGGCTAGTCTATTGTCGCACTAACGTACGCATGATGAGGGCTATGATGAGCATGGGTAGTCCAAAGCAAGTAAACACTTAACCATAAAATTAAATTTGTTGTTTTAAACTTTAAAGTTCATACTTTACAATTTAGACTTTAGCATTTACAATCTTATGTGCACTGTGTAGGTGAATGTTCATACATTCAAGTTGATGGGCGACACTCTTCCAAGTGTACATCAAGAGGTGGATGAGGAGGAGATGATCTTTGCAGAGCTCTATTGAGAGCTTATAGCAGTAGATACTCATGACACTCGCAATCAACGTGCCATGGGCGAGGAGTACGTGTAGGTGGTAGTAGGGGCATGGTCATTTAGCACCCTCTGACATCAAGGAGGGGTGGTTCGAGTGGCTTGCAGACATATGTAAGGCGGGGTTCTAGAGCAGAGTAGCTCTAGAACACATTATATCTAGGATCATATGCTAACCTCGAGATATAATGAGAAGCTACTATAGCTAGATGTTTTGTGCATATATTTTTAGACATTGACATCTTTAGATTTTGGGTGCTAGACTCTACTAGGATATATTTCTTCTTTAACTTTTCATGATGAGATGACATTCGAAATAGATCTACTTTGATTTTGTATCATAGGCAACATTGGTCTTCTCTCTCTCTCTCTCTCTCTTTTTTTTTTCGTAAAGGGTAATTGTATTAATTACGAAAAAAATACAAGATTACTGGATTACAAGATACATGACGACAATACAAGTCATCATGTGAAGAGGTGCTAAGTACTACAAGTTACAATTTCATGGCAAGGATGCGGAGGAAACTGCCATATGCCAAGGACGGAAATCCTCTGTAGAGAGCAAATCAGAACGATGGAGAAGATCTAACTGCCAATACAAGAGGCCCTTAAGCCTCACAATATGCCGCTGAACATTATGGGCGGAGTCAAACAGAAAAGCATTCCGAATCGTCCAGTTATGCCAACAGCCCCAGTATCGAAGAAAGTGATACATGAGCTTCATATGTGGCTGTGCGGGAGTAGGGTATTTGGGCCGGCCCAAAACCCAATCAAAGGGGCGCAGTGTGATGCCAACCACCCCTCGCCAAACGGCCGACAAAAGTAACCAGACTTTCTTAGCGACGGGGCAGGAAATAAATCGGTGGCGGGCGGATTCCATAGCAGTGGTGCAAAAGAAACAGGTGCCATTGGAGATTCGGCGCTTGGAAAGAGCCGAAGCAAGCGGAAGACCCCCAATTATCACTCGCCAAAGAAAGACTTTGTATTTAAAGGGTGTCTTGTTGACCCAGCCCTCCATCACAGTGACCCTCCACCACGAGCGGGATTTACGCAATCCCCATAAAGCATTCGCTTTAGTAACTAGCCATTGATTATCTTTAATCAGGAGATGATATACTTGATTAGCAGAAGCTTTGCTCAAAGGCAGCCGGCCTTGTAGGTCCCAATCTTGCCAGGGATGATCCAAAGCAAGAGCAGGAAAGGGTTGTCTGCTCTGGAGCACCGTCACGAGCTGTTCCCATAAAGGCCTATATCCACGAGGGATCCGGAAAATCCTCCTAGCAGTACGAAACGAGATAAGCACATTGCGCCTGGCAAGGGTGGCATCCGCAACTGAAGACAAGCCCAAACGTGCCATCCGGTTGAATTGCGGTCTAAGCTCTTGTTTACCTTCCCACGAAAGTAGACGTGAGACCGCCAGTAATTCCAATTGAAAAGAGTTAATAGCCCGACGATCCTCCGTTGGGTGCCACTGAGCCTTTCGAAGGACGTGTTTCCAGGAACACACCAAATGAGTAAGCAGCGATGAAGAAGAACTGGAAAACCGTGAATCCGCGTTAAGAACGTGCCACCAAGAACACCGGAGTCGGGTATTGCCATGCCGAAGCCCATGACCCTCAAGGAAAGAACGGGCAATAGCGACCCACGGATGATGATCATCCGAGCACATGGCGCGGAAAAGGGACCAACGGAGTGCCTGCATGTGAGTTTGGGCATCTAAAATAGCTCCGCCACCCATGCTTTTGGGGGTGCACGCATGTGACCACGAGATCCAGGAAATGCCTGCATGCAATGAGTCCTTCTTCCAGAGCATGAAGCGAATAGACTGAGTGAGAGCATTCAGAGTCGTAGGAGTCCAGGGCAACAATGGCAAGAAATATGCGATCATTGGCAACATAATTATCTGTGCTACTTTGAGGCGAACATGAAAAGGCCAGGCCTGAGACTTCCAGTACATAAACTTGGCCACCAGCTTCCGAGAAATCCACTGCAGAAGCTGCTTTGGGGGAATATCAACACCCAATGGGTATCCAAGATGCCTGACAATGGAACCTCGAGGAACAACCAGACCTTGCCAGTCCAAGGACTGCAAATCCGACTCCGTGCAGCTTAGAATGGCTGATTTGAGCGGATTGATACGAAGGCCTGACGCCTGGCCAAAGAGACCCCAAACATCCAATGCTTTTCGAAGGTTATCCTTGTCCGCACGCAAAATCATAAAAGTATCATCCGCCAGGGATTGGCTAATGAAATGGTGTCCTGTAGGAAGCAACAGTCCGGCCAACTGGGAAGAGGCGGCCATATGTAATAACATGGAAAGAACTGGATGTGTCGCAAGGGCAAAGAATAAAGGGCTCAAAGGACACCCCTGTCTGACAGAACGGGCAAGGACAAATTGCTCAGTAACACCTCCGTTCAGCATGACTCGCGAAGACGCCGCAGCACTAATGGTGTAGATCAAACGAGACATCCGAGCACCAAAGCCCATAGCGGACATAAGGTCAGCAACAAACGACCAGTCCAGATAGTCAAAAGCCTTTTCCAGGTCCAGTTGAATCAACACCACCTCCTGATTAGAATGCCGGGCATAATCAATGGCCAATTGGGCATTCAAAACATTGTGTAAGATATTTCGGCCCTTGATGAAACCGTACTGGAGAGGGTGTACAAGGGCAGGGAGATGCTTATGGAGCCGATTCGCCATTACTTTGGAAAAGATTTTGTACATGGAACCCATCAAAGAAATGGGGCGCCAGTGTGTCAACTTAGATGGCGAAGGAACTTTTGGAAGCAGTTTAATAAGTCCTTGTTTCCATGAGGGAGGCATGATCCCTGTTTCCCACACCTGCTGAAACAGAGCCTGCAAAGGTTTTGCCAGTTGGGTAGCAAAAGCTTCAAAGAACTCATTGGTGAGACCATCCCACCCGGGACTTTTATCTTTGGGCAAGTGTAACAAGACATCCATAACCTCTGCTTCACCAATATCTGACTCCAGAGTAGCTTGCATGTCCTGCGGTAGCTGATTGCGGACCAGGTCATAGAAGACCGAACGGGCCTGAGTGATTTGGGCTGAAGGAAGAGAAGCGGAACCGAGAAGGTCACGAAAATAATTGCTGCACATATACACAATAGTCTGTGGATCCAGGATAAGGTGGCCTTGTGCATCCTCGAGTCTGGTCAAATTCTCTCGAGCAGGAGAGGCATGGAGAGCTCGAAAGAACTTATGGGTCTGACATGCACTATCTTGCAAAGTCTCTGTTAGATGTTGCAATTTGGCCTGCTGATATGATTTTAATTGGAATTCTTTAAGAAGATCGGCCACCCGCAGGGCCAGTGTAAGCAGAAATGCATCATCCGGAGTGTCCATCAGCAAGGAGCGAACCAAAAGCAGCAGGTCCTCTGCTGCCTGTCTACGGCGCCGACAAAGAGAGGCATGATAGATCCCATATTGCCGAGCAACCCGCTGCACATTAGAGAGCAATCGGTCAAATGACGCAGTGCCCTGAGAGGAAAAGTCCAAGGAGAATCTGTCAAGCAATTGCTGCATATAGCCCTGAAAAATTGTATGCTTTAAGTAAGAGGAGTTGAAACGCAAAGGGAGTCTCTCCAGAAATTGCTTGAAGGGGGCAATGGGTTGTGCAAGCAACTCGAACTGCAGAGGGAAATGGTCCGACAAGACATATTGCGGCAATACTTTTATTTCGAGCATCTCAGGCAGAAAATCATCATTATGCATGATATATATGCGGTCCAACCGCGACCATGTTGTGGCATACTGGGCCGAATGGAAAGTAAAGCCTGGAGAAGACGGGTGTAGCCAGGACCAAAGATCTTGCTTAAGAACAGCAAGAGCCAAGTCGTGCCACATACGACTTTCCGGTGCATCCATGACCGAGTGCTCCGATGTAGACTGGGAAGAATCAACACACATATTGAAATCCCCCATGAAGAAGCCGCGTCTGCCAAGTGACAAGGAGGTCTGCAAAGTCTGCCAAAGCTCCCGGCGAGATAGCGAATCATTCGGAGCATAGAGGCCAAGTAACCATAGGATTTCCCCTTCAAATAAAATTTCAATCACCAAAAAGCGGCCATGAACATCATTTTTAATAAGAACAGGCTGATATTTGGCATGTACAATCATGAGCACACCCGAATAATGCCTGGCCTGTGTTCCTGCATAGAACAAACGAAAGCCATGGCAATCCACCACTTTACCGGCGTCACTGTGACTCTTGTGCTCAACAGCACACAGGACATCCCATTGATTCTCATACAATGCAGTCCACATGGCATGTTGCTTGTGACGAGAACAAATTCCTCGCACGTTCCACGTGGCTATTTTCATGTGTATACAAAACACACTTAGGTACGAGGCACAGCTTGCCTCGATTTGACTTTGTCGGCGAGAATGTCGAGGACTCCGTCGTCCAAGAAATCTGCCAACACCGCAAAAGAGTTCTGAGGGCCAGATTTGGAAGTTGACGGCATATCTGCTTGCTTGGGGTTGGAACGTGGGTAACGACGGTCCCACGGAGTAATGACGTTGCCTCTGGTATCAAAAGCCAGCTGTGCAGGTGGACCCTTGAGACGATCCGAATACATTTTTCTGGCGGGCTGATGACGGGGAACTGAAGAAACCATAGCAGGAGCAGAACGCTCGGACGACATCATTTCCTTCCTGCGCATATATGTTCGCATGGAATCGTGTGAAGTAGTAGGCCCAGTACTGTCCATGCCTGCACCAATCCTGTTGCCTTTTTTGGCACGGACTTCAACCCAATCAGTAGCACGGGAATCCTGTCCCGAAACCTGTTGTTTACCTTTGGCCAGAACTTGGGGCGGGTGGGTAGGATCCAGCGACTGGGCATCGCACACCATATCTTCCATGGGCGGAGCAATATGAGCTGCATCCGAAACGTGTTGTTGCTCGGGGCATTCAGCCATAAAGTGCCCCAACTGTCCACAGGAAAAACAATGGCCAGCAAAATTGCCCCATTTCACGAAAGTGTAACGGATGCATTCCAGAGCAATTGAGGCGTAACCATGCAGGCCGTTTCCGTGCGGTATCCCATAACATGCACAAGCGGTTGCGATTCACCGCCCTGAGACTGGGAGGGACCAGAACCGTGCCCACAGCGGCCATAGCGTCCTTTAATAGCGGCCAATAAACAGCCGGACAATTTTCCACTTCTACCCACACAGGGCATTCACGTTGCAGGAGGCGCTGGAAGTCTGCCATCGGGCGCCATGGAACCACATGTACCAACCGACGATCAAAAAACAAAGGCAGTTTAGACAGAAGCGCAGCACGGTGCATCTCTGTTTTCAAAAGGACCTCAAAAAAACCCCGGGATCCAACAAAAATCTCTTCAACACATTCCCCTTGTAGCAGACTCTGCAGCCATTGGCGAATATGGGAAAGCAGCGGGATGCGACTAGTGAAGAAGAGTATCACCGCGCGATCATAAAATACCGAAAAAGAGCGTAGGACAGTTTTTGGCTCGACGGTAGCTTCCAGAACATCGTCTGGAGCAGAGGCAGAGAAGGCTTCCTGGTTATGTTGAACATATTCACCAAGCAGAGTGTTGGCAAATTCCAACAGATGCTCCCGGTCCACCTCCTGAGAGTCCACCGGATCCGAAGCGACCTGCGCATAGGAACGATCCGGAGAAACGCCTATCTCTTCCGGGGTGTGCTTGGTACGTTTGCCCGCAGGCTGGATGTCAGGACCCGGGGGCAATTCTTCAGTACACGGAACCATATCCTCGGGTTCCTCAGCATCCGAGTCCGGGCCAAGTGCTGCCACCGTTTGATCTAGGAAATCCAGATCCAAACCAGCCATCGTGTATGACGAACTGATCTCACAGAAGGCCTGACCGGCACTCTCTCTCTCACTGTCTCTTTCTGAGTACAGAGCAGAGGGCACGCGATCCCGGACGCTGCCTAACTGACGAAGGTCAGGTTTAGGGTTTTCGCAGGAGCTGGGCGCCTGGCGTCAGGGGTAGGCTACTGTGGATAGGGCGGCAGACCTGAGGATGGAACACAGGTCTGGCAGTCGTCGGCAGGGCGGGATGATCGAGGGCGCAGGGCAGAGGCCTCGCCAGCAGAAGCCCTAAACGCAGAGGGCAGACGAGCAAGGCGCTGGTGCAGAGCCCGCCACTCAGGCGGGCGACAGCAGGGCGGGGACCGCTGACGAAGGGCCGACCAGCAGCGGGGCGGGGAACGTAGTCACGTCCGACGGGGCGTGGGAGATACGCGACTGGGCGCCAAGGAGCTGCGGCCGACGGATCGTCAGGGGCGGGCGACAGGCGACAGGCCTGCGGGCGGCGGGCAACGGACGACGACGCAGACGAAGGCGAGGCGGCGGCTACAGGCGATGACGTGGAACCGACAGGCGATGGCGGCGCGACAGGCGACGCGACCTCCCCACAGCCATCTCTCCTCTCTCTCTCTCCTCTCTCTCTCTCTCTCTCTCTCTCTCTCTCTCTCTCTCTCTCTCTCTCTCTCTCTCTCTCTCAGCGAGAGGTAAAGCCCGGCGACAACGCCCCGCCGGCCCCCATCCCCGCAGAAGACACTAATCGAAGATACAAGGGATACTACGCCGCCATCGGAGGGCCCTGCCCCGCCGCTTTAGCCTCTCCATGCTAGACCGACCCATGCGGGACATCTTAGGATGAACACCCCAGGAGCAGTTCCACACCACAGTGGGAGTACCTCTAGATTGTATCTAGTCCAGATATCATTTTTTACCTACTCAATTTAGTTCAACATAGCATAAATGTTAGCTTCACTGGGACTTTTGAAATCTCCCAGACATTTGTATGCAACATTTTGGTCTCATAGGCCAACTTGGCCTGTTGTAGACGTTAATATAACTTTCTTTCTTTCTTTCTTTCTTTCTTTCTTTCTCTCCACTAATTGTTCATTGTGTCCTTGCTAATATAATATGATCTTTAGACTAATCCTTTTAAAGTGTCTTTGTATAGATGGTAAGTGTTTATTTCAAAATAATCAAAATCCTAAATTCCACCTATTTTTAATACCCTTGGACCCCTTCCCCCCACCCTTAGAAATGGTGCCCCCTTGTTCCTATGTTGTTAAAGAAGCAACAACATGACTAGAACTCAATGACAGAGAGAACTGTGACAAATAGCATGTGACTACTTGTGTTTGTTGACAAAATGTGTTGGCTGCCATGGAGCCTGACCCCATGAGAATGTGTCTATAAAACAAAAGGTCAAGCACATTATTGATGCTAGCACCGGACAGTGCAATCTATTAGATGAGCAACAAGGGCTCAAGGTATGAATAGGTGGGTTATGTAAGGCTTGGTAGCTTGGGGAGCAAGATATTTGGGACCCCTAAATCTTGCATCTTGTGATAATGAGCAAAAATCTTATACTTCTAATAAAGGAAAAAGTTCTGGTACATGAGATAATACGCTTATCTCATGTTATCCAATATTATCTGCAAGATGCTAGCATAATAGGAGGAAAAATTAATCTCATTACAAAATCTAGAACTTGAAATGATTGTTGTGATCCTTAAAGATTGCACCTTGTCATAATGCACAAAAATCTTGTACTTTTAACAAAGAACATAGCCTTGGTATGTGAGATAATATTCTTCTCACATATTCTTATCTCATGTTATTTTCTGTTCATGGCTTACTACCTAGCACTTATAATGGTCATACAAGTGACACTCTACCACATTGTGCAATGTGATCCTCCCCATCCCTGGTCTGAAAATGGGCACCCAAGTCCCATGTATACATGTTGCATTCAACAAAATGATTGGACAATAAGACACCCCCAAAAACAGCTGGAAGAAAATGCTCAAAATACGCTATATCCATTGCACATTGTACTGCTTACACTGAAATGGTTTCACTCAAGTGATCTAACGAAAAATATAAGTCTATTTATGTTTCACTTTTGAAGCTATAATGACCTTAAATATTACCATGTAAAGGAAGGTGTTCAGTAAATTAAGGTAGGCAGATGATGCATGGTATTCTATGCCCTCAATTGAAGTATCTAGGAGTTCTTCTTCTGGTGGTTGCAACAAAAACGTGTTTGCAATGAAAGTGAGAAGGCTTGCCTCTTTTGTAAGTCTCTGGAATTCATGTTCTATAGCCTGTCCAAATACATGATGAATCTGTGAGAGACTAAGCAGCTTGTAAATTTAAGAGTTATGCTACGTTCAAGAGGAATGCAAACCTTGACTATAGGCTCCCTTGTAGCTGCAGATCTTGGCACATGATTAACTAGAGAAAACGATGAGTAACTTTTCCATGTATCACATTGTAGCTCAGCTAGATTCCTTGATATTGTTGCAACAATTGCTCCAATACCCTAATTCATTATCAGTAAGAACATGACCAAATCCCACGTCGTCAAAAGATGAGGTCTCAGGGAAAAACTCAAAATAATAACCAAATCATACCACTTGACGAAGAACTTGTTGAACTTGAGAGTAGGGATGATTGATTCTTGTCAGCAGGTACTGCTCTCGAAGGCGCAGTCCCAAACGTTTGTCAAACTTCTTGAGGATTTTCCTCAGGCCCATGATATTCATCTCAACATATTGCAACAGGTTCAGAAGTTCTTTGCCAACCTGCCTGCAAAGCAGTACACATCAATCAACTTTCCTTCAGAAGCTCCGAAGCTCAGAAACTTGGGCATGATCAGATGCTGCTTCTCTGCCTTGGTTTCTTCCAGGAGAAAATAATACAAGAGAGTACCATCTTAGGTGTGTTTGTTCATTGAATTATGCAATCAATACCATTTGCAGAAAATGATCTGAGCCCGAGAGCTGTTTCAAGGTAGCCAAGTGAATCAAGCAGCTGAAATGCAAGGCTACTGCTCATATATTCCCAAGTACTTATCCCTATTGCTCATATAGTCCAAGTTTGAAGCACGCCGAGTAATTCAAAAATCTCTAATGAGAATGTATTCCTATGTTCCCGTTCTAAATTTGGATGCTTCAGCTTGTGTGCTTAGTTTAGCTCTCTGGCTTCTGCTTAAAAGCCAAGCAGTTAAATGTGCCAGGCTCTATGTTGTAAATGCCTATGTTTCCAGCCTATATTGGAATCTTCAACTTGTATGCATAGCAGTTATTTCAGCTTATCTACATTCTGACACTACAAATGGAAACTTCAGCTTAAACACAGCGCCAGCTTCTGTGTTTACTTGAATCTCCAATTTATGTCATGTTTTACTCCTAGCATGCCTGCAAAGGTTGCGAAGAACCATATGACCCTAGTGGCACCTGCCCTTCATACCTTTCATTAAATTTTGCTGGTATCAAGACACAATCCAACTAGTTTCTGTAAATGGATGCATCATGAAAATCTACCCCTCTAGAGCCAAAATTCACAACAGGTGCAAACAGATTTCAGCTAGATAAAAACAAAGCCCTGCTTGGCAAAGCCATTCCTTTGGATCAGTTCCCCCGAGTGTTTGACAGGGATCCCAGACTGGTTGGCTTGAAATAATAAACAATTGGTTCTATATGTAATACTTCCAAAGATCGTAAAAGACTCTCATTGACATATTTGCTTCAGTTCAAGGGAGTCGTGGGAAGACTGGCACAAAGTTGACAGAAATATAAACACGTGGCATTCTGTGTGTGAACAGATGTCAACATATGTATACAGAAAAATCTGGGATTGTGATCAATCCACAATGTGCAGAGAGTCCAGTAACATGTTTCCTATTTTCAAAAAATGAATCCTCACTAGCCATGGTTCTCCATATGTTTGAAAATCCAAGAAAGAGTTTCAAGATGCCTAGCAACCAATCACACTATCAATTCTAGACTCTGCAAAATGTATTTGGTTTTGAACCACCCAATAAAGGATGTTGTAATCTCCCAAAGAAAGTAGATCAAAGACAGAAGGCAGAAGCAATAGCACTTCATTTGTTTTTGCAGAACCGGACTTTTAGCAAACTTTCTTTCCATGCCACTCTTGCATATTCCACAGCTTGTTCATATATTCTTCTTTGTACTGTCCAATCTAGAACGAGAAGTCTATCACCTTGATGACCAAAAGACATCATTTCAAATTTCCATAATTGATTCCTGATTTGTTAGCAATGGCTTGACAATGCATCTACAAATGCCAGAGGATTGCACTCACGGAAAAGTATAAAAATCATAGCCTCATAGCCTCCCACCTTCTCTCTCCCCCTTCATGTGTGGTGCTGTTGTTTACAGAAGCCTGCCAGCCATTGCTGTAGCCTGCCAATCCCCTTCCCTTCCAGCTTACCCTTTCTCCCACCTATTGTCATCCTTCTCGCTCCCGCCTTCTCCTCCTCTCTTCATTTCACTGCCCCTTCTCCCTCTTTTCTTTTTCAGAGAAGAGAATAATTCTATTAAATAAGTCACCTCAGGATAAAATATCCCAAGGCAAAATACAAAGTACAAAACAGCTTGTAATGGATTTTCATAGCTAAAAACATACAACAAAGGGGAAGTCTATTACAAGGCTCGAGTGAATTATCAATGGGCAGGTCTATACTGCCAAACTATATATGACCGACAATGAAAGAAACTGCCAAAATCCCAAGTCCTTAGAAAAGCATCTCTCCTCCCGCCCATAGTCTCTGAACTGCCTCATTTCCTCTCCCATCTCCCACAAAGACCATGGACAATCTCTATCCAAATCCTAGAGAGTCTCTATAGTGGATATATCCAATAAATCTCTAGCATGGCTGCATTTGGTGCTCTGTATAAACTATATTCCAAGCAATGATCCTTGGCAGCTCCCATCTGTAATAGTGCATCTAAGCCCACACTGTCTGTGAGAAATTCAGCATGGCAATTCTACTCACAAACTGCCCTAAGACAAGGACAAGGTGAGCATGGGGAAAAACCCCTCTTAATTTTCATGGAGTGGCACTACCACCACTGAATGGGGCTGCAGTTGGTTTAGGTAATGGCTTTATTGTCAGTGTGGGTAGAATACCCTTGGCAGGTGAAGATTTAATTTGAGGTTTGGATCAAAAACCCTTGATAAGTGAATGTAGGTGTGGGTGAATACCCTTGGCCTTTGCACGAAAATCATCAACATGGCCGGGCTTCTAGCAGAAAATACAATACCTATCCATTTCATGACGTGCTCCCACGTAAGTCTTTGTTTAGGTGATTCTTGACCGCTGCCTTTTCCCTTCAATGAGATAGAGAGATCATTAGCACTAGAGGGGGTTCCTTGTTTGACATCCTCACAATGAAGCACCTAGGTGCTGTCAGAGTGCAGTGATGCAGAAGCGTAGGACAAAGACTAAGAGAGATTGAACACAGAGAGGAGAGAGAGAGAGAGAAAAGGAAACAGAGAAACGCAAAAAATCTGCAGTGTAGTATGTTGTATGGGAGTGCAGAAATATACACGGGTGCAGAGAAAATATCTGCGTGTGTCTCCACCTTGAGGACCTCGATCTCCGTCAGCCCACGTGCCGTTAGTCACAGCAGGCTGTCTCTGTCAGATCTCAAGATCAGAATGTGTCCAAGTGCTGGACCAGTCTGCTATAAATAGCAGAAAATATGACAAAAAATAGGCAGAAAACAGGTCGGCTGCAATAAATGCAGCCGACTGCCCAAAAACCTGTCCAACTGCTGTTATGCCACATGGCAACTGTCTGACTGTGCTGACATGGCACCTGCGCCTGCTGACGTGGCTCCTCTGCGCTGTCCATACTGCTGACATGGCCAGGGAATGACTCTCTAACACGGCAAAACAAAGATCAACACGAGTGTTGAGTAGCCAAATCAAGGATCCAATCAACTGACTCCTGAATGTATCTCTGCTGAGAGATAAAAATCCCCCTCTGAGACTGATAAATCTCGTGACCCAAGAAGAAATGAAGCAGCCCCAAATCTATCATCTCAAACGTCTGATGTAAAGTTGTCTTGGACTCTTTCACCTTCTATACATGATCCCCTGTCAGAATCAAATCATCAACATACAACACAAACAACACACGACCAGCCTCGGAAGTGTGCACATAAAGCTGCGGATTGGCCGTGGATCGCCAATATCCCAACTTCGACTGAAGAAACGAGTTAATCTTCTCTTTCCATGCACGCGGAGCTTGCTTGAGGCCATACAAGGCCTTCTTCAACCTGTAAACTTTCCGATTCGAGGATCCAAAGTCAGGAGATTGCTTAACATAGATCTCCTCCAGCAAGAATAGCTCGAATAGTCGCCATACAAGCAGTGGGGGCAAAAGTATCATGGAAGTCAATACCTGGGCGCTGCGCAAAACCTTTAGCAACAAGGTGAGCCTTGTGCTTGTCCAAAGAACCATCACTAAGGTACTTGGTCTTGAAGACCCACTCAACGCCAATCACCTTCTTGTGAGACGGGCGAGGCACACGAGACCAAGTGTCATTCCTCTCAATAGCCTCTAGCTCGGCTTCCATAGCCTTCCGCCAATGGTCAGACTACAAAGCTTCCTTCACTGAAGTGGGCTCTTGATCCTACATAACATGGGTCATCAAACAATAGTTAGAGCAAACAAGCTCCGTAGAATGGGCTTGGTTCCTCCGTCACCTCTGTGGTCCATCTTGTGGTTCCCACTCCTCAAGGACCCCCTCCATCCCTGGATCTCGGAGTGTGTCATGGGCCCAACAAGGAGGCCGGACCTCTCCCCGTCACTCTCCATCTGCTAAAGACTCGGGAACATCCACCAGCGGCAGCTCCACTGGGGTGGCCGGTGGAAGAAAAGACTTTGAATCAAAAGAAAAATCTCCATCAAGGGGCTCTGGCTCCAAAGGAACGGTCTCGAGAGCCCAACTCTCCCCTGGATCTCCAAGGACAGGGTGCTCCTCACCCCCTTCTGTGGCCGGAACTTCCATGAACTGCATATCTCGGCTTGTGTAGGCATCCCGTTTGATGGAATCAAACTGACGATAACCTTGGGACTAGGAGTTGTAGCCATCACGCTGCGTCTTCGGGATGTGCACATAGGCGTCACACCCAAAGATCCTGAAATAAGAGATATCTGGCTTAGTCCCAAAGTAAACCTCAAAAGGTGTCACCATGTCAACGACCGAAGTGGGAGATTGATTGAGGATGTGAACTACAGTAGCCACGGCCTCGACCCACAGAAACTGAGGTGTCTGTTGGTGCTCGATCATGGTGTGTGCCATCTCGATCACACTGCAGTTCTTCCGCTTCGAAATGCCATTCTTTTGAGGAGTATTGGTGTTAGCAAACTCCTGGTGAATGCCCCTATCTGCACAAAAACGAGCAAACTCATTAGACATAAATTCACCGCCCTTGTTTGAATGCAAGGTCTTCAGTCACCGGCCAGATCAATTCTCCTCAAAGAGAAGCCAATCCTTGAAGTGAGAGAAAGTCTCCGACTTCAATGTCAAGAAATAGGCCCATGTCAGCTTACTGTAGTCATCTACAATCAACATAAAGTACGAGCTTCTTTTCAGGGACTCGATCCTCATCGGGCCACAAAGATCCGTAGAGACAAGCTCCATAGGTGAAGTAGACCGCCTCGAAGCTTTGGTGGGAATCGTATCCCGATGCAGTTTCCCATGAATGCAGGAGACACATGGCTGATGGTTCACCACTATGTCTGGCAAACCTCGGACAAACAATCCTCGCAATGCCTTTCGAAGGTACTCATAGTTCAGATGGCCAAACCGAGCATGCCATCGCTCAGAGTGTATCTAAGAGGTAAGAAGAAGAGAGGAAAGATCTGTAGAAGACTTCAATTTATAGATGCCATTCTCCTCATACCCTGAAGAAAGAACCCTTCTCAATCTATGATCAAGAACTCGAACAGCATCACCATCAAACTCCACCAAGAGACCAAGAGAACAAATCTTATGGACCGAAAGCAAATGATACCCCAAGCCTGGTACATGCAACACCTCGGAAGTGTGGGTACCACCACGTCCATCTGGAATCAACTACATCTCACCCCGCGCAGCAATAGACACAAAAGAGCTGTCTCCAATAAGAATCTGCCCATGCGAAGGATGCAAATGGGCAACACCAACAGAAGGAATCATGTGCCGTGAGGCACCACTGTCCACGATCCACTCTCAAGTCTGGGGAGTTGTCATCGCAACATGAGAAGTCTTCGGTGTAGAGTCCTCAATGATCCCCAAGTGTAGAAAAGCAACTGATGAGGGCGCAACCACCGCTCCAAAATCCTTTGTGTCCTTCTTGGTGGTGTCCTTCTTGTCTTTGTCGGGGCAATCCTTCTTCAAATAACCGGTCTTACCACAAATATGGCAAGTCGATTCCTTCTCCTTGTCCTTCTTGGATTTGTTGTCCTCCTTCTTCTTCTTTTGGTCCTTCCCCTTCTTTTGAGAGACTTGACCAGCCAATGCCTCCAATTTGGAAGCATTCTGTTCCTCTTGGTCCAAGACCGTAGGACCAACTCTTCCCACCGAAGAGTCAACTCTTGCCCTGATGCAATAAGAGCGGAATAAAAGGTACCAAATCGTGGCGGCAACTGGGGCAATAAAGTGATCGCCATGTCTTCGAAGGAAATAGGCTTTCCCACATTTTGAACTTGCATCTGAAGCTGTCGAAGCTTGTTGATGTGTTCCCGAAGCGAAGAAAACTTATTCACGAACAAGGCCCGCATTTGCATCTCCAAAGAAACCCTCTTCAGTTTGTCCCAATGAGACTGGGCCTTGGTCAACTCTACACGAGCATTGGAAGAGAGTTTGGACTCATCCCTTACCGAGGGCCTATTAATCTCCTCCATCACAAGCTCCCCCAAATCATAAGACTCCAGAATGGCCAACATCATCACTCGCCAAACGCAATAATTGTCACCATCAAGCTTTTGATTTGATGGAAGAGCCAGTAGGCCACGTACCTTCCGTCCATGATCGCCTGGAACTCCAAATTAGTCTCTATAGACATGTTCACCTGCAATGCTTGCACAAACACAAAATCAGTCCCCCATGACTGTGTAAACGCAACTTCTTAGGGCTATTTCCTCCGCTTCCCGAACCTTCTTCAACTGCCGAAGGTAATGAAAATGTAAAATCTCCAATAGAATGCCTAAAACATAGCCTTCCTCCCCTTCGAACAACAATAACCTGCAGCAAATTCACCAACTGAACTCCTTTCCCGCACGCGCACACTCACTTCACCCTTGTTCCGATGCGCAGCCCTCCCGCTCCCCCTCGAATGCTGAAAACGCAGCCTTGTGTCGCACTGAAATCTCCTCTTCAGGTAGCTTCTTCAATCAGTCCGTCCAATTTCACCGCTTTGATACCATGTCAGAGTGCAGTGATGCAGAAGCGTAGGACAAAGACTGAGAGAGAGTGAACACAGAGAGAAGAGAGAGAGAAAAGGAGTCTGTGAAACGCAGAAAATCTGCAGTGTAGTATGTTGAATAGGAGTGCAGATATATACACGGGTGCAAAGAAAATATATGTGTGTGTCTCCGCCTTGAGGACCTCGATCTCCATCAACCCATGTGCCCCCAGTCATAGCAGGCTCTCTCTGTCAAATCTCAAGATCAGAATGTGTCCAAGTGCTGGACCAGTCTGCTATAAATAGCAGAAAATATCACAAAAAATAGGCAGAAAACAGGTCGGCTGCAATTAATGCAGCCAACTGCCCAAAAACCCGTCCAACTGCTGTTGTGCCATGTGGCAACTATCCGACTGTGCTGGTGTGGCACCTGCGCCTGCTAACGTGGCTCCTCTGTGCTGTCCGTACTGCTAACATGGCCAGGGAATGACTCTCTAACATGTGCAAGGCGGTATACACCTATGAAGCCATTAAACCTATGTGTGAATCATAAACAGTATGTGCAAAAATTTGACACCACCACATCCTTGAACATCTGGATGAGCGCTAGCAGCATTGGTCATAGTGTTCATAAAGTGGCCTGATGGGAATGCATCAGGGACACTTGAGGGTTAGAGCAGCATAGTCCTATTTATAGAACTCAAAAACCTATCCTACACATCATTGTACGATCACCACTCTTGGACTTCTGTTAAGCCAAAAAGATGGAAACCTCAATTGGATCATTAAAACAGCCCCAAAACTCAAAAATCACTAACTTTTCTGTGCCCCATAAGCAAACACCCAAACCATGGGAGGATCCACATTTATAAATAGGAGTCTGCCTAGACACTTGCTCCATCCCTTGTTTTGCAAGTTCTATTTGTTCCAATCATCAGCCCTCTTCATCCAGTGGCTGTCCAGCCTTCAAGAAATTGCTGCCATGCTATCTCTAGCCTATGGCAGCATACTACCTGGTGCTTCTCAGCCTACAAGAGGTGCTCCAACTGCTACATTTTCTGATTTGCTGCCTGGCTATAGCATCTACCCCACCTATAGCACTTGTTTCACCCTTCCAATTGTCTATTGTTGCATGTGACCAGCTGAAACCAGCCTTTCTCCTTGGATAGGGTGATGATAATCTAATCAATCAATAATTACAGCAAGTAAATATATCACACAAATTGAAATGCACACTTTACCACTTTAATCTTGGACAATGGACAGCCAGCACCAAAATTGGCACCCCGTGTGGTATTTCTTTATCTTCAATTGCAAATGGATAGAGTACAACTAAGATTCTCGAATCTCCTTTGCTAATCCAAGTGCCAGTTGCTATATAAATGGCCAGCAAGTCTTCAAACCAATTTGCCCCTTGATATGCTCAGGGATTGGCCGTCACCTTGCTCCTTGTGAGACAAATTTAGCCCCAAATTTGATATTGGCTAACTAATCTCCTGAATCTCCCTGAAATTCTTTAATTTCAACTACTAGAATTTAAGTCCTAGGCCCTCAATTCTAAGCAGGCATCTCGAGGGAGCTATCAGTCCCTAATTTCGATTGTAAATTAGGGTTTACAGCAGAGATTAGCCAAAATCTCCACCTTTGATGACTCAAATGGCTGGATCTTGCTAAAATAACATAAGAGATGGCTGGAGAATGAGAGAGAATGCTATAGAGAGAGAGATTTCAGAGTTTTGTCGCAAGAAGAGGTTAAAAATCTATTGCTGCCCTATTCAAACAGCCATAGAAGTTGTCACCTACAGCTTAGGACCACTAGAAATCTTGTTACCCTCTCCTATATAATGTCACCTACACTAGAAGGGCCCTCGGCTACTGTTGCCTATACCTAGAAGACTCCAAACTGTTGTCACTTACTATAGGACTAGTCTTGCGTGGCTGGAAATCACACCAATAGCATCTCCTTTCTCTCTAACAGCCTCCTCCTCTCTTGCAATGACTAGAATAGTCTTCCACCAGTCTCCAACAACCTCCTCCTCTCTCGCAATGACTAGAATAGTCTTCCACTAGTCTCCAACAGCCTTCCCCCCACTCGCATGGGCAACTTTTGCCAAGGGGCAGCATTCTAACTCCATTTTTCAGCATTATCAAGCTTATTAAATTAATTTTCAAAATGCTAACTCTGAAAACTAATTTAATAATTATACTAGTGCCCAAAAAATTGATTCCGCCAAGAATTAAATTGGTTAGGCCAATTTGTCTCCCAAGTATCCTTAAGCAATTATTAGCTTTTACACTAGCATTCATTAATTAATTAATGCATAGTCTCTAATGTCACCACTGACATTAATGGCTAAAAAATTGGTCAAGGCCCCAATCTAACACCAAGTTCCACATAGTACCTATCAAGTATAACTTATTACAACTTTTGCCTTTGGCAGCAATGACTAATATCTCGAGGTCCCATGTCCCACACTATGAAATCAACTTGCACCTCACATGTGCGTATCACATTTGCGTATGTGATTAACTTTTAATCAAATGATAAGCAAAGCATCAAAATTTTACGTCCTCGTGACAATGGATGCACTTTTATTCTGGCAATACACTACTACATTTACTAGATCCAACCATCCATACTATTGTGTTTTGGTCTCCACCTTGTTGCCCTTTCATTTTCAGTGTCATCTCAATTTAACTAGAGTGGTTACCGCACTTGAGATCCATCTTTGGTGGACGACACACTCAAGCTCCTCCCTTAGCCTACAACAAGAGCCATCAATTACTCGACATTTCTTCCATTGAGCATTCTATACACTTTTATTCATTATTCATTTATTTTCATTCATTCTATTATCTTCCTTGTGTTTTGTGTTTTTGTGTTAGTGTTTAAGTTCTTTGTGTTCCAATTATAGTCATGCACTATATTTTTGTTTGCAAAGCCTAGTATATCTCTACACTTTGGGCCAATAGACCAACATATCTATATATCCAGATAGTATGGGCTGATGGTATGAAACACCAGTTATTGGAACGTGGTCGTGACCACTAAACCCATTTATTGCTAGCACCTAGGCTCAAGGGTAAACCTGTTTGGCTCTATGGCTAGGAGGTGAGTCTAATGTCCATTCCCTTTATGTGCTTTGCCATCGGTATGGCTTGTATCGTATCTAATGTGCAAGTCAAATCCTAGGGGAATGTTTGGTTAGTATCAAAGCATCAACATGCTTTTGGCGCACAAGATGACGGCATGCATAATAGCACTATTTGCTCACACAGTCATCATGGTCCACACCTGATAGGCACTCTTTTATCTTCTAGAGAGTAGTAAGGGGACACTACCAACCAAAGGGACGTGCATGAGGGAACACGTGTTGCAAGTGGTGGATGCTACAAGATATGTTTCTTGTTCAATACTCGTATTTCGGATGATATTGGGGTGATGCTCATGCAGAAGCTTCTTCAATGGTATTGATGATTGGGGTTAAAAGAGCTATCACTCCAAGGCCGTGGTAGACCATCGTTGTTGGTAGCAAAGAAGGCATTGTTGCTTAGATAGGCATCACAATTTGCTTGCTTGTTGGCATTGATATCAACATTTAATGATTATGTGATAGTTAATGCCAACTTTTCATATTGGTGTAATCATTCAACATTTAATGTCCATTACAACATTGATGTTAATGTTTGTTAACATTAATGGTACAATATTGATTGTTGAAAGGAGAGAAAGAGATAGTCGTGACTATTGACAAGAAGAGGAAGTAATTGTAGTCATAGGGTTTTGGGGGTTTGGAGGGTAGAGAGGAAGTCATGGCAAAGAGAGAGAAAGAAAGAAAGATATATTTACATCTCTAAAAAGCCAAGATTACCTATGAGAGAAAAGAAGTGAGTACATTTGACTATGTTATCTTAACTCACACATAACAATGAAAATGAAAAGAAAACAACTAAATATAGTGGTGTTCATATTCAAGCCAAGATGACCTATGAGAGAAAAGAAGTGAGTACATTTGACTATGTTATCTTAACTCACACATAACAATGAAAATGAAATGAAAACAACTAAATATAGTGGTGTTCATATTCATAAGGGCTGTCAATGTAGGCTAATAATATGCACCCAAAAACGATCAATATGCCTCTTTTGAAAATGTTATACTCTCCTCTGAGAGAAAACATATGTCATATGGTGATCCAAGACAGTAAGTCCACTAGGAGGACGTACTTATCTCCAATGGCGAGCAATGGTGGCTCACATCTACAAAAGATAAAGATGTTGAGCATGACAACAAGATGGTCAGTGCCATGCTCTACCTGATTTGTTGTGACCCTTCTAACTCGTGAATGGTATGTCAATGTTGTTGTAGTGGTTCAAGCTGGCTTTGGAGCTAGTACAAAAGAAATTATGTAAGAACCCACAAGAAAGACATTGCAATGTTGCAGATGTTGTGTCGGTAGGCTGCATGCTACATGCAACCATTGAGTCTCCATAGTTCCCATGGGTTTTTCATATAAGTTTTGTAATTAAGATTTTTAAAAAACATGAGCCTTTATGTAAAGATAAAGCATTGTAGACAAATCATGGGGCCCTTTGATCAAAGCTCCTTAGGCATCTAAACTGTCATTACATAGAGTTGTTGCCACTAATATCCTAGACACTAAGTGATACTAGGGATAGAGCTTTTGTTAGGATTTCATATGATGGTTAAGCTGTTTAGAGTTTCGTATCACTATAAAAAAACACTTCGTGCATCATTAGCACATAAGCGTGGCATTTTCATTGTGGTCACCTTTAGTGTTGTAACCCTCTCTCATTCAATAATACATAGCTTCTCTTTTGTGCAATCGAGTATCATTGTACATTGATTAATTTATTTATTCTCTTCAATAACTACGCAATTCTACTTCACACCTAAGCCAACAATGGTACTAGAGCCACTTACCATCATTTCCATCGGTTGTGATCATCTCTTTACAACCATTGCCATCAAGCGCCTTATCACAGCCGATTGCTACCTTATGAGCCATTGTTGCACCGCGGGCTCAAATATTCAAAGTGATTGCACTCTGTGACACCATCTTCTTTGCTCATCCACACCAATTGCCACCTTGCTCTACTTTGCAATCTTCAAAACCAATTTGCATTGCTTCTATCCTTGGCAACACCACCCAGCCGACCTCCTACCTCGATATGTGTCTTTGCTTGTAAGCCTATCACGCTTGTAGTGTGCAACATGCATCTACCTGCACAATAGATTGCCACCTTGTGTTATGACCTCTCAGTCTTGCCATGGTGCACACCTATGATCAGCCTATACACTCCAGTTGCCACCTTGATTCATCTACCCTACATGCCTTCAACACCACCTGTTCTGGGCAGCTGATACTTCACCAAGCTGTTTCGGCACCCCGCCAATCTAATCACCGCCCTGATCACAAACAATCCTACCAACACATTTGATAGATGTCAACACGTTGACTATGTTCACATGAGCTGCCATGTCCTCGACCTACTAGCACTTAGGCCTGACACACTAAAGTTTCAATTTTTATTAATCAATCATTTTATTATATTCTCTCTTAGACACCAACAAGCCCCTATTCATATCCAACTCTTCTCTCAAGTACAATCTTGAAGCTTTTCCTTAATTTCACACTATTCATGACCAATTTCCAAAAGGTTTTGGTGCTTTCATCAAATTCGTGAATTCCATTACCCCATTGAAGGAATTCAACACTTAAAGGGCTATGGAAATAGAGACGCCTCAAATAGAGTACTCCTAAAGAGTTTAGTCTAGGGTGGGTAAGCCAAGTCTCTAACCCAACTATGAGACAATAGCAAGGAACTATCAAAAGCACCACAAGCTACATAGAAGAAAGAGGAACCAAGGGCCAAGCAGTAGGGGATGGTGGCTTATTGATGAAATAAAGAGATGGACACATGAAAGAAAGGCCCAAAGTAGACTAGAAGCCCTAAAGAAACTCCTCATGATCTTGGGAAGCCCCCTCTGCGACACAAAGGGCTAGGGAATCCATAGTCACATCTTGACTTCATCAAATTTGGGGACTTTCTCTACACACCTTCAATTTCATTTCAATTCTGCCATCAAATTTGGGGCTTTTGCACAAATTGACTGAATTTCACCCCAATTTCACTGCCAAATTTGGGAATTTTCTAAAATTTAGCATTGTTCATCGAAATTAAGGCCCAATTCATCAACAAGCCAACATTCAGCGTCATCCAGCTAGAAAATTCACAAAAATTCTTCATATTTCTCTTCAACTTCCTAGTAGTATTTGGGGCCTTTCACCATTCAAGCTCATTTCACCCAAATGTCTTTCAAAATTTTGGGGCTTTTCTGAAATTCGATAAAGTATATCAAAATCGAGGCTTAATTCAACTTGAGGCATAGCATTCGAGATCAATTGGGTAATAATTTTAGTCAATCTCTTCAATTTTTGAGTAAAATTTGAGGCTTCTACTCAATTTTACCTCCTAGGCACTCGAAATTTTGGGCTTTTGCCTCAAATCACTTTCCTTAGCCTCGATGTGCTTTAAAACAAACATATCATTTGGTTGTTGGTTTCTTTTTTCCTGACAATGAAGAAAAATTCTATTATTTTGGGTGCATTTATTGGGAGAATCCACTCAAATTCACATTATCAAAGGATTTCAGCCATTAATCTCTAATTTCAACACATTCATGATTGTTGCCTTGTTCAAATAAAATATTATTTTCATTATATTTTTCTCTATCCTTAGTACGAAAATAGCAAGAAAAAAATATTATTTTTCGAATTATTTGACTCCATTGAAGTGACCAACATCTCTCCTATCAGTGGTTCATCATTATTTGAGCATTTCCTTTCTCTCCACTTGGAAATTATTATTTTATTGTTGATTTTCACTCATAGCCATCAATAATAATGATTTATTAGGCATGACTGGCACCGACGACAAGCTGGACAGCAACAATTATCCTACATGGGCATATATGATATGACATGTTTTTGTTGCAAAGAATATTTGGCATATTGAAAATGGCAACAAGTGAAGATCAGCTTCTCCAACACTGGCACCACCTCCTACCTCCACATCAAGAGGTGGATCTAATGATGCCAAATCATCTTCATCTTCCACATTGCCTCCCACTCGAGGGCAAATTGGATAGAATGGTTATGACACCCAAGCGCATCTCTTAATCGCTTCATACATGAAGAGAGGTATTATTCCTCACATCATATCAAGTGTGCAATGAAGCGCAAGTTGCTTATCTATACAAGTGGTTGGACGATGTTTGTATGGAAGAAAAACAAAACATGGATGCCTATCTGACCAGCATCAAAGTGTGAGAGTGCACAGCGGAAGAGAAACATGAACACAAAGAGAAGCGCCCACACACACACACACACACACAGAAAGAGATGAAGGAAGAATATTGCATTGACTGAAGAAGAATGTTGATACAGTGGGGATGGAGTGATCAATCCCTACACACAACCCAAAGCATCAGTGAGGGCACCAAACCAAACTCATGACAATGGCCGTACCAAGCATAGAGTGTCTAAGTGTCTAAGTGTGCACCTGCAAATGAAAGATTGAAGACTAAAGAGTGTGTGTATCTACCAACTAGGGGTGTGGCTATAAATTGCCAGAAGACCAAAAAAAAAGCCGACATGCACTTGTTGGGGCCATAAACGCTGGCCGACCATACGTAAATGCTAATCACTCCAAAAAATGCCAAAAAAAATAAGGGAGGTCCCAAAAAAATCCTAGATGACAATGACAATGTCCAACAGGTGTAGGCAAACTGTGGAAAGTAGAACTAGCCTAGGAATGCACACAGGAAGCCAACAATTGAAAAAAATGCACCTAGATTACCAAAGCTCCTATATCTCCATCAAACTCTAACAGGAGCTTAGAACCAAGAGATGACAGATTGACATGCCTAACATAGACAAGCTAGCACACCCTCTCAAATTCAGGGAATGGCTAAAGACCCAACAACCTCATGTGATGAAGCATAGAAGCCTTGGACAAAGGCTTTATAAAAAGATTTGTTGCATTGTCCGTTGTGGGACACTAGGCCACCACTAACTCGGAATCCAAGATCCGCTCTCCAACAAAGTAATGTTGAACCTCGATGTGCTTTGTGCAAGCATGAAATACACGGTTCTTCACCAAGGCTAGAACACTCTGGTTATCCACACACAACTCTATAGGTCCAAGCTAGGGAAAGCCAATCTCCACTAACATGTACCGAAGCCAAACTGCCTCCATAGCTATAGAACATAATGCCTCAATAGAAAAAAGATCCACAACAGGTTGCTTCTTACTACTCCACGAGATAGCTCCCAATCCAAGGGAGAAGGAATAACCTATAGTGGACCATCTCAAATCCCATTACTTGCCTGGTCAGAATCACTCCAACCAGAGAGAGTAACTCCCTCTCCAAATACAATCCTATAGGATGGAGTCCCCTGTAAATAATGAAAAATGCATAAGGCCGCTCTCCAATGGTCCTAAGTGAAAATCTTCCTGAAAGAAGACAGTAATGCCACAAGAAAAGAAATATCCGCCTGAGTTTAAATAAGCCAAATGAGGGAGCCAACACACAAGACATCTGTAACAGGTGGCATTTGTAAGGGGAACTCAGGCTGCCAAAACCTTGGACTCTAGGTCCATGGGGCAAGAATTAGGCTGACAATCAACCATACCAAACTCCAAGAGAAGCTCAGAAATGTACTTATGCTACACAATAAAAATGCCATGTGCCATCTAATAGATCGCCAACCCAAGGAATAAGTGCAAGATCCCAAGATCCTTCATATCAAACTCGTGTTGCAGCATTTTCCAAGTACGATCAACCTCCTAAGTATAGCTCCCTGTAACAATACGATCATCCACATACAAGATTAGCAAAACACGCCTGTCACCCTCAACCTTAAAGTATAGGGCGGGGTCATGAGCCAATCGATGGAAGCCACTCTATAGAAAGAATCGATCAATCCTATGATACCAAGCTCTAAGAGCCTGCTTCATGCCATAAAGGGCCTTTCGCAATCTGTAGACATGGTCCTCCTTACCCTACACAAGAAAATCTAGAGGTTGTGAAACATAAATCTCCACCCTAAGGACACCATTCAAGAAAGTAATATTTACGTCCATCTGATAAAGAGGCCAGCAATGGTGGGTTGCAAGAGCCAAGGTAGCTCAAATAGTAGACATCCGAGCCGTAGATGCAAGAGTCTCAAAATAGTCCAAATCTTCCCACTGAGCAAAACCCTTGGCAACAAGCTTAGCTTTGGGCTTATCCATGGAACCATCTACAAGGTACTTGGTCTTATAGACCCACTTCACACCTATCACCTTCTTCTTCAACGGACAAGGAACCAACTCCCAAGTCTAATTACGCTAGATACAATCGAGCTCCTTTTGCATGGCCTGACGCCAAATATCTTGTGCAAGAGCCTCCTCAACTATAATAGCCTCACTGTCATGAAAAATCTATGAGATAAGAGCATAGTTTACACAAAGTGAACTATTCTGTTGGGTCTATAAGCGAGCTAATCTGCATGGATTGGTAGGAGAAGCACAAAATTGAGAAACGCTTGAATCTCTCATGAGCTAATGGTACCAACGAGAAATCTGAATGCTATATGAGGGAGACTAAGAAGCCTTTGGTGCTTACAATGCACTTCTCTAGGGAAGGGACTCTACCTCTCCAAGGGAAGGTAAATCCTCCTTATCTAAAGAAGGCTCCCCCTCTGATAACTAAGCATCCCTCGGAGACTATAAAAGAGACATTGAAGGGGTGGAAGTATGCGACAAAGAAGAAGAAATCACATCTATCAAAGGTGGTAGGGAAGCAGGCGTAGAGGGTATTGAGCTAAAACATGCTTTACAACTGATTAGCATTGTTAAACACCCCCAAAACACACTTAATTAATAAAAAACACAAATTTTGTGCATGGTTCGGGAAGTTTCGATGGTCCCCCAAAACCCTAATTTTTTGGGGCACCCTTCAATATCTATAAATAGACAGAGTGCCCACCATTCAGCCTCATCCATCTGTACACGTTTCCCACACTACCTTGCAAATTTCAGCCATTAGCCATCTATCATCTACTGTCCAGCCATCACTGACTACAGCCCATCACTATCTAGCCCTAGGTGGCCTATCTTCAACCATCGCCTTGCAATATGGAGATTTCCATCTGCCACATCATCATAGCACCTAACCGGCCTACGTTTTCAGCACCTGATGGCAAGGCGATAGGCTACTGCCATGTCTCCCATCAGGCGACTGCTGCAGTACCTGCGTTTTTGCTGTCCAACAGGCCCTCTACATCAGCAAACACCTCTCTTGTTGTCATCTCAGTTCCCTAACACTCTAATGACCAGCGTTTGGTGTTTTCCACACTCCGACACTCCAACTGGGGGACATCACTCTCCGACACTCCATTGCTTTGCCCATGGGCATACTGTACACTCTTACATTCATTCACTTCAGAGTTTCTTCTCTCTGAGTTTATCATTGTGTTTGAGTTTTGAGTTTTTGCATTTCAATTTTCTGTTTAGGGTTTGAGTCTTGCTTGTCTCTATCTTTGTGTTTTAGTCTTAGTCTTAGTCATACATGCTGTGTTTCCTTAGTGCAAACCCTGGCATATCTTCACATGGTGTCAAAGCTAGTGCTCTTCTAAAGCATATCCTAGAGGCTCTGAGAAGGCATTATGGTCTCCAAAAGAGGATAGACATGCCTTCACATTTACCATCTTCTCCTTCTCGTTTGGTCATCTTACAGATGAAGAGTTTGAGAAGTACTTACACATCACACGTAGTTCAGTTTACACTCCTCCAACGAGTGCTGCTACTCTATTTGGATTGATTGGTGAGACTCGCCATCTCTCTGATCTTGGAGGGACCATGGCATTCGGCACATCTGGTGATCCATCTCCTTTATCTCAAACAAGCCTTATGTTAGCTTCATATAACCCTTTTGAGCCGTATGAGCCAAAATCCTCTCCTATTTCTTCTTTTGTTCTAAAGGATCCAGATGATTTTCATTATGTTAACTTTAATTAAGGAGGCTCTCCAAGTAGATACCCTTCATCAAGTGTATCTCTATCATCTGTTTCATTTGAGCAAGTAATCCACACTTCTCAACTCCCTCCCATCCCATCACTATCTTCTCCACATTTTGATCTACTCAAATCATCATCCCAAAATCTTGGATTACATTCCACTTCTGCTCAAAGCACACTAGGGGTTGGATCTTCCATCTCCACTCCTACTACTTTCTCTTTCTCCATCCCACCATCTACCTACCCTCCATTCACTCCACCTCTTGGAGTATTGTTAGGGGTATTGCCACCCTTTAACATTGTACCTTCCATCTACCCCCACTTTACCCATTCTTTCACTTTGGGATGCCTATGATGGGCATCCCCCACACTACCCCCGAACCCTCACAAACCCCACACGACCTTTCAAACACAAGAATATCCATCGTCTACTTATTGACTATTGTCACACATCCGTTAGGTCCCTCCTATGCAGGGATTTCTATCATCTGCTCCCTGTGTCCCTATCTCTCCACCATTGGGTCCACAGGCAATTACCATGCCCATTCCCAATCCGCCCTTACCCACATTTGGATCCACTATGCACACTTCTCCTATGCATTGTAGGCACTCTAGGATTACTTCAAAAGTGTACTCCAATCCATCTCCCTATCCTCCCAATCCACCCTATCTCCATTACACACCTTCTCCATCTCTTAGCACTACTCCTCCAGTTGCAATGGCCAAAAATGCCTTCATGGATAAGACTCATTTTAACGGGTCGAATTTCACCACTTAGTTGAACTTCATGCAATAAATGCTCGAAACTCACGGACAATTGGGACCTTGTCGTTGGTACCAAGTCTATGTTGAACCCTTGATTAGCTCACCCTGATCAGATCTGTCAATGGAGAGCCCACAATGCCACAGCCAATGTTGAGTTAATGTAGGGGTTGCTTCGTGAGTTCCACTCTTAATTAAAGCATTCTTCCCTCGCATCCGAGCGTTGGAGTCATCTCATTGACCGCTATACAGCTCGAGATTGCACTCAACATATCAATCTCGATTTTGAGCTTCAAGAGTTTTCCATTAAGAAAGGAGATCGCACTCGAAGTATCAATCTCAATTTTGAGCTTTAGGACTTTTCCATTAAGAAAGGGCATCTTTTGAAAGTTTTTGTTCTGAGGAGAGATATGCGGAGGAAATGGAACCCATATATCAATACACAAGACAATGCAAGACTAGGGTCAAGAATCATTGTCGAGTTTGCTACTACTGGCTCCCTGAAGGTAGAGGACGATCAGGTCACGTTCTTCTTAAACAAGTTGCCCGACAAATACTTCCATTTTATCCAACTCATTATCTCACAACCTAGATTACCAACCACCTATAAGTTTGAGTGTCAGTTCTTGCATTATGCAAAGTTGCATGATCAGTCTACAAGAAGTCCTCCACTTCAGGAGGGAAAACCAACAGTGGCAAGAACTCCCAAGATGCAAAAGGGAGCCAAAACAAGTGTAACACCACTTCCTCTAATGAAAACAAAGAAATACGACACCTTTCGCAACAAATCCCTAAGAAAAATAGGTATTGCACACACTGCCACATATCAAGCCATGCGAACGAGGAGTAATGTACGAAGGCCCAAGGTTTTCCTCCTAGAAAACCACTACAAACTGTTGTGACTGCCTCCACTCTGGCTGGCCAGTCCAATGGAACTATACCTCCCGCTACTGCACCATCTACTCCATTTGCCCCAACAGCTACTAGACATGTGGCATATGGACAGTCTCAACAGCCTATCTCCTTCACTACTTCTAAAGGATTGGCTACTTGGTTTGCTAGTAACTCACCTGTAGCACTTTCTGCATCAATTCCTAGGATATCCACTACACCTTCTAGGACCACTTCTTCACCTCGCCATACGCGATGGTGGCCACATACTTGGCCTTTCTCTTTTTTAGACTTCCATTGTATACTTACATACTCATTGCATTGCACTTAGCTTTGCTTTCTTTTATTTTATTTTTAGTTTTGTTTTTTGGAGCATCTCACTACTCACATTTGTACTTGTAGATTTTTTAATCTCTTTTGCAGGGTTTTGTATTTCAATGTAGGGCTAACATGCAAACTTGCACCAATCCTTTTTTAGCTAGAGATAGGAGATGCACATCGTTCTACTTAGAGCTTTGCTCTTCTACCAGCATAGAGACTTCCCCTCCCACGGCATATCATGCAGCATCTATGTTGATGCTATCATGGCGGTGAATTCTATCCTTGTTCTCAGCACCACATGGTGCTTCATCATTTTCATCCACATGATTCTCAGCACCACATAAAGACCGACATCCTCACACTCCTCTTCCTTCTTCGGCATCAACATCCAGGTTGAGAGGGGGTTCCTACCCGTCTGGTATTCTACATGTTTCAACACTTATCTTCGACATCGGCCTTTTCCCTCCTATTGTACCTACCCCTATGCATTGCATGATTTCATCATCTTTGTACTAGGGCGCTTGGGCAAGTGAACAATTTTTCCATGAGAGACTGTCCAAGTGGCACCTGCTATATGAGCATTCTTCCAGTACGTAGCATCCTATGCATCCCATTGTGCATAACACCATTGGACGAATCCTAAGTTGTTTCCACCAGCAGGTTACACCATCATCCTTCTTCACACGATAATACTCCATCACCTTTTCCTCATCATCGCAATCCTGGAGTGGTTGGATAAGCTTGTACGGTTTTGTGATGTGTTGGATATACCATCCCTACTCCTGTCTTCTAGGTAACTGTTACTAATCGGCCACCACCCCCTAAAATTCACTTTCCATCCAAAAAAAAAAAGGTTCAACATGGTTCCATCCGCCTTCGTAGGGCTTGGTAGACCACTGGGTAGCCGACGAGCACCCTTTGTCCAATGCCTTATCCTCTCTAGGGTCACTACTTGGACTCCCTTGGTAGATTAATCATCACATCTGTAGTCTTGGTAGGCTATTGGGCAGCCAATGTGTGCCCTTTGTTTGATGCCCTTGTTGCTTTGGGATGGGATGCCTTGGGGTTAACATTGCATGCCTTCTCTTTTAGGGTCACTTTTGGGATTGAGCGTGGATACTGAGTTAAAACACGCTTTACAGCTAATTAGCATTTTTTAACAATCCCAAAACACACTTAAATAATGAAAAATGCAAATCTAGTACACGATTCAAGAGAGTTTCAATGGTCGCCCAAAACCCTAATTTTTTGGGGCACCCTCCAACATCTATAAATAAACAGGCTTCCCACCATTCAGCCTCATCCGTTTGTGCAAGTTTCTCACTCTACTGTATAGATTTCAGCCATTAGCCCTCTACCATCTATTGTCCAATCATCGCCGACCACAACCCATCACTATCTAGGTGGCTTGTTTTCAGCCATCGCCTTGTTATTTGGAGGTCTTCATCTGCTGCATCATTATAGCACCTAATCAGCCTCCATTATCAGCATTTGGTGCCAGGCGACAGGCTACTGTCATCTCTCTTACCGGGCAACTGCTGCAGTACTTGTGTTTTTGTTGTCCAACACGCTGTCTATATCAGCAAACACCTCTCTTGTTTTTGCTTCAATTCCCCGATACTCTAGTGATCAATGTTTAGTATTTCCCATACTCCGACACTCCAACTGGTGGTCACAACATTTGGGATCCGTCTCTGATGAACATCACTCTTCGACATTGCATTGCTTTGCCCTCGGGCATTTTGTACACTCTTACATTCATTTACAGCATTCATTCACTTCAGAGTTTCTTTTCTCTATATTTATCATTGTGTTTGATTTTTGAGTTTTTGTGTTTTTGTTTTGCGTTTAGGGTTTGAGTGTTGCTTGTCTTTGTCTGAGTCCTTGTCAATCCATCTCTAACATGGTGCAATTCGCATGCTCCACCACACCATTCTCTAAAGGTGTGTTCAAATGGATATACTCCACTTGAATGTCGTAATCCCTACAAAACTAAGAAAGAGGCTAGAAGTAAACTCTCCACCATGATTTGCTTGAACATCACGAACTTTGGAAGTAGTCTCTATCTCCATAAATACCTTCCACTCATAAACACAGGAGTGCACCTCGCTCTTGTACTCCAAAAAATAAGGCCACGCATAGCAACTAAAGTCATCTATAATCAACATCAAAAACTTGGCCTTCCCAAGGAAGGCCATGCCCATAGGTCCGCAAAGGTTAGTGTGAACCAACTCAAGCGAGATAGAAGTCCTCCTAGCGGCAACCTGTGGATGTGGCTACAACTAGGGCACAAAGTGTGAATAGAAGGGAAATCACAAAGTCTCTCCACCATCTTGTTCCATAGCATCAAAGTTAAGATGACCATGACAAGCATGCCAAAGCAGCCCAAGCTCGTGGGAAGACCTTGAAACTAAGGCTGTGAGCGTGTAAAGCCCATCCTCCTGGGATCCTATCCAAAGAACACACTTGTAGACTCATCCTCCCTTATCACCACATCCTATGTAAAGACCACACAAATATCAAGTCATGTAAGACCATGAACTGACAAGAAGTTCAATCCTAAATCCAATACATAGAGAACTTTGGCCAAAGAAGATTGTATGTCTGGCGACAATAAAGGAATAGTCCCCACACCTCAAGCGGGAATAGTAGAGTAGTCACCAATGGTGACTATGCTCCCTCTGGCACTCAAGTCTTGGAGTCAACATTATCTGTAGGTCATGTGAGAAGAGGCCCCACTGTCAACAACCAAGGCTTCTTTCAAGCAAAAGAACATGCACAAAGACAGACTTTGTTGTCGCAGGGGCAGCCTTCATATCCTTCGAATCCTTTTGCTTTGGCTTCAAATGGGGATGCTTTTACCAACACTTCTCCTCACAATGAGTGCCCTTTCCACAATGTGGACAGTTGGGCTTCTTCTTCTCATCCTTCTTGTCCTTGGTCTCCACCTTTTCCTTCTTCCCTCCACCTATACCTGTAGTAAATGCCTTGGTGGAGCTAGAACCATTGGCCCTAGCCTCTCTAAGTCGCTCCTCATGCTCCAAGACAAGCAGTAAAAGCTCCTCCCATAAGAATGTCTCACAAGTCCTCAATGTGATAAGGCTAATGTAGAAGATATCAAATCGAAGAGATGGCATTTGAGTCAAAAGGATTATAGCCATGTCTTCAAAGAATATCATCCGACCAAGAGAGGCAAGCTCACCTCTCATGTCCTCCATCTTCATAATGTCCTCCTTCATAGAGAAGGAATCAGCAAGATCGAGCACTTGCAACTTTTTCTCAAGGGAAATCTTGTGGACAAACATCCTGTGCTAATACAAAGATGTAAGGTTCTTCCCCACTTCCGCTGCAGTCTTCAACCTGCAACGACATACACAAGGAAAGAATCTTGAAAACTTATAAAGAGAAAGAATCGGGCTCAAGAGGTGAGCCAATCCCACAAGGCTACTCGGTCCATAGAAGTCCCATTTGTTGTATCCTCCTTAGGACAAGGAATAGAATCAGCAACAAGAGCCCAAAGATCAAAGGTGTCGAGTATGCACTCCACCTTATACGACCACAAAAAATAGTTCGAACCATTGCGTTTGTCTTCTTTGGGTCACGATGGTAAAACAAGAACCTACGAATATCAAGGATGGCATCTTCACTTTGAATGGAGCCTTCTGTGATAGATGAATAGAAGGGGGGTGCGAATGGGGGACTCCTCTCACTATAATCGCAATAATTGCATCTCCACTCAGAAGAGTGTCTAGAAAGAAGTTCCTCTTCTAAGTCATCAAAGCTCGTGAATTGGTAAGGCATCTTCGATCCTGCCATCATCCAAAAAGCTGTGTTTTGATAGAGACAGCATGCAAGATAGAAGGCAATCAGTACACAAACTGTAGATGTGTCATCTATTAGAGAAAAACTATCACCTACCACTAAAAGGAGGTCGTCTGTACTAGGAAGCTATCGCTTGAGCCAGAAAGCTGCCACCCGCAAAACAAAAATTTGCATTTGCTGCAAAACGCAAAAAGTTGGAGCTGTCTGATGTCTATATAGGGTCGCCTAGTTCCTAGATGATGTTGCCTCGTCTTGGGAAGGATCAACTCGGCACTGGACCACCTATATTGACAATGAATGCAGCAAACACAACCTAAAAATTTGTATTTAATAAATTTGGGCTGCTCCTCCGCAATGAAAACCTACTCTTCTGCAAGAAATCTCTAGATTGTGTCCTTACTTACGCAATGATACCATGTGAGAGTACAGAAGAGAAACACAAACATAGAGAGAAGCAAAGAGAGAGAGGAAGTAGAAGATGAAGGAAGAATACTATACTAACAGAAAAAGAATACTAATACAATGGGGATGGATTGATCAATCACTACACGGAGCCCAAACGGTCAATGAGGGCACTTAAATCAAGTTGGTGGCAATGGCAGCATGAAGCACGGAATGTCGGAGTGTCAGAGTGTCAGAGTGTGCACTGCAAATGGAAGATTGAAAACTAAAAAGTATGTGTCTCTACCAAGTGGGAAATGTGGCTATAAATAGCTAGAAGACCAAAAACTGGCTAACCTGCACCTAAAGGGGCCATAAATGCTAGCCGACTAGCAATAAATGTTGGTCACTCCAAAAAATGCCAAAAATTTTAGTGGAGGCCCCAAAAAAATCCCAAATGACAATGACAATGTCCAACGGTGTAGACAAACTATGGAAAGTAGAAACTAGCCTAGGAATGCACAAAAGAAGCCTACAACTGAAGAAAACGCGCCTAAACTACTAGAGCTCCTATGTCTCCGTTAGAGTCTGACAAAAACTCACAACCAACTGACATGACTAACATAGGCAAGCTAACACAAAGACCTTCATAAACAATTATTGAATATTGATGAAATAGTACCCGATAATCAGCTTGTTTCTATCACTTTGAATGGTCCACCTAAATCTTATCAAGGTTTTGCTACTACTTGGCAACTATGGTCAACCAAGTTACTCGTACCTTCAATCAGCTTGAGTCTCTTTTGTTGCAAGAAGAACAAAGCTGACTTAACTATAATGCTACTCTTGTGACCAAACAAGCCTCTTCCACCCATCATCGTGAAAAGGGCAAACGTAAAGCCAAAGACAAGCCTGCTGGTCAAAACTCAACAAGCCTTCATGCTGGTCATCCTTCCACTTTCACACCTTTTACATCGAAAATTCCCTCCCGTAGTGGTCCATTCTCTTTCAACCCTTCAAAAACTACATCCACCACACAACCCCAAGAGATGCAATTATTGCTAAAAGACGGAACATGACATCACTGAATGTCGAAAGTGTAGTGCATCAAAAAAGGAGAAAAAGTTTGAGATAAGACCATGAACTATACTGAGTTTATTAATTACACCTTTTTCATTCAAAGTCAGTATAGTCCTTCTATTCATGATACTTGTTTTTCTATCATTGATGCAATTTCTACTTGGTCTTTTGACAGTGGTGCTTCTAAGCACATTACCTCTTGCCGAGCATTATTTCATCTCTCTCTCATGTACCTAAGGGGGGCACAATCGTGTGCCAACAATGCCTCTTACACAATTACAGGCATTGGTCGTGTGCAAGTTCTCTCTATTTCAAGTACTCCTTTGACGTTGCAAGATGTTCTCTATGTACCTAAGGAGGCCACAGTCATGTGCTAACAATGCCTCTTACACAATTACAAGCATTGGTCGTGTGCAAGTTATCTCTATTTCAATCACTTTTTTCACATTGCACAATATTCCCTATGTGCCCAACATCAAGAAGAATGAAGTTTCTATTTCAACCATTGCAACTTCAAGGTTTCGCATCATTTTTTATAGCCCCCAATGTGCAGTATATGATCATCAAGTTTCTTCTTCCATTGTCTTAATAGGCACCCTCATTAATGGCCTCTACATCTTGATACATATGATTGGAAACTTGCTGAAACTCCTATTGATAGTGTCTTATTAACAAAGGAATCTTTCCAAGATACACATTTATGGCGTCAGAGACTTGGCCACAAGCATTGCTGAAGCTCCAATCAAAGAATACGGTCAAAGATCTTCCAATAATCCACTTGTCACCATCGAATTGCATTTGTAAATGTTATTTACTTGGTAAGATGCACTGATTTTCCTTTCCTAAGGATTCTCATGTTTATTCGACAACTAGTTTGCATTTCCTTCACAGTGATGTTTGTGGTCCTATGTGGACCAAATCTCTTGGTGGATTCATCCATTTTATCACCTTTATTGATGACAAATCCCAATTCACTTGGATATATGGGCTAAAGTCTAAGTCTGAAGTCTTCTCTTGCTTCAAGATTTTTATGGCCATGGTAGAGAACCAAAATTGCTTTCACATTCCAACCCTTAGCAATAATGGGGGAGTGAATATCTTTTCAAACAATTTTCAGAGTATCTTGCATCTCAAGGTATTCATCATCAATGCACTGTCCCTTACTCCCCACAACAAAATGGGGGTAGCCAAACAAAAGAATAGATTGCTCATGGAGATAGCAAGATGCATGGAGTAAAAATTTACCTGACTCTTTTTGGTTTAATTCTATTCTTTGTGATGCTTATGTTTTGAACAAATGTCCCATAAAGGTCTTTGCGCACCATCACTCCTTATGAGGCATGGAATAGCTCCAAGCCTTCTCTCTCTCTTATATGAGGACTTTTGGTTCATTGGAATATGCTCATGTGCCTTCCCAAAGACGGCACGAGTTGGATGATAAGGCGGTTCACGACATATTTATTGGATATAGTGCTGAAAGCAAAGGACACCAACTTTATTAACTGTGCATAGACAAGATTATTGTTAGCCAAGATGTTATCTTTGGTGAAAATGCTTCTCATCCTTTGCTGGATTGTCAAAAACAGAGAACCTATTATCACTTTTCCGTATTGGTTCCATGGCTGTTCCTTCTATTCAGCCCTCATTTCCACCGTCTAAAAATACATTACAGCAGCCTGTTCAGCCTGATTTGCAGCCAGAATAGTTACGCGATATCTTGTCCCATGAGCAGCCCACTATTGATGATCACTTGGAGCAGATAAGGGCTGAAACTCAGCAGCCTAAAAGAGTTCCCCATTGGCCAGTAGACACTCTTCGGGACAGCAACCAGCCTCTTCCTTTGGCTGCTTGCACACAAGCCTCCACTTGCAAAGAATAAGGTAATCTTCTTGCATGTGCATTGGTGGCTACAGCATGCAATGAAGAACCTTTATGCTATAAAGATGCTTTTTCAGATGATCGTTGGGTGGAAGCAATGAAGGAAGAAATTGATTTCATCCATCAAAATGACACTTGGACACTCTATGACTTGCCTCCTCGCAAACATGCAATAGGTACCAAATGGATTTACAAAATTAAAAGAAAGTAAGATAGTTCTATTGACAAGTATAAAGCCCGCCTTGTTGCTAAGGGCTATGCCCCAAGAACAAGGTATCAAATTTGAGGAGACCTTTGCCCCCAACTCTCGCATCACTACCATCAGGCCCACTTTCATTGGGAGGTGCATCAGCTAGACATCAAGATGCTCTTTCTCAATGGATATCTCACTAAAGAGGTATATTAGAGAAACGTTGTCAAATCATCCTTTTTATCTCTTGTATATCCATCGAGAAGAAATATATCTACTGTTTAGATATCTCAAATTCTGGAGGATGAATTAAGACTGTGCATGGTCACAGGTAAGATACACCAAAAATTCTAAATGTCTAAGATTATAGTATCCCTGTGCTTATGTATCTGCAAAGTCTGATACTCTACTCGGAATTGTTAATCATATTTTAGAAAATATATGTAGTTTACAGCTACAAGAAGCTTGAGATATTGAGAAAACAAGCCATTTGGTTCATAGAGCAGTGAGTATAAGAAATACTATAAAAGTAACCTGTTGCTGCAAGAAGTTTCAAAAAGCAAGAAATTTGATTCACGTATGACATAAGGAAAAAGAATTATATGCTAACAACTAAATGTAAGAACAACAAGAGAAAAGCCCAAATTCAAAGCTCATCAAGGACTAGTAATGAACTTCATGTTTCTCCAAACATGAGGGAAGAAAGTGAAATGCAGACAACTGGTAACCAAGCTATCCATCATCCATACAGCATGCTTTCAAGAAGAAATGATAGGTCCTAAAAACGGGCATTGATTTCTCCAAAATAAAATTAATTGTTCAAAAGTGAGCTTCAAACATTAAAATTCACTATTAAACACTCCAACACGTCCCTTCCCTTAAACTACTCACACTGTTTCGAAAGTGATTTCCCTACTAACATTCTTGGGTCTAGCCTTTTGAAACATAAAGCAAACATTAGCACTGATACAAAGATGGAAAGAAGTCTCCAAATATCAATACAATATGAGATTTTGGACAAATGCATCTACGTCATCTGTCAAGTAGATTTAAGATTAGCATTAATCTAAAATGAGATGCTCAATAATAAACAATGCTGCAAGTTATTACCTGTAACCTTCAATCAGCTGCTCTTTGTCCCTTTTAGAGAACAATCCAATGTTCTCATCACACAAATCAGTCTCAGTCCTTTCACGAAGTCCTTGCAACTTCCCGGCAAGTCCACCTTGCTTTTCTATAAGAAACAAAACTATCTTTTCCACCTGCAAGTTTTGCACAATGAACAAGACATCAGCACACAATTTTCTAGTAACAACCATTGTTTCGTCATGTGTAAAAACCCATAAAGATATGTTCTAAAAGAAGATGGTTGTTCAAATTCATCCCTCAATTCATCAAAATCAGCTCAAACGCCCCATGAAAAGGTCATATTTGTTCAATATACGAAATTTATAATCCAAGTACAATTTAGACTAGCTCCAAAATTGTTGTAATTTTGTCCTACTATCTTGTGGAATGTGCAACATTGGGAAATCTTTTGTACCTACTTGAATCGCACAAAGAACAACATCTTGAATAAAGAATTCATTCATTTAAAAGAGTTCCCCTGCCAACCTGACCACATAGGGATGAAAACAAATAAAATACAAAATGGGCTCCACTGAGAAGCACAACTAATCACAAACAGCTGAATTCTTCCTATGTTTGTGCACTTGGAGCAGTACACGAGAGGCCTTTTTATAGTCATGGATAGCTGTCACTTCTCACACATATACATCAGCAACTAAATAGGGTTTAGGACCAACATCGACTTATAACAACTAAAGGCAAAAAGCATTAGTCAATGGTGAGTTTGTATTCAGGTATGGATATACATATAGATAATGCATCCCCCAAGTTAAAATTTGCCAAACCAATAGAATTCCAGCTCCTTCAAGAACATTAGAGCACTTGATAAGCATGCTCCAAAAAGAGTATGAAGAAAACACAAAAAGGAGGAACTACTTCAAGCCCTACTAAAAGGAAACGGAGACCGAAAATGCAAAACCCCAAAGTTTACACTAGAGAGCATTTGTCACGAGGACGTGAAATTTTGAGATGCTTTAATCTTGTTAATAACATTTGATTAAGTTACTAATCAAATGTGCAAGGTTGTTCAGCACATGTGATGCACATGGCAATTATTTCATGGTAACAGGCCAAGGACCTCTAGGATGCAATGGGTGTCAAAGATAAAAGTTGTGATAACTTATGCAAGCTAGGTTCTGGTGGTCAATTGGCGTCAATTTTGACCCTAGCACAATTGTTTTGCCAATCAGTGTCAATGGTGACACTAGGGACTAGCATTAATTAATTAATTAATGCCAATCTAAGGGTCAACAAATGTTGGGGACCACTCCAATTTAATTATGGATGGGCACATTTAATTTTGGACAAGGCGAGAATGGCTGAAATTAATTTTTAAAATTATTTAATTCTAAAAATTAATTAAATATTGGATAATGCTGAAATTTGGGTTTAGAATGTTGCCACTTGGCAAAAATACCCATGCAAACTAAGAAAACGTTTTTTGGGGCTGGGCCTTAACCATTCAGTCAGTTTGGAGCCTGAGAGAGAGAGAGAGAGAGAGAGAGAGAGAGAGAGAGGACTGGTAGTTCAATTTTCTACAAAGAATGCAGCCATTGGAGACTGGGACAGCAAACAAGGGCCATTCTTGAGCTACCTACAACAAGAAGACCTTCATCAGCAGCGATGCAGGCGACAACATTAAATGCTGATTGGTGCAAGTTGCATGCTGATTAAGGGGTCTTCGCACGTGAAATTCTGAATTCTCTCTCTCTAGCATTCTCACACCTATTTCAGCCCATTTTTAGGAGATCTCAGCTCATCTCAGCCATTTGGAGCAGATCTCAATCAAATTTGCTGTAAACCCTAATTTTTTGTAGAAATTAGGATTTAGCAGCCACCTAGACACCTATGCCAACAAAAGAAGGTATCATACACTGAAATCAAGCTCCTACAAATTGTTGTATTGTTAGGGATTTCAAATGCCCAGCCAATCATTGCAAATCTGGGGTAGCATATGGCCAATTAGGGTCCAATTAGAGCAAGTCATGGGTTAAAATCAAGGGGCAAATTGCCCAATTTGTTTGCAAATTGTTGGAACAGCAAAGGGCTTTTGGATTAGCCAACGAGATTGTGGAATCTCAACTTGTAATCATCCATTGGCAATTGAAGTTAAAGAAATACCGAAAGGGGTGCAAATTTTGGAACAAACAAGGTGTCCAATGTCCAAGATTATTAAGGAAAATTGTGCATTTCAATTTATGTTTATTTATTGATTGTTGTAATTAAGCACTTGATTGGGGAATTACCACCCTCTCCAAGAAGAAAGGCTGGTTTCAACATTAGGAAGGTGGTACCTCTAGAGTGGATTATTGGCACAAACACTTCTTAGACTTGGATTGGACTCTTCACCAGAGAAGACATCCTTCTTCAAATGTTGACTAAAGAGCACGAAGAAATGCAAAAAGAAGGAACTACTTCAAGCCTTATCAAAAGAAAAGAAAGACCGAAAAGGCCACCCCAACATTTATATTAGAGAGTATTAGGGAGGTGGTACTCCCAGAGTGCATGACTGACACAAACACTTCTTAAGACTTGGATTGAGCTCTTCACCAAAGGAGGCATCCTTCTTGCAATGGCAACTACCAATGGAGAGCACATCTTTAAATTCTCAATATAAGACGATGGCAAACTCAATAGTGAGAATCTAAGATCAATTGCAATTCACATGATGCTCTTGCTAAAGGATTAGGGATGTGACTCATTGTGACAAGACTAAGTATCTAGACCCACACCTTCAGACATACATAATGGACATTTTGGACATATAGGAGAAGGCCTCTTCTGAGACTACAATGGGATCCTAGGGAGGTGGCTATGAAGAGATCCATTTGCAAAGACACCTAGGGATGTTTGCTTTTTTGGATACGCCACTAGATTGGGGAGGAGGATCCAGATTGAGCATGATCAAAAAGATGCCAGTAGTGTCTCAGCATTGGATGGCACAAGGTATATCATGGTCTTTCCTTCCTCAATTATAGAGGAGATTAAAGGATAGGTCTATCTCTAACACACAAGAGTTTCGCAATTGGTAATAGCTTGGGTATGGCAAAGATATTGTTCCTCATATTAGATGTTGGACACCAGAGGAGACCTAGATACTACACTTGGGATGATTTCCTAGAATGGTGTTTCATGGCACCGTAGAGTCTATAATAGTGACACGGAGGACACTTTCTTGGATAGAGGCCCAACTTGTGGATATGAGGATGTATGGGATGTCATGCTTCCTTCTCTTGGGGCAAATTGTGAGCAAGATTTCCATGCCAGATTTTTCACAAGTAGTGTGAACTCAATGGCATTGTCATAGATGGGATCTTATAGCTTAAATCATTGTTTGGTATATTATGGACCACTAGATGCTACCATGTTGTAGATCTATTGGACATATTGGCCTAGTCAATTTATTTGTTAGCCAAAATGATTTTTTTTAATCCATAAATAATTATTACAATAATTTTCACGATTAATATTTTAAAAATTTAGTTAGTAAAGCTTGATAATGTTGGAAATTGTTTTGAAATGTTTCCACTTGGTAAAACTTACTCATGCAAGTGAAAAAAACACTTTTGAGGCTAAGAGAGAGAGAGGGTCATTCCAGTCTTGTGCAACCTCTATGTTGTGAAACCCACTTCTTCAGTTCACAAAGTTCATTTAGGGTTTCGCACTGGCCACCCCAAAAAGGGCCGGCATCCACGTTTTGGTCACTTTTTCAATGGCCCACACAGTGGTATGCCAACCTAGACAGCTTCTGCCTATAAATAGGCAGTTACTTCATTCATTCATTGCCACCTTCTTCAATCACCACTCTCTCTTCAGTCATTCTTCACCACCTTCTTCAATCACCACCACCGCTTCCCTTCTCTCATCAGCCCCTTCCACTGCCCTCACATCCCTTCAAGAGGACATTGCGATCATGGTTCCTAGCTACCTTCACCCTTCCTCTCCTACTTTAGGCGCCCTATTCCAACGTCACGCTTTGTGTTTGGAGCATCTTCCATCGGGCATCACCATCCTCTACTTGGCATCACTACCCTTCTCCATCATGCTCCACCTTCACTTGCATTTTTCAATGTGGAGACCTTCTCCTTGCCTAGCACCGTCATCTCCATCTTAACGTCAACATCCTAGTCTCTGGCGACAGACTCCATCATCAGGCATCACTAATTTCGTCACTCATCCATCACAAGGGCTGCTAGGACCTGATTTTTGCAGTCTGGTTGGTCGCCCATTGCCCATAGAAATGCATTTCGCTTCCTTCACTATGTAAATTTCCCACAAGTGCTACCGCCTAATTCAAACAAGATAGTGTAGTTATCTTCTCAACTTCAACTCCGCTACATCAACTTTTCTTCTCATAGCATGATTTAGTGCATCATCACCATGTTCTTGTATTTCTGAGTTTCTCCTCTCTCACTATTTGCCATACACACTATGTTACTCCCCGCAACCCTACTTTCTCTTTACATCGTCACTTATTTTGACATGGTATGAGAGCATACCTGTTATTTTTGACATGTATTAGAGCATACATGTTATTTTTGGCACTCTGTGCGTTAGAGAGAGAGAGAGAGAGAGAGAGAGAGAGAGAGAGAATGTTGCCATTGCTACTACAACTGTTGGCATGCCATTTCAAAAGCTGGTGACATGCCCAAAAGAGACTACAACAGTAGATAATAGCAATTTAAGGCCATTCCAGCCAAGCAACATCATATTTGGGGTGTTCCGTCATTGGAGACAGCTTTCATGGTTTTCTAGACAAGGCAACAATTGATTTCTTCTATTTTTTCCACTTGGCTATGCAAAAGCAAAGGACCTAAAGGGAAAGGATATGCCTATGTTTCAAGATCACCCTACTGTGGTGTATAGTTAGATAGATAGAATGGTCAATGGTGATGTGAAAAATGGGGTAAATGTAGATATAGATATAGCGGAAGAGAAGGGTAAAATGGAAAATTGGGGTGTGGAGGAGATAGATGTGAATGGGAATGAATGATTTTATTGAAATTGAAAAGTAGATGATGATAGAAATAATGATGCACCAACTTCAAGTCCTTAAACTAACTATGAGGAGCAAAATTTGAAGGAAAACTTAAAGCAAGGTTATCTAATTTTTTCTTATATGCACCTCTTCATGTGTTGATGTACATGTCTATCCTCTTCAAGACTTCGAGTTATGTAAACAGACCAAAGATTCCCTTCATCTTAAATAGTATTACCATCTTGCATGGAAGTAGGAGAATAAGGAGCTGAAATAAAAGTAAAATGTTGTATCCTTGTTGGAGTAAAAAAAAAGAATTACATGTAGGTTTGTACTCTTTATCTATTTCTCAAATAGAATGGCTGATCCCATATGGAGATTTCGTCCTTCCTACAAAAGCATTAGACCTGTGCACTAAATCGACATCTGAATTTTCTCTCTCTTTAGCATTCTCTCTCATACTCCAACCTATTCTCATCCTTCCTCAATAATTTCCAGCAAAATCAACCACTAGTAGTGGAGATTTTGGCTAGTCTCTGTTGTAAACCCTAATTAACAGAGCAAAAATTAAGGTTTGACAACCACCTTGGAAAGTGAGCTCAAAACTTAAAGGCCTAGAGACTTGAACTTCAATCACTGAAACTAGAGCAATTTCAAGAGAATCAAGCGACCATTTAACTAGCAAATGTTTGCGGCTGAATTTATCATCCAAGGAGTACAATTGAAGGCCAATCCCTGATCAAACCAAGCAGCAAATATTGGTTTGAAGGCTTACTGACTAGTTATGACAATAAAGAAGCAATTGGAAAGCGAAGGAGAGTCAAAGAATTAAGGTTTAACAACCACCTTGAGAAGCGAGCTCAAAAATTGAAGGCCTAGACACTTGAATTTCAAACACTGAAATTGGGGCAATTTCAAGAGATACAAGTGGCCATTCAGGTAGCAACCACTTGGGGCTGAATTTGTCACCCAAGGAGCACAATTGAGGGCCAATCTCGAGCATACCAAGGGGTGAATTGGTTTGAAGACTTGTTGGTTATCTTTGACAACAAGAAGCAATTGGAAAGTAAAGGAGATTTAGGGAATCTATAATGAGAACATGTATTTTTGGAACCTCACTTAGCATGTGGATTAATTTTTAACCACATGGTTAAGTAAATGTTACACGTGTGAGGTGTAACTGGGGTTCGAGAAATTTACGAGCCTTGGACCCAAAGAAATCACGAGATGTAAAAGGCAAACGTTGTTAAGAGTTATACCGCATACGTACTTGGTGGTATACGGTGCTAGTTGTTGGCCTAGGTCATTCACTTGGCCATAAGTTTCGGTTGGTGACACTAAGAAGTGGCGTTTAATAGTACCTAACGCCAATCGGATGGTCAAAGATGGTACAGAGACACTCGGGAATGGAAGTTGCCTAGCAAATTTAATTATTGGCTACTCAAATTATTTTTCAGGGCACTGAAATGATTATTAGATTAATTTTCAGTATTTAAAGATTGAAAATTAATATTTAATTATGGATAATGCTGAAAAAAACATTTGGGAAGGCTGCCACTTGTCAAAGATACCAATACAAGATTAAAAAACGTCTTTAGAGACTAGAGAGAGACATTTTAATGGTATTCAGCCTACAAGAGAGAGGGAAGAGATTCTGCTAGTCTAATTTGCAACCATTGAAGGATCTTCTGAGGCAGCTAGGGATAGGAGAAGACCAATCCACAGCTGTTGACAACATCTATAGCCTGTTGAGATAGGCAGCAGAAGTAAATGACTGATTTTCTTCAATTCTTTACATCTACAAGCTGTTGAGACAGGGCAGCAGTAGTAAATGACAGATTTTCTACAATTATTCGTGAAGAATGTCTAAACTTTTTTCTCTCCTCAGCTTTTCTCACATCTCCCAACCTTTCTACAGCCTTGCTCCCAAGATTACAGCATTGAGATCACTAGAGACTGAGAAATTTCAAATTTCTCTGCTGTAAATCCTAATCTATAGCAAAAATTAGGGTTTACCAGCAACCTCTAGAAGCGTGCCAAAAATTGGAAGCTCCAAGACTTGGATTCAACAGGGTTGAAACTATTTTTAGTCAAATTCAAGTGGAGGGACCAACAAATCAATGAATTTGGGGCATTTTCCATCTCCATCAAAGTGGGTGAAGGCCAATTGACTGTCCGAATCGAGGGGAAAATCTGGTCATTTTGAACAGCAAGCGAAGTTGGAATACCGAGAGGGATTGGAAGAATCCCATTGTACATCAACTTCTTCTTCAATTAAGTTAAATAAATACCGAAAGGGGCATCAATTTTGGGGCCAACAAGGTGTCCAATGTCCAAGATTATATGGTAAAGTGTGCATTTCAGTTTTGTGAATTTGTTGATTGTTGTAGATAGTGCTTAATCAGGTTATTTACCATCCTATCCGAGGAGGAAGGCTGGTTTCATGGATCCATTGTCAGGATTACCACTCAATTCCTTGATTTGGTGGGCTTGAGGCACCTAATTGCAATCCAAAGCTTTGTGCTAGTGCTAACTTTTACTCTCAGGTAAGAAATTGCAGTCAGTTTTACGTCAATTTTTGCATTGATTGTGTTGGTCAGTTTTTGCAATGAGTTTGTGAACAATTTGGGGTCACATTTGCAACAGTTTATGATCAGTTCTTAGATCAGCAAGTGATCTGTTTATGATCAGATCTGCTTCCATGGAAAACAACATATGTTATGATGCCATTGATGTTTTGGCCATGATTTATACTACGTTTTGGTTTTGCCAAATCAGTTGAGCTCATGAGAAATAGGCATGTCACATGATAATCAAGCAATGTTTTTTAGATTCTTTGTGAGTCTTATGTTATGTTATGATTAGCAAGTAATTTTCAGCATGTGAAGGGCATATGGAATGGTTGAGCAATAATGTGCAATGCTGTCTTAACTATGATGCCTTGTGGAAATTCCAATCCGCTATTTTGCTTTTAATGCATCTGGCAATGCAATCGAGGATGATCGGAAGGATATTAAGGGGGAGCGTTGTCATGACAACATGTATTTTTGAAACCTCACTTAGCATGTGGATTAATTTTTAATCACATGGTTAAGTAAATGTTGGACATATGGGTGTAACTGGGGTTAGAGTAAATTTACGAGCCTGGGACCCAAGGAAATCACGGGATGTCAAAGGCAAAAGTTGTTATAAGTTATGCCGCACACGTACTTGGTGGTAGTTGGTGCTAGTTGTTGGCCTAGGTCCTTCATTTGGCCATAAGTGTTGGTTGGTGACACTAGAGAAGTGGCGTTTAATAGTACCTAACGCCAATCTGATGGTCAAAGATGACACAAAGATACTCGGGAATGGAAGGTGCCTAACAAATTTAATTATTGGCTACTCATTATTTTTCAATGCACTGAAATAATTATTAGATTAATTTTCAGCATTTAAAGACTGAAAATTAATATTTAATGAAAAAACCATTTGGGAATGCTACCACTTGTCAAAAATGCCCATGTAAGACCAAAAAACATCTTTAGAGACTGGAGAGAGACATTTTAATGGTATTCAGCCTTACAAGAGAGAGGGGAGGAGATGCTACTGGTCTAATTTGCAGCCATTGAAGGACCTTTTGAGGCAGCCAGGGGTAGGAGAAGACCAATCATCAACAGGTGATAGCATCTACAGGCTGTTGAGACAAGGTAGCAACAATGAATGACTGATTTTCTTCAGTTCTTTGCATCCACAAGCTGTTGAGACAAGGCAGCAGCAGTAAATGACAGATTTTCGTCAATTCTTCATGAAGAAAGTTTGATTTTTTTCTCTCCTTAGCATTCTTTCTCATCTCCCAACCTTTCTACAGCCTTGCTGCAGAGATTACAGCATTGAGATCACTAGAGGCTGAGAAATTTCAGATTTCTCTCTTGTAAATCCTAATCTACAGCCCGTTCCCGTTCCCCCATCTTGGACGTTCCCCCCGTTCCAGGGGGTCCCGTTCCCCGTTCCATGTAACTATGCCAAGATTATATGGTAAAGTGTGCATTTCAATTTTGTGAGTTTGTTAATTGCTGTAAATAGCGCTTAATCAAGTTATTTACCACCCTATCCGAGGAGGAAGGCTAGTTTCAAAATCCAATTAAATTCCATCCAAATTACAATTCAAGATAAAAAAATACCACAAGGATACCAGCTTTGGGGCCAACAAAGTGTGTATTTTCCGAGATTAAGTAGTAACATTTGCATTTTCAGTTTATGTGAATTTTATGATTGTTGTAATTGTTAATTAATCAGGTCATTACCAACCTCTCCGAGAAGGAAGACCGGTTATACTAAGTGATACCAAAGTACATTCAAGGCCACCACATACCCCATCTAATCCACTCAAGGGAGTGGTGGTGCTACCTCCCCTTGAGCATCAAGCAATACACTGAAATCCTTGCTCTATCAAGCCTCAATGAGCACAATCTAATGTCGGCTCTAACTGAACTGCATTGAGATATAGCTGCAACACTTGAGGATGGTCTACAAGGTTACCCTCCTCCATCCATTTCACATCCATAGATGAGTAATTGTGAAAATTTACCAAGTAGAGCCTAGAAACTTTACCTATAAACTTTATATTTTTATATGCCAATATTTGCTCTAGTACCAAAATCCGATTATGTTCATCTACCTCAAGCTGAGCTCATCAGATACATCCTTTGGCACATCCGCATGAAAAGGTCTTAACAAAATAGCACGAAAGGCATTATGCCTTTTTCAAAGCTGAGGCAATTTCAGCCAATAATCACTAATCTTCTCTAACACCTAAAATGGCCCATAATGCCACATATTCCACTTTGGATACAAATGTTCCTTGCTTTTCGTCCTTTTCAACCTCACTTTCATAAAGTGTAGAAGCACCCAGTAACCCTTAGCAAATTCCAATGCACACCTATGGCGATTAGTCGCCTCTTTTACTTATCTTGTGACTTTTAAAGGTTGATTTCAACTTTGATGAGAAAGATTCATGTTTTCCACAAACCTATCAGCCTCAAAGATATTATTCTTAGTCTAAAAATGGGTGAATCTTCTTATCACCTTCCACAATCTCGAATTTCTCAATCTACGCATGGAATTGTTGTATGCAAACTCAACCAAAGGTAAGTACTATACCCACTAAGTCTTCTGCTCCAATACGTAGTATCTCAAAAGATGCAAAATTGAGGAGTTGGCCTCCTCTGACTATCCATTTGTTTGCAAAATGGAAAGAAGATAAGAATTTCAACATAAAGCCCATATTTTCCAAACAAGTCCTTTTGAGACAGACTTGTCACATGTGGATCACTATCATTGATTATGAACTCCAGCATGCCATGATACCTACATATATGTTGCATAAACACACTTGCCAAATGATCCACTTTTATCTTTTTCCAAACAAGGAGTAAAATGTGCTTGTTTGCTAAACGTACAAATGATGTTCCAAATGTCATCGTTACTAGTAGGTGTCCTCAAAAGATCAAAGATGAAGTCCATGGCAATACATGTTAGTGTTTATCTAAAATAGACCATGGATAAATGGCCCAAGACTCTTTTGCCTATCATATTTCATTTTCTAGCATACAATGCATGTACGAACAAAGCCCTCAATATCATGCCTCAAAGCTGGCCAAAAAAAAAAAGGTACTCAACTAGCTTTATAGTGATATCAATGCCTCTATGTTTTGCATAAGAAGGAGCATAACTTTCAATCATCACTTTCAACCTTCACTACTTTTGTGACACAAAAACATGAGAAAACAATCCTTAAGAGTGTAATGTTCATGCCTTTGGCCATTGCACAACTGATCGTATACATTAGCAAAGTCCTAATCGATAGCAAGGTGCACTTTCATGGAATCCAACTCTAAATGAAGGGTTAGTCAGCATTTGAGTAGTTTTGCAATGAGCAAGATATTAAGCATCAATTGACCACCCCTTATACTCTATCCCAAAATGGTGTTGCAAAGTGCATGAACAGGACCATTCAAGAAAGAATCCAAAGTATGCTTTATCAAGCAGGCTTACCATCATATTGTTTAGCTAAGGCAATTACTACTATCGTACATTTGATAGACAGATCCCCATACACTACTATTGATTGTCAAATTGCAAAGGACGTATGATCTAGAAAACCTGCCTCATATGTGCATCTTAGAGTCTTTGGATATGAGGCTTTTTGTCATGTATTCAAGGACAATTTCAATAAGATAGATCCTAAGTCAGTGAAATACATCTTTCTTGGTTATGGGAATGTAAGTGAGATGGGCTGTCGCTTATGGAATCCGCAAACTCAGAAGATTATCCGCAGCCATGATGTTGTTTTCCATGAGGAGAAGATGATAAGCAACCTAAGCATATAGTTTAGGTACACAGGGTGATCTTTCAAGAGGAGTCTCTTATTATCTACCATATAGCCAACTAGACAACTTGTAGCCGATGTTTCACTGGCCTATGATCATGATGTTTGATGGAATATATAGGCCCCATAGCCTATTTTGCAATACTCTACTAGATATAGATGTCAATCTATTAAATTTGTGCCCTCCATGGAGTATGTTATGGTGACAAATTTTGGTGAGCCTCTTACTTATGAGAAGGCCATGCGTAGAGGTGATGGTCACTCCCTGGAGAGGGCTGTGCAATCAAAGTATGACGCCTTGCAAAAAAACCACACATGGGATTTGATTCCTTTGCCCAATGGGAAGCATGTATTGCTATGCAAGTGGATATACAAGTTAAAGAGTACCCTTGGACACCCCAAGCCAACATATAAGGACAAATTGATTCCTAAGGGTTTTAAGCAAAAGCATGGTGTTGATTTTTATGAGGTTTTTTTTCTTATAGTTAAGATTACTACCCTACGATTGGTTTTGGCCTTGGTTGCGCAATTAGATCTAGACCTTTATCAAATGGATGTGAAAATAGTTTTTCTGCATAGAGACATATATAATGATATCTGTATGCAACAACCTAAGGGCTTTATAAAAAGGGCGGAAAACCCCTAGTATGTAAGTTGAGAAAGAGTCATTACGATCTTAAGCAAGCACCTAGGGAATGGTAGCATAAGTTTGATACTTTCATGCATTCACAAGAATATACTCGCAATGATATGGATTTATATTTATACCCAATCAGGCAAGCAAAAGGCCAAGATGGCCAAGATCCCTTATGAATCTCTAGTGGATAGTTTGATATATGTCATGATAGCAGTAAGCAAGGGAAAAAACATGAAAATTACAATATTTTGAACTCAACCAACTCAATCAATTATCACCATGAAAATTAGAAGATAGATAGAGAGAGAGAAAGGAGTAGACACCACGTTGAGAGGGAAATCAACCCCTCCCCCTTTATAGGAATTTATTGAAACAAACCACGAGCATCAGAGTGCCTGAACCATATACAAAATGGTTGATTTGCTACAATTTTGAAAATCAGGGTTTTAAAACCCTAATTTCTATAAACTTCGAGCAACAAGCTAATTTTCTTATTTAGTGCGTGGATTAGATCAAATTAAGTAGAAAGTGCTTCTTGGATGAGAGAGAGAGAGATAAAAGACTACAAAGCATGTGGCAGAAATTTCAACGTGAGAGCTTATTTCAAATGAAAAATGAATCTTCAATATATAGATGTGGGCTTGAGTGCTCAAAAGTGAAAAGTAGAGACTACAAATGATAAGTGTTTATTGAAAATAATAAGTGTAGAAACACTTGTCTCTTTAAAATTACACATGTCCTCTTCTAGATGCAACATGTCAATCTTCTAGAGAAATAAGCTTCCAAACCTTCTACTCTAAAAAATCTTTCAAATGGTTAAAATTTTGAGATAACTGCTGAAGACAAAATTGTTCCTTGTGAAATTCCGGAGCCTTAAAAGCAAATAGAATTTCCTTTGAAGCATCTTCCAAAAATAGTAACCTCCTAAATTTTAGGAATCGCCAAATTTAGCTTCTAGAGAGCTTCATTATATAGGTTCATCGGTTCATGGTTTATTTTTTCGATCATAAGCATTTGGTTTCACTTTCTAAAACCACTCATAATGTAGACTTCTAGTCAATGTAACTATCTGAGTGTAAAAGTCCTTATCATCTAAGCTTTCTGCTCAATTTGACCACATGACTAGATTTTTAATTTCTCCTAGGCATCTCATCAATGACAATCCAAGTATAATTATAGAGCCTTCTGGTCATTGACCACCCTTAAATAGAAAGCTGAATATTTAATCATATTTTAAAACACTTGAATAATACAAATTATCTTTCAAAGTACATGAGTATCAAATTAATTTGGAATCATTGAGCCAATGTCTTAGTAACAATTGATATATAAAAGATTTGTTACATAGCCACTCGTCCTGACATGGCATTTGCAGTGAGAGTTGTGGCATGCTATATGGCTACACCTGGCCAATGACATTGGGATGCCATGAAGGGGATACATAAGCAACTTGAAAGGTGATACATATATATGCATTTGCTATGGTAGCCAAAATACTATAGTCATGCGTTACACTAATTCCGACTATGCAAGACATGCAGATAGTAGGAAGTCCATCTCTAGGTATACCTTCACTTTTACTAGAGGTGTTATTTCTTGGATATCCAAGATACAGAAATACACGGCCTTATCAACTACTAAGACAGGTATATTGCAACCACTGAGGCTTACAAGGAGGCTCTATAGTTTGGTCATTTAGTGGCAAACTTTGGTATTACTATTACTCCTGCACTACATTCAGATTCTACAAGTACTATTCAATTGGCTAAGAATCCAATCTTCCATGCGAAGACAAAGCACATTGAGGTATGCTATCACTTTATCAGGGAGGTGGTAGAGAATAAGTCCGTTGAGCTTGTCAAGATCTCAACTCATAAGCATCCTACAAATCTACTTACTAAAAGTCTCTCAACGAAACCTTTTGCCATCCTTAGAAAGATGATAGGTGTAGGATGAGATGAAGTCTATTCCTCATCTTGTTTACTTTATATATATTTGTATTTTGTCACTCTTTTCTTATTCTCTCCTCACTAGAGGTACATTCACATTTAGATAGGAGGTTGTTGGGGTTATTGGAGGTGTTGTTTCTTGGACATCCAGGGTTCAAAAATGCACAGCCTTATCTACTGCTAAGGTAGAGTACATTGCAACCACTGAAGCTTGTAAGAAGGCCCTATGGTTAAATTGTTTGGTGGGGCAAACCTTGGTATTACTATTACTCCTACATTGCATTCGAATTCTATGAGTGCTATTCAATTGGCCAAGAATCTAGTCTTCCATGCGAAGACAAAGCACATTGAGGTGCGCTATCACTTCATCAGGGAGATGGTAGAGAACAAGTCTTTTGAGCTTGTCAAGATCTCAACTCATGAGCATCCTGCGTATCTACTCACTAAAATTTTCTCAACGGAAGCTTTTGCCATCCTTAGGAAGATGATGGGCGTAGGATGAGATGATGCCCACTCCTCATCCTGTTTAATTTATGCACATTTACACTTTGTCACTTTTTTCTTATTTTCTTCTCACTAGAGGCACATTCGCCTTTAAGCAGAAGGTTGTTGAGGGTAAAGGCGCATGTACCTACACCGCAGGTGGCGAGTGTCCATCACTATCACTTTATTCTTCATTCTTTCAGTAACTATTGAATAAGAAAAGGCTGGTCACACATTGTCATTGTTAGAGTTCCCACATACAATGTCTCTCTCTCTTATTCTCTTATTCCATCCTCAGCTCACATCTCTCTTGTTTTTGCTTGCTCGTGCTTCCACAGAGGGTTCTTCCTTCATTTCCAGCCAATTTGATTCAGCAAAATTGAAAAAACTTTGGCTCTGCCCAAGTTTTAGCTACTACTTAGGCTCAATTTTAAATTCCTAATCTCTATGAACTTTGAAGTGTTTGACCTTACACAAACCTTGGTCCAAGACATTAAATAATTTAATTCTCAAAACCCTTTTGAAATCCATTTCCAAGGGACAATTCAATGTCTCTAGACGAGATTTATCCCAGGTAACCTATTGGTACCTCTCCTCCTTTCCACAACTACTACAAATGTCCCCCCACTACTCAAACAGAGTTTGCCCATCAATTGTCACCATCCTCACAGATTATTTCTGCACTCTGGACATATGTGCACAACCTAATTGTCCCAAGAGAAGTAACTTTAAAAAATCATGACCTTGTGACAACTTGACCACCCAATTCAGTGATATGTGCACAGCTTCAGAGCCCAAGACATATCAAAGGTCTCTTGAGCTATCTCAAGAACTACAAGATGTGCAATGATGGGGGTAAACCCAAGCAAGTACCATTCAATACCTTACAAAAGTCTAAACCACAACAGTCCGATGGTGCTAAGATCCATTCTTTGAAAGGCAATTTGTCATCCCAGTTCGAAATCAGATCCAAGCTGTCCAAATCCCAGCCATCAAAATAGACCAAGCTAATCCCAAGCAGTCCACCACTCAAGTCACATCAAGCACCCTCTCCAGGTCCAGCAGGTCCATTTTCCTTAGGAATTTGTGGTTGCACCTCTCATTGAGTTTTATTCCCTTGTAAAACTTGTTTACTGCTATTTGTGCAAAGTTTGAGGGTGGTATTCCAGCATTGTATGTTGTTCTCTGAGTTGTGTATTTTAGTTTTTGTAAGCACTTTACACACTACCTACCACCTGCTCATCCTACAATGACCTTTCCTTTATACCGGTTTTGCATCCTGTGTGCGCTTGTTTACTGCTGTTTGTGCAGAGTTCAAGGTTTGTGTTCTTCCTTTTGTCCGCTCTGACTGTTGCACTTAACTGGTAGGCACCTTATCTACCACACAGTCATCTTACAATCACTTATTCCCCATGTAATATGCAGGGTCAATACTAAAGGATTTGGAACCTGACCATTCAGTAGACGCCAATCTATCATTGCCAACACCAGAATTTGCCACATCAAAGCAAGTCTACAGTTGCCAAAATGTCCTTCAGAAACAGAGCAACCAGCATCATCTCTGATACCTATGATATACAAGCGACCTTGCACATTGCCCTCATCAGTGTGGCTTGACTCAACCACTCATGGATCTGTGAAAGTATCATCTGCAGGCACACATGACATGCACATGACCTCCCCCAGATGTCCCAACAGAAGGAGAGAAAATAAAAGACAAGACCCATTGTATCCACAAAAGCTACAAACTTAAAGTAAAATCTTGAAGGCAAAGAAAAACCTGTGAGTCCAACAATTTTGAAAATTTTTTCAGAATATCTTGTCGCTCCTCTTCAGAAGCTCCAGCCGCACGAATTGCAGATTCATTTATCCGTTTCTTCAATTGCTTGTAGCCAATATAATATCTATTATATGTGTTCAAGAAAAAAATGCCAAAATGGGAGTTAGGATCACTAGTTCATTTCATCAAGAAAAAACAGCCATGTTTGACACTTACGTCTCCCACCCAGGTATTTGGTGTGTCTGTATGTAGCGTCCAAAATGCACCATGATGACAAAATGTTGGTACTTGTTACTAATGATTTGTGTCGCTGCAAGACAACCTTGTAGCTTCCATATGATGCCAGCAGTGTTTTATGAGACAAAACCTAAAAACCCACATATGGAAACTTATGAAATAAAACTAGAGCTAAACTGCACACTCTGAAATTCATTGATTACGAAGGTGAAAGAACTAACTGCATGAACGTTTTCAATCACAAGCCACAAAAAGAATCAAAGACCGAATCTATCGAACTTATTTTCCGGACGGTTCGTATGACTAGGCTTCCAATGGTCCCCTTCTAGTTTCTATGAAGTTGGTGATAACAGCCCGTGACTTCTGTTGCTAGCTCTTGGCCGCAGGCCATTCTGAGGATAGGCTGTATTTGTTGAGGCCTGTCCTTCTTTCCTCTAATCCAGCGTGGCGCTTGCCGGACGATCAAGTGTTGTGTGCACGTGCGGGGGTATCACTAGGCATGCATGTGTGCACGCGTGTGTAGTAAGCTGGTATATTTTTCTTGTGCGCTACATGCCTTTTTCTGCTCGGGACATAATGTGGGAAGGCCCTCAGTCCGAAGTCACTGAGCCGCGTATGAAAAGTGCTGGCAGCTATACACGAAAGGGAGCCTGTGACTTACAGGCGTAAAGAACAAATTGCCATAAGATTCGTCCTCTAAACTCAAGGAGGTCTTTCATCCACCAGGAGAACGCCTTTTGATCTGAAAGAAATGAAAGCTCGAAGTATAAATCTTGGGTGGGGGGGGGGGGGGGGGGGGGGAGGGGGCCGAGCTACCTGTATTAGATAATTCGGATGAAGATGAAGATGGAGCCGCCACATACATGTAGAAGATTTTCAGGCTTCTCGTGCTGATGGCCTGACGGACTCTTGCTAGAGATGTGGCACCAAGTACATGAAGCGATTGGACTTCCCAACCAAAGCTATCGCTGCAAGGCTATCATTTTATTCTCAATGGATGTTTCTCTCATTGCAAAAGTCCACGACCTAGATAGCTACTAGATTATTATTATTGTTGTTGTTGTTGTTGTTGTTGTTATTGAGATCGAGCCTCCCGGCTTGAAGCCACAGGAGCCACAGGCAAGGGGCAAATCTATACTATAATCGTTCGTGGCCAGAGATGCAGCATGCCCGGCCTAATCGATCACAGCACTGCACAAGGCGCGCGCGCTCGCGAGAGAGAGAGAGAGAGTCAGGATTCAGAAGCCCCCTTGGCCCTTAGCCGCAGCTTCTAGTCTAGTTATAGTCATTAATATGAATATGAATTACTTGCGATGCGATGTATAAGCATATAAAGTCGCTCGCCTTTTTTCCCGATGCGCCTGCTACGACGGGGACAGGAATAGGATACAGGTCCGGGACCCATCGTCTTTTCGTACTATCTGTGTGTGTGTGTGTGTGTGCGTGTGCGGCTCCGACATGCAGCACGTGGTCCTGCGAGGCTGCTAGCTCACGAGTCACGAGCAGAGCAAAGACTGCTCAGTGCGTGCCGACGAATCACGATAATATCCAGCCTTTTAAGTTTTAACTTTACTTTCGAAAGTCCCGTTTGTTTTTAAATCTGAGGAGGCGCTGGGATTCTCATCGGATTGATTGGGCTCTGGCCAGAGTCCAATTATCAATTCAAAATGTAAGGTCAACACACACGCGTATGCACACAAGCTCCAACTTTGCAAATTGCATAGATGCTTTCTTTCTTCGCACGTGTCTCAGCATTAAATAGGGGTATGGGACTGCGATACGGATGACTTCACCATCGGCAACAAAAACAGCCTGCTCAATTTATATTCGTTGTCGTATGTTTTGAAAGTGCCATCCATTTTAACGAGATTCTCTATGTACATGGTAAAGGAAATGACTCATGAGTCGTGCTCGAAATAAACCTATATGGTGTAATCTCACCTTTAAATGTAAAATTTTATCTTCAAAAATAAATTTTGAGAGTGAAAAAACCCTATAAATCTTGGAAATGTTAAGTGTATTTTTACCTCAATACCTCTAAATTTTGGCCAAAAACCTCTTATTTTCCCCTCTTTAAAGCTTTCTAATTTTTTGAAAAAAATATATATATTTCGAGCACTAGTTCAAATGATCAATGATGTTTCAAGTCGACTATTTAGGAAGGCTAGTTCTAAACAATGACATTTTCAGACCATTCACGTAAGTCTTGGAGAAATGGACGTTAAGGGTGTAACCCAAGTTGGTTTGAGCTATGACTATGAGCATGGGTATGCATGGTCCAATTCAGCCTCCCTAAATGTATTGCCATCATCCAAAAAACTTTGGCATCTTTTTAGCAAAAAATCTAGTTCTAGAAAATATATGCTATTAGAGATGTTTGTAACTATCAATCCATGGCCTTCAAATAGATTGTAAGACTTATGTCAACATGGCAAATATTTGGGAAGGGTTGAGGTTTACAAGTGCAAAGAAGAAATGCTAAAACATAGCAACATAGAAACAACAAACTATAGCAGCTTGTGATAAACTAAATCAAAAACAAAAGGCTAGTCTAGCAAGATTCTGTTCAAGGTAGTGAATGTTGATCATATAGAAGGCATGAAGCATGAAACTTGCAGAGGTTTTCTATAACTAATTGAGCTTGCCAAGCTTGCTGGCATCATTATGAAGCTCACGCAACAATTGATCTTTATTGCACGAAGAAATATATCAAGAATACATTACAATTATAAGACACTTTCAATGTGTCTGTTCTCTACATCCTTTATGTATGTAAATTATACACATACCGACATACACACATGCACTACTCTCTCTCTCTCTCTCTCTCTCTCTCTCTCTCTCTCTCTCTCTCTCTCTCTCTCTCTCTCTCTCTCTCATATATATATATATATATATATATATATATATATATATATATATATATATATATATATATATATATATATATATATATTTGTATACACACATGTTATCTCTAAACATGGTTAATTCGTTTTGTATCTTTTAACATTGAATCCAATCTCTTTATCTTGAATCATTGGTTCTTACCAATCTAAGATAGAGGCTTCTTGACTTACTTAACAAACAAGAAAAGGCAATCTCTAGTTAGTAAAGTATTTTCTTGATATTAAACAATTCAATTGATTTTGCTACTTGCCTACTCTTGGTGCTCCTAAGAGGTGCCTTGTTTGTAAGTTCTACCCCTTTGAGTTATTAAAGGGTTGTCTCCCTTTCCTAGTTTCCATTGGAGTTGGAGGTGGCTATCTAAATAGCAATGTTAAAAAATAAAACAAACTTCATGATTCTTTGGATCCATTGAATATGAGCTCTATATGATAATTCTTTAGTCAATGCATAAATACTAAAAAGCATATCTTGGGTGAGTAGGGGAACTAGATCATGTTAGATAAAATAAATTAGGATAACGAGTCACCTCGAATCACAAACCAATGGATATAAGCGAATGGTGCATCAAAAGTTAGTTTGAATACCTAATCTATGTCATTCCATTGATTTTATTGCCTTACGAGACGACCAAATTGCAAGCAAGAGGTCAAATTATGAATCACTCGATAATCCACATTGGTGTAACAAAAAATATGGATCCATGATCCGTAATCTAGATTCCCATAAAATTGTGTAACAAATATGACTTTTTTATTTTGTTACCCACCTACTCCCCATGTACATTATCGGTGAGGGCATCCATAGCTTCTTAGAAAAGATGACCATGCCCTTAAAATTAGAAAATATTGACATGGTCTGACGTTATCTTGATAAAGCAAGTGGGCTTTGAATGGGACCGATGTGAATGAATCAACCTTAGTAATTATCAACAAGGTGCCATCGATGGGACTTTTATAATACTTATAAGGACCTTAGCTCATTTGTTTATGGTTTAGTCATGGTGCTCTGAGAGGTATAGATCATCTTGCTTGAGCATAGATGGTGAATGATCTCTAGAGAGGATCCTATAGGAACTAGCACTTCATTCAGCATTTTTGGTGATAAAGCATGATATGAAAAGGGGGATAAGAAGCAATCTTATCTACTTTGGATTTTACACTCGATGGAGCATTCGATCCATATTTATAGTATGCAGCCAAGTAAGTGAGGCTAGCACATGCAACTACAATGTGTAATGGGTAATAAGGGTTAAGGAAACGATGGTTGGTCAAGTAAGTGCTAAAGTTTCTTTTTAGGAATCTAGTATTTGGGATTTTCCACTCACATAAAGAATTGAATGCCATTCAAATCATTGCACTTTGCCTTTCCCTCTTCCCTATAGTCAAGTGATTCAAGCCCCTCTTTCCATCAGTTTAGTTTAGTCGTTGAAGCCCCTCTTCTTTTAGTCAATATGCTAAAGCTCCTCAAAGCAAAGCTTTGCAAAGTGGGGCAAAACAAAGTAAAACAAAGCAAGTAAGAGAGTCCATAAAATATTTTTAAAAATAGCATCACAAATGAGGGACATGACAAAAGGATTGGCCCTTCAAAACATTTCATTGTTGTGTAAGCATGTTATTATAAGTAAGTTTCTATGTTTCAATGTTATGTTTTTGCAAATATCTTCCATTTTAACATTATATTTTTAATCATTGCATGGTGACAAGTTTAGTCTTTATAGTTTCACATAAGATATAGTGAAAACACCTTACCATTTAGTTATTGCACTTTGTCAAACTAGGGTGATTTCATTATATGATTTACTTTAAAGATTACCATTTTAAAAACATGGAATACCATTGAAAATGAAAAGGCTAAGCTTACCTTATTGTATTGAAAACTAAGCTTATCTTTGGAAAATTTTTGATTAATGATAACATAAGCAAAAATACATTTTCAATTTGAATAAATGTTATTGACAATTTGTGCCTGTAGGTGTTGGGTTGAGTCCCATGTTATCATTGTCATTACCAATATTTGAACCTCGCAATGGATTGTTACAAAGGTGATAAGCAAGAGAAAGATGGGAGGATCTCAAATCAGCATGCCCTACTATCTCTAGGCGATGCATGTGCTACAATATTGCTAGAGATAAAAAGTCACAAGGGTGCCCCTATTTTAGTCATACATCTTTGCTTATATTGGCTTCATATGTATACACTTAATTGCAAAAAGAAGTGTAATTAAATTCCTAAAGCTATTCAAGTTATGGAGATTCGATTTATGGTGGTCCACATATTGATTTACTTTCACCCACTTGATTGCCAAAAGCAACTTTTTATTGTTAATTGCTCTTAAGTCATGATTTAAGGGATGTAGTATCAAATCGTGACAAAGTGATTTGGCTTGGCTCTTGAAAAGCTAGATTTTACAATCAAGTTAGAGGGATGAGAAACATACTATATGAAGATGCTAACTCCTAACCATACTTACAAATGAAGACGGATTCAAACCCCTAGTATTCAAAACAATACTTCAGTTTTCAAGATTGACTCTTTAAAATGCCCATACATTTTATTTCAAGATCACGAGCCATCAACAATCAACATAATGCCCATACATTTTATTTCAAGATCACAAGCCATCAATAATCAACAAACATATTTTTGTGTAAATTACATGCAACATAAAAGAAAAACAAAGGTCATATTGGCTAGGATGGGACCTAATTGGTTTCCTTTTTTCTCATCACATCTATTTTGTGCTATTGAACACAATAACTGACATAAGGGTTTTTGTGGAAACTATAGGAATCCTTTCTAGCAAGTAACTAAATGGCTTGGCAAATCTCAAAGGAATCCTTTCTAACAAGTAACTAAATGGGTTGACAAACCTTAAAAACTCTACCAAAGCTTTGATAGAGTAGGTCTTCACAACATTTTCCATTGCCCATATGGTCAACCAAAATTGATTGTGGTTACCAATAAAATGATTCCAATTAGGACAAAAGTTTCAAATTGCAACATGCCAAGTTACTATCTTTTACCTTGACACATGTTATAGCATAAATTATAAAGTGCTACAAAAGCATGTTAATTTAGTGTCATCTCCATTTATTTTTTCCATAATACATTTAAATTGTTGCAATTTTTATCAAAGTGAATATCAGCTAAAGCTTAACATTGCATTACTCAATAGTTTGAAGTTATAATTCAATGTAATCTACTTTCAATTTTGCAATAAAATAAAACAAATTCAATGATAACGTTGTATTGTGGACTAAGAAAGGAGATCTTTGTGATCAAGTAGAATGATTTATAATAGCTTAGTTTTACTAGAATAACTCTAGATGAGTTTGTAAGGGAGAGACTAAAATGTAAAACTCATATTTGAAATGATGAACTAATAAGTCTCAAAAGCAATGTGTCACGTGTAGCTTCTATAGTGAAAAAAGAGATTTGAATCCTTAACTCTAACCTTGGCAAGGCTACGGTTACCACTAAGCTATTTTCATTCGCTCTCTTTGCACCTTGGGTACTAAATTTCTTTGGAATAATTGATTTGCAATTGACATTTGAGTTTGACAAGTTGAGACTACCATCGTAGGAAAGGTAAAAATTACATACAAAACCACATAAAAACTTTTCCCTTTCTTATCCCCTATGAGAATAGAACTTCTGTTTTCAATATGAAAAGAGAATGTCCTAACCATTAGACAAAAGGGACTTACGTGCAGGCACCTAGCCTTATATTTCATGACCAAAAATCTAGACTAAGGATCATAAGTTGCTAATGTTTAAACATGTATAAGGTTTAAATAAGTGTGATGAGGCATTTTTATTACTTTTGTATGTTTTTTGGGCATATGTTATATAAGACTAAATTATTCACTTCTATTTAGTTAAGTGATGTTTTGTTGTTGATACTTTAAAGCTCTTTGGCAAGCAATTTTCTTATAATGCTGTTAGCTAACATTCGTTTTCTTGCATAAAGAAGCAAGCGTTACCAATTGAATAGAATATTTAAAAAATAAATTGGCATTACTTGGAAAGATTTGTATAGAGGTGTTTTGTATAAGTATTGATAATAGATGAGCCAATCAAATGTTTTGCCATCAAAGTTCATGAAACAATTACTTCACATGTGTGAGCAAAGTGCTAAAAAGTCATATCCTATTTCTTTAGGTAGGAAATTAATGTTTAAAGCCATAAAATGCAAAGACTAATGCCATAGAATGCAAGAATTACCACTTTTAAAAACAAAGCATTAGTAAAAATGCCATAAAACACATTTATAGTGGCAAAGCGTCTATGTGCCATATCCTATTCGAAATGAAATAGCTTTAGCCTAAAGTATAATGTGGTTAAAGTTATAAAACACAAGGTACTAACAAGCCATAGAATTGCCAAGTATTGATGTGGTACATCCTATTTTTAAGGTAAAAACTTAATATTTACAACTAAAACATGTAATAATTCAATATTTCTAAGAGTGCTATAAAATGAGTTTAAAGTAAGGTGCTTATAAAATGCATTACATTAAAATATTTTTTAAGGAAAGCATGTACATTATTAAAGAAACTAGCTACTCTCAAAGTATGAATATGGGTTTGCATGGCAAACTATATCTAATATGGTAGCTTCGTATTAAATTTCTTTATATATATTTTTATTTATCCAATACTCAAAAATTTTAGTTTTAGATAAAAGGTTTTCTTTTCAAAGGGAGAAGAAATTGGAACTCATGCATTGTGACTTTAAGATTTACCTTTGTTTGTCATTCATTCCAATTTCTTGTATCTTTATTCACTTTATGAGTACCTTGTAGGCCATGTTTACCAAAAAGAAAAATATGAAAGTAAAAAGATTCAAACCCTCAATATCATGGTTTGTAGTCATGGGCTTTAATCCCTTAGGGAGAGGAGAGTAATTGAAATGAAATAGGATAAAAATGTGTTATTTACTAGGCTTAACAATGGAGCTATGTGATGATTTAGGCAAATCACTTAGCTTACCTTAAATGTATCAAGCTAGGTGATCTAACCAAATTGCCTAGCTTGCCTTAACGTATCAAGCAAGAGAATCTAGCGAGCTGTTGAACGAAGGTAAAGTAATTAGATCAAGAGGTGTACCATCTTATACGACTTAATAGTAAAAGAATGACATCTTTTTGACCTAGGCCATTAAATTAATGGTTTAACCATCAAATAAGATCTATCCTGCATGAAAGCTAGATAACACATAAACTTAGTATTTAAGTTTGAGTCTTACATCTAGAGAAAATGGAGTTGAACCTTCTAGCCTCGATCTTTTTGAATAAAACTAATAGATGATTAACATTATATTTATCATAGTATTCATTATATTATCTTAAGTTTAAAACTTTAAAACAATTATCATACCATAAACTGTTGAAATCTCAACTCATTTTTTTATTGTTGAAGAAATATTTTCATGAATTTTTTGATAGTTTATTTGTTGTAGTATGTGATAGTTATACTTAATTTTAATAGGAAGGGCTTATAAAGCTCTCATTTTTACATACCATCACTTTAGCAAGCCAACATGTGACCATTTTTTTATGTGAGAGTTTTAATCAAATTGGCATGTACATATATAATTAGAGTGATAAGGGCTAGATTGGTCCATAATGTTAGATTATTAGACATTATTATACCTTAATAGATGTAATCTATATGGTTTTTTCATTTTATAAAAGACAATCTAAAGCCTCATATGAGTTGCTTTTGTCGTTTCGATGAACACAGGTTCAATTTAATTCTTTAAAAGATGACATTCGCACAAGCAATAGGCAACTACATGCTTATTGAGAAAATGTCCATTTCAAATAATCATCCTTAGAAATTGTTTCCATAATGATAATCATGAACGCATAATTAGTTCCAAAGATCTCACTACATAGCCATAATAAACTCTCTCTCATTATATAGTTAATGAGAGTCAAATTCAAGCAACCAAATATGACCAAATTTAACATATGGAAAAGATACATCCCAACTATAAAATAGATTAGCTAAAGCTATAATCATATATGAATGAGTTTTAACCAATACAACCCCTCAATTGTCCACTTTTGATAAACATAATTAACCCAATTACAAATCATCCCTTGAAAGCATACACTTGTATAATGTTAATAACTATTGATCAAAACTATTATAGCCTAAATACTTATAAAGTTGGGCTAGCAACTAGCTATTTCTCAAGCTCATTTGCAACCCTCCAATTGAACTTGTGAGTCTCCCTACAGATAGCTCTCCACACCTTTTAATACTTGAAAAATAAGCTAGCATTTTGTGGGTTCTCATTTTAGCTTGCCAGAGATGAGATGTTATGACTTAACTTGGTATATCAATTTTCCCTACTTTGGCTAGAAATTTCCAACAAATTGTTTTCACTCCAATGAAACCATTTTTAGAAAATAAGGAATCTTATTTTCTTTTAATGACCGTACAACAATATGTTTTATCAAAAAAAAATATTTAATGTCCAACAACTTATGGCCAATTTTTTGCAACCTTTAACTATCACTACAAGATATAGACCTTATAGCGACGTTTAAAACGACGAAAATACAAACAACAAAATTTGCCCCCGTCGTCGCAAAAAGCGTCGTTATTGACGACGCCATAGAATCGTCGCTATATGCGTCGCAAATAGCGTCGCATTTGCGACGCATATAGCGACTGTTGCAGAGAATTTGCGATGCTCATAGCGACACCAATAGCGACGCGTGCAGTAAATTTGCGACGCAAATAGCGATGGTAACAGAGAAAAAAAAATTTTGTGGCAGGGCAGCAAGCCGCCCTGCCACATATAGCACTGTGTGCTGTATGAGAGCCATACAAAATAGTTTCTGCACTGCTGCATACAAAGCGTTTGCAAACAAAAAGAACGTATACTGAAATCATAAAACTGATACATGAAATAAATACACGATCACATAAAATGCGATTGGTACAATCATGAAACGATATCATTAATACATAGAAAATGTCTACATAGATCGGGCGACTAAAAACTAAAGGTGTATCAGCTCTAAGGATCCAAGGGCGAGCTATAAATCCTCGTCCCCCGAAAGCTCGTCCCGCTGCAAAGGAGCATCAAATGGATTTTGCAGAAAAAGAAACAACATATCAATCCACCATACAATAATGCATTCAAATATCTCATGGTAACTACGGACAAGAAAGATGAGTGACTTACAGGGCCGCCGCATCTATACAATCGGTCGATCAATGCCCTGAAACCGTGCCTCTCTGCATATCGAGTCTCAAGGCCTTGCGGATCGCGATTTGTAACGGAGTGCTACAAAGAAAACAAAATGCTAACTGTTAGAAACATGATTGCCAGTACAAAGAATATCTCAAAAAAACAAATAAGCAAAACAAAAGAGAAACTTACAAAGTCCTCCAAATATGTCCTGTGACCGCCACTCCCAAGATGATGCACCAATCCGGCCTCGATTCGTGCCCTCGCCGCCTCTTGCTGCCGACTCCAACGTCCTGGCGAATTTGTAGCCTCCTCCCTCAGTCGGCGCCAGTCGTCTGCATCTAACCACTCGGGCTTTGGAGCCCCACTCTTAATTGCCTTGCGTGCGTCGGATCGTCTATGTGACATGTATGCACGCATGCAATCCATCATCCAGCCCATAGAGAATCTATCCACTGCGGCTGGCACCGGGAAATCCTCGTGCAAGGATGCTACTATGTAGTCCTTGCTCCCCTCCGGTATGTTCCTCCAATGATCCAGGACGTTGTGCCGAAAAACTTGTTGGCACAACTTCCTCATGCGAGCCATCACCCTCCTCCCTCATCATTCATGATGATGGCTCCTGACCTACTATCCACTAGGTATCCATAACCCCTAGGAGTCTGCCTAAGATGGGCCCTCTCCCATCTCCGTCCACGCTCCTGGGCATATCCAGGAGACCCCTGTACCGACGGGGGTACCCTCTCCCGGAGTGCCACTCAAAGGGGTGCCACCAAAAGGCGTGCCATTTGCCGATGGCTGCGCAAAAGCCGGAGTAACTGGAGTGGACGTCCCCACAGGTGTAACAAATCCTGGAGGTGACGCAGCTCCAGCTGAACGACAAGACGGAGACACCACGTCCGTATCTCCACAGCAGCACCCCCTGATCCTCCTGCAATCGCAATCCCTCCCTCTGGCCCAAGTTGCGAGCGTCGAGATCATCTGCTCGAAGTTGAAGCATCTGATCGCGCTGAAGCTAATCTAGCAGAGCGCCCTGACGAAGAACGAGACAGCTCCTGATCTGCCATCTCTTTGAATCTCGCGAGCTGATCTGGAGACATGCGCGCCATCATGTCCTGAAACTCCTCATCGCTCATCCCTCGACTCATCCTGAAAATGTCGATACCTGCACAGATAAAAAATGATGTTAGAATAATCAATTTAAACTATACAAAGCACATTAATATAAATCATTTTTGAAAAATCCCTCTTAAAATGCATATCTTATCTACCTTTATGGAAGATCTAAACAATGAATTGAGTAATACAATTCTCCAAGAATGAAGTATTCTATGATCCCATGTTAATCTCCTGACACAACTCTGCATACACTGGAAGGTCGATAGACATGTCACCACAAAAGAACGAGTCTGCCTCGTTCTCAAAAAATTCTATGACTTCTGTATTTCCATCATTGTTAGCCGATACGGGCTCCAAGCTTGCGGTGGCCTCCACCCCTTGTAATATCAATTCCTCTATTTGCATATTTTCTTCATCTATGCCTGGAACATCGCTTTGATCATATACTCTCGCACCTCGAGGAGTTGAAGGTATAACATACCACCATCGAGGTTGTCGGGGGTTTGGATAGAAGATTACATGTTCACAAACACTTACAAAGCGAGTTCAAACCATTGTGACATAAACCATGTCGTATTACAATTAGCAAGCAAACGACTATTTGTACCTGTTCACAATGGGCCGGCAACACAAAGGTGTCGCGCAAATCCATCCATTTTTTTTCGGAATCTATTTCGAGAAATCCAAATGGACCTCGTCGAACTGTTGCTCCAGCTCCTCCAAGTACCACTTTGAACCACTGCACATCGAATAGTATCATGGAGAAGCTACGGTAATCCACCGTAATAATACTTTGCAAGTTCCCAAAATACTCCATCTCATCCACAACTGTGTTCGGATCCGTTGCTCGTCGCTGGCTCTCTTGCTCAAACCTTGCCATGACACCACAGTCCATTGTGGAGCGCATTTTGTCAATACGCTCCACCCGAAAATGCCATCCGCGCGACCACGCTGCACTATATATTTTGTACTGCACATTGAAACACTCAAATTAGATGTAGCAAGTAAATTTAGATATAACACATTCTAAACCCCTCATTACCTTTGGACTACATCCCCTCGAGAACTCCCACTCCTCCATTGAGACCTCTGTCCCTTCGCTGGATGCTGCGGTCAAGGCTCCATGCAACCATCGTGTTGACATAAACCGTGGCATCTCCTCCATGCCTTCGGGATATCGAATCGGTCGGTGACGCGTACTGCGTCGAAATTCAGCTCGCTCTTCCTCTCGATCTTGCCTTGCAATCTGGTACTTGGCGAGCCACGTCTCCATGGAGGCATGGTGCAACATACAAAAGCGATTCACCTTCTCTTCCATTGAGGCATCCATTCTTTTTTCTACCCCATTTCCAACCACCACATCTCCAGTTAGCCTATCATCGTCCTTCAGCGTCCATAGCATTTCATTGTCTGGTTCCACCGTTGGTAGCCATTGTGAGATATGCACTAACGCCTCTGACACCAACCAACCTTCCGCCATGCTACCTTCCGGACGAGCTCGTTGTCGCACAAAGCCTTTCAGGGTTTTCATGAAGCGCTCCAGGAAGAACATCCATCGCGTATGGAGAGGTCCACCAATCTCCACTTCGTCCACAAGATGCACAAGAAGGTGAACTTGTATCGTGAGCATGCTAGTGGGCAGGTATTTCTCAAAGAGACAGACCGTCTCAACTGCTCCCCGCCTTGCGAATTCAATAGAGGACGTCTTAATCTCTTTCTGTGAGATCCATTGCACCAAAGTCGACAACTTGTAAATGGCCCCGCGAATTTCTGGAGTTAGGCATCCCGCGATCGATAGGACAAACTGCCACAAATGAGAAAGCATTAAGAATAATGGTCACTTTTCAAATTTCAAAATGTCCACGCTAATTAAAATCCATTCTATTCACAAACCTGACATATCTTATGCCAATCATGGGATTTTAGCCCAGATATTTGGTCATCTTTAGAAAATGCGGACCTGAGAGAACACATCATACCCGTCGGAGTGCGGATAGACTTGATTACTTGCTTCACAATGCGCTCTTCTTTGGTAGACAAAACCCAGGGAGCGCGAGGAAGCTGCACTCCCCCTTCAGCACTCGACTGCGGCCAAAGCGCCTCCATCTTACCTACCTCCTTTAAATCCATTCGTGACCCTATAGTGTCTCTCTTTCCTGTGATGTGGTCCCATAGCAAGCTGCCCACATTTTTGAAAATATGCATGGGATCCAACAAGTGGTTGACCTGTAAGTGGGTCCAATATGGCAACTCGTAGAAAACTGAGAGCCGTTGCATTCCATTTAGATGTGATTCCGGGTTTACCATTTTTAGCTCGTACCAGCTTGCAGCATTCATACGTGCTGGAGGTCGTCCAAGAAAACCTTCCCTGAGTTCATGATCCTCCGGCAAGAAAGCGGCGTGTCCTTGATATACCATCTTCTTCATGGTTCGTGACCTTCGAGAGTCTAACTGTGGCCCACACAATGGACATGCATGATAACCTGAGGTAACCAGACCTGCAAGGCGATCAACGACCTAGTGAATACTTGATTGAATGAAATAAAATATAGATATTACCAGCGAGAACAAAGGTCTGCTCACTTGAGCACTCTCCCAATCCCGGAAAGTCATGCATCGTCCACATGAGAATGGCTCAAATGTTGGCTGACCGCCAACCATCGCGCCTGCTCATATCTTGCACCATGACCCCCTCCTCCCATAAAATCTTAAGCTCATCGACTAATGGACGAAGATACACGTCCATATTTTTTACTTTGTAGCGGCCCGGGACGAGCAAGCTGAGGATGAGATGTCATTTCTTCGTAGAATGCCATGGAGGGATGTTGTAGTTGACAAGTACTATAGGCCACACACTGTAAGAAGTCGAGCGCAGACCGAATGGGTTCACACCATCCATGGCGAGACCGAGCCGAAGATTCCTTGGCTCTCGCGCAAAGCCTGCGAAGGTAGAGTCAATGTGGCTCCATGCGCGCGAATCTGCTGATATTCGTTGAACTCCATCCGTGGACCTATTCTGCACATGCCACATTGTCAAGCTTGCCATGGCAGACGTGCGAAACATGTGGTTTATGCGGGGGATGAGTGGAAAGTGTCTGAGAACTTTTTGAGGGATGGTTTGTCCTTGCAAGTCCTGTCGATACCTGTGAGCACCACACTTTAGACATGTCTCCATAGTCTCGTATTCATCTCGAAACAATATGCAGTCGTTGATACATGCATGGATGTTATTGTAGTCCATGCCAAGCTTCCGTAAAACATGTCGTGCATCATCACGAGACTCAGACATGGTATTTGTAGGTGGCAATATATGATATTTCAATAACCTGAAGAAAATCATAAAACACCTTGAAAAAACACAAATGTTTGCAATAATACTATTTAAAAAAAAATCAATGAAGCCTGTGTGCAATGTACCTGAATAACTCAGTCACACTCGTATCGCTCCAACCGTATTTTGCTTGCACATTTAAGAGTGCAAGCAATGTCTTTAACCGAGATACTCGGCACCCATCATATAATGGTATGGATGCTTCCTCTCTAAGCGAGTCAGATGTCTCAACATCCATGGGAATCAATGCATCGATCATTGCCTCCATCTCAGGCTCCAAGATTGTAGGCAGGTCGGGAAGGTTGTCTGTCTCCTCTGGCATTGACGGTATAGATGGGCCTTGCGAGTGGTCGATTGGCTCCTGCAATCCATCCATCGCACGTCCACGAACTCTTCTAATTGGCCGCAAAGGGTGCACTCCCCCTTGGGTCGAGACATCACCCCCCTGGATACAAAATTTGCCAACAAGACCCAATCTTATTGTGTATGGTTTTCAATTAGCTTGAGAGTACAATGCATGAAAAATGCTAACTTCAAATTACCGTTTGCTGAAAATCCGCAATCGCCTAATCAATGATCTCAGATTGAAACTCGCCAAATCGTCGTACGTGTTCTATAGACAATCGGCATTTTCGTCTAATTGCCAACTTGCATTGAGAGCAAGGACATGGGACACGCTGATTAAGATACGTCTCACGGTCTTGAACAATAAGACCTTCTTCGTTTGCCATCTTATCTACATTATAGCAAACAATGCTTAAATGGATAGCTTTATGGAGATGTACGTCAAGTTGCAAGTTGACCATAAATCTTGCATTGTATATAGTAGTTGAGAGATTTTCTGATATATCTCGGCCTTGTATCATGCTCAACGATTTGTTTGTCCCGGTAGATAATTATTTGTTATATCTCGGCTTTGAGTATAGGTAATCCATTTTAAAATTAATGTGTGCCATCTATGAAATTGTATAACTATAGTAATAAAATTTATTTCAATCAATTCTACTCGTAGTCATAAGACCTGAGAGAAATTATCCTATACTCAATTTAAGGGTTTCTTCTTCTATAACAATACTTTTGGGTTCATTTTGATGAAGTACGTGGCCCATGGCAAAGCACATTGCATGCCATTATCAATAAGTCTATTATCTTAAATTTCCTTCCCCTCCCTCTCCCTCTCTTTCTCTCCCTCTCCTTCTCTTTCTCTCTTTCTCTCACCCTCACCCTCTCCCTCTCGTTCTCTTTCTCTCCCTCTCTCATTTCCTTCCCCTCCCTCTCCCTCTCCCTCTCCCTCTCCCTCTCTTTCTCTTTTTCTCCCTCTCCCTCTCTATCTCTCTTTCTCTCTCATTTCCTAAACAAGCAAAAAATAAAGTGATTTAAACATCCTCCAAGCAAAAGGGAGAGGGAGAGATACAATGCACTCTCCCTCTCTTTCTCTTTCTATCCCTCTCTCATTTCCTTCCCCTCCCTCTCCCTCTCGCTCTCTTTCTCTCTCATTTCCTCTCCTAAACAAGCAAAAAATAAAGTGATTCAAACATTAAACAAGCAAAAGGGAGAGGGAGAGAGAGAATGCAATCTCCCTCCTTCTCCCTCTCTTTCTCTTTCTCTCCCTCTCTCATTTCCTCCCCCTCCCTCTCCCTCTCCCTCTCCCTCTCCCTCTCTCGTTTCCTCTCCTAAACAAGCAAAAAAGAAAGTAATTTAAACATTAAACAAGCAAAAGGGAGAGAGAGAGAATGCACTCTCCCTCTCTTTCTCTCCCTCTCCCTCTCCCTCTCCCTCTCCCTCTCCCTCTCTTTCTCTCTCTCTCTCTCCCTCTCCCTCTCCTTCTCTTTCATTTCCTCTCCTAAACAAGCAAAAGATAACGATTTAAACCTTCAACAAGCAAAAGAAAGAGAGAGGGAGACTCACCAATGAGATATGGCGAGCGTGGGCGGCTTCTCTTTGCAACGAGGGCTCCTCCTCTCCTTCGCGAACAACGGCGGCGGCGGCGGCGGCGGCGGCAGCAAGTCTCTTCCTCTTCTTCTCTCACAAAGCCTTCGCTCTCTCCCTCGCTCTCGCTCTCAAAAGGCGAAACAAAAGAAATGAAAACGGCGCTCGGGTTTCGGCCGCGTTTTTTTTCCTGCGGCGTCGCTATTTGCGCGTCGCTATTTGCATCACAAATAGCAGCGCCGATATCCGCCGTCGCTAATCGGCGTCGCTAATTGCCCAATTCATTGTAGTGTATGATAATTTATTATTCCTTACTTGTTGTAAGGCTGTGAAATTGTAGTAAAATATAAGCACTAGTCTCCTTTAGTGATGTGCTCGTTTTTATCTAAATCTACTATGTGATATCTCCATTTCTAAGCTAGACAAACATCTCATAGTTGACCCTTAGCTTCCTTTCCCATGGTTTGGTAACAATTAAAATAGTTATTGTAAATATATTAAAATTTTCCTACCATAAAGATGGCAAGGTTGGGTCCATTGGGCCTAAAACTATATGCCATTTGTTGCGGTATTAATGTGTTTATTATTGATATTATAATAGAGATACCATATGTAGCCTATATAAGAAATAAAAATATATGCCCTTAATGGCTTTAGAAAATGAGCCTTTTTTTGGCTATAGACTAAAATAGTATTTTCAATCTTACAAGGCTAAATAAGACAACATTCTTTTTTTTTTTTGCACTGTGTAGTCTCTCGAGTCTTTCAATGTTAAATGCTTCAAGCATTACTTTTGTCCTCGTAAGCCTGAGGTTTTGTGAGCTATTTAATTAGTCTCGCTTAGACTTAATTGTATTTCTATTCTCTTTGTGAAAAGATGCACTCTAATTCTATTAATGATGAATAACTTTAATGGTAATGGTTGGATCTATTATTTAGTGCATTGCATATGATAAAGCAAAAAATAGTATGGTGATAAACATCAAAATGAAGCTAGAAAGAATGGTCCAAATGATCTCTATAGTAGTTCCATGCATTACTCACTAGGGAATAGGGTATCTCTTAATAAGGAAATACCACAATTTTGCAAATGAAGATCCTTAATACAAAGTTTTAAAAAAAGGTTAAAAATATTGAAATATCATGATGTAGATCAATTATTCCTTACATCATGGGTATGGGTACATCTTAAAATCCTGAGTACGAAGGCTCTACCGCATCACAAAAAGCAATAGAAATGAATTATAGTTGGGTTCTCAAATTTGCTTGGTAGAGTTCCTTTTCTCATATCAACAAGGCAAAAAAATTTGGTATCAAAGATACTCATGTCAAGAACATTGACATCGTAGTAAAAGTGCATAAGCATTCTAGTAACTTATGACATGAGGTTCACTTGTGTCTAATGTTTATAATTGTTCATTAATCAAAGAGAGGTTTTAGTTAAGCACCTATTAGAGATTTAAATTAGCTGTTTAATTTAGAAATCAATCCCGTATTATAGTAAAACTATCTAGATTATAATCAATGATCTCTTGAAAAAACCATATCAATTGATCATATCGATCAACTATAATATCTTAAAGTAGCATGCTATAAGAAAAATGATGTTAGTTATAATCAAGACAATACCTACTTTAAAGCTGGGCAAGAATCAAGACAGAGAGATCGGATTCAATGCTAAAAGATGGATTGGATTGAACTTTAAGGGGAAAATGTGTTGCATCTCCTCTCCCTTCAATGCGGTGGTTGAACCCCCTCTTCCCATTAGTTGAGTGGCATTTTGTCTTTGTTCACAAGGCAAAAAGAAAGTAAATGGATTGCAATCAATGTAGCATTCTCAAGCATATGAAGTTGCAATACCTCTTCTATTTTTAGACAATGTATTTGTTACCACTCTTTGATCGTTTTTCTATAATTAGACATGCCTTCATAATATTGCCTAAAAACAACCAAGGACTTATATATTTTTCCCTAAATTGGGACTAAAACAATGTGATGAACCTGGTAGCTTTGCAATTTGCATGAGCAATACAAGAATTCTTGTATAATAACAATCTTTTGAATGATTGCGACTAATAAGGACCTATTCTTTTGGCTAATGCAACATAGCGATCTTTGTTGTAAAAAAAGATCGCTTTAAGTATCCCAGTACATCTTTGTTTTAGTATAGTTCCCTCTTTACACATGCATCTAAAGAAGGTTTTTGCTTTATCTTTTTTCTCATGCAAATGATAAAATTCAATGCAAAGGTGAGCATAGCTAAAAGAAAACAAAAACAATACAACATAAGGTTATTGCAAAAATATTTGTGTATGTGTGTATATATGCGTACATACATGCGTGATACGAGGGGGATGTTTGACTAGCATGCGTCATGATTTCAGAAAATGAATGTCGTGAGGCTTGATAAGGTAATCCTCTCCTATCATACTATGTGTATACATGTACTTTTCATAAATAAATTTTTGATAGGGAGAGGTCGTCCATTGGCATGCATTGTGCATGTCATGAAGCAAAAAGTCTCCCTTAACATGCATTGCTTGTATAATTGAGTTTTTGTGTATAAGTACTTGGTTGTGAATTTGGTAAGTGAGTGTCTTTTGATAAATGTGTTACAATGGACTTGGCACTTTGTTGTAAACTTAGCATAGAGGTGTCATTTTGATTGTGACACTCTCCCTTCCCCTTAGTATAGATAAGCACTTGGTTGTGAAATTGGCTAGATAGTGTTTGATGGGTTGTACCTGAATAAACAAGTGATGGACATTTAGTCATTATTCAACTCCACAATGTCTTGATATGCTAATTGTTTGGTATTATTTGATTGGATGGGTATTTAGGTCATATATTTAGCCATAAAATATCCTTATTGATATGTCATTTTAAAATTTTCATTTACTAGTGCTTTTGATTTACCAAAAAAAAAACTTAAATTTCAATTTTATACTTCATGGAATCATTACTAGTGCTTTTCAATCATATACATTATGGAATCTTAAAGCATACACATTGGCAACATTGGAGTAGCTCGGGCAAGTGGACACTTTCATCTAAGAGGTGATAGACCCACGTATAACTTCTCAAAGATGAATGTGGTTGGAGAGAGAGAGAGAGAGAGAGAGAGAGAGAGAGAGAGAGAGAGAGAGAGAGCCTTTTTTAACGCTTCCTTTAAAAAAGAAAACATTAGACTCTAAATTAATTTGTTGAATATAGTATTAGACTTTTTGATGCTCAAGAAATGAACCTATTTTGACGAGAGATGAAGTGAAGCATGAGAGAGAGAGAGAGAGAGAGAGAGAGAGAGAGAGAGAGAGAGAGAGAGAGGCAAAAAGCACCATCTAAGTGGATAGAGAGAGAAGGCTTAAAGGATTTTAAGCGATTTTTGGCTAAATGTTTCAGGCTTGGGAGCATCCTATGTATGTCACATAGGTGTGGGCCTAGTTCTGTGAAATCCATCAATTAGTACCACACACACACAAATAATATAGATTAAAGAAATAATAAAAAAGATTAAGGATTATAAATTATAAATGATAGATTATAGATTATAGATACACTCCTTTGTCCATCACCCAATTCAAATATCTATTTGCGTTTGATACACGTTCCAGATTTAAATGCACTTAAGTAGCTTTACCTTCGAAGAATGCGATTGACTAAACTACACCGTTAACTAGCTTTCGTGGATTTAGGATATCGCTGGGTTGCGAAGTGTAAGAACCAGTGCTCCCTGCGAATTCATAATAACTTTGGGGCCAGTCTTGCCATAGCTTCTGACGATGATGAGCACGTCGGGTCTTCTTCTACAGCCCCAATGCTGGAGCCTCCCCCAGTTGAATACTGGCCTTAGCGCAAGCAGAAGATTTCGAGTGCAGGTCTTTGCCAGGCAGCGGCCATCGGTGGAGAAGCTCTACAACCTTTACATAGAGAAGAACATCTCAGCCGACAGGGCCCAAGAGTTGGGGGTATCGCGATGGCGGCGATGGGAGGCAGGCAAATGCGGTTACCACTGGGAATGGAAGGTCGATGAGCAGGTGTACATCGTCAAGGGCTGCGTCCAAGTCACGCCTGAGGGCTGCCCTGACAGCGCCTACTTCTACGCCGGTGACCTGGTGCGCTTCCCCAAATGGTTCTCTGCCGACCTTGCCTTCGAGGGTGACTACGAGCAGCGGTACCGATTCTTGGCGTATGGTGATGATTGACGTCTGCTTCTTGAGGTCTGTCCATCTTTCCTCGAAGAAAAAAGAAATCAACTGTAAGTTTTGGTACTTTATTCCATTTCAACCTTTTTCATTATTTGTAAGGGAGTATCTATCCTGTTCCTTAAGCATGCTTAAATCCAAGCTAGGCAGCCAAACTTGTGTCTACATGTGCTATCGGGATGGGCCACCAAGTCATGACCCATCGTTATTTGTAAGGGGGTATCTATCATGTTCTTTAAGCATGCTTAAATTCAAGCTAGGCAGCCGAACTTGTGTCTACATGTGCGATCGGGGATGGCCACCAAGTCATGACCCATCATCATCAATATCATTGTTGAGAACCCTCCTAAGATTATTGGCCAAGTACCCCAAATTGTGATTTTAGGAATCCAAAGCTTCGTAGCAAAGACATCTAAAGGATGGGCACTATCTACTCTTATAGAGTTTAGTCAAGGCACTATCCACCCTTCTAGAGTGCCAATAAAGTCACCACATTGTTTGCATGTGTATTGACTTCAAGTAGTAGCGAGTGCTATGGATAGGGTCAAGATAGATGTGTTATGCTTTGCAAATTGCGACATTGCCATTTGCTTACAATCCATGTTGTTGTATCATAACTAGCTTGATTTGGCAAATGCAAAGTTAAGAGTTGTAAGTACATTCTTGAGTGGGTATTTGTTTATCCCCTATTTCAATTCATAGGGTTATCTTTTGTGCCAAATAAAGAAACATACATCTACCAACTAAGAGAAGATAGCTAATAAATTTTCAAAACATATCCCACTACTTATTCCTAGTGTATGGATAATAACCCCAAATTGATACGTTGTTAGGGGTTGGAAATGTCTAAGCCTAAATTTGTTGTGGATCAAAGAAAAGGAAAGACAAATGGAAGAAAGAAATATTAGAACAAGAACTCTTGAACATACTATAGATATTGCATTTCTCTTGAGAACTTTGTAGTATTGCAATAAATCCCTTCAAGCTAAATATATTGCATCTAACATGATAACTCAGGTAAACTCTATTTGAGACAATAGCTCGACACCACTCTTTTAGCCCTAAAGAAATAACAATAGCAAGTACAAAGGAAAACTTTTAGTCCACATCTATAGCAATAGGTGAATAAATATTTAGATTTGTCTCAAAAATAACCTATAACAAGCGGGTCTTTTTGCGTGGAGGTATCCGTAAAGAGATTGAATCACTTGTCTTTTACTTCAGGCTTATTAATCACAATAGTAAATCACTTATTTATTTGCCTAGGCTTATAACAATGATTTAGATCTCTATTTATAACTATTTATAGTAGTTCGGGCTTGCTTTTCATACTTTTTGCCTTTCAAACTCTTGCTATTTGCTTTTCTTGTATTCATTTTTAAATGTGCTTGGCTACAACTTGTTTTGACCATAATTTTTGCATATGAACTTAATTTTGGTCACTTGCATATTCGACATATGAACTGGTACTTTACATGGTGTCGTTCATTGACTTACTCTTGATAGGTCACATAAATCATTGAATAACTCATTCTATAAGCACACACTGAAATCCTATAACATTGAAGGACCTATTTCACACTTTAGACATGTAGTATCTTGACATCCACACCCTCTAAACCTAGACATCCTCCGACGTGTCTTTTGCTCTTCAATAGATTTGAGGTCTTTATCATCCTCCATTAGCATTGATCTTCTTCTTCAATATTCTACTCTGCCTCTTCATCTTCAAGCTCTGGCTCTTTATATTTCTCTGATTCTCTTCTCTTGAATATCTTGATTCTTTTATGTGTATGATGGTAGACCCAATACTCTGCTTTGTTTTTAGCTTAGCTGAAATCTCTGCAACTGTATCTACAAAAGGTACCCATCATACAATCCTATAATCCTCTCATCCTCCTGCACTAAACCGTGCTCTTTCATACTCTTTTCTACTGTGCAAACATACTGTTTAGAAGCTCCGTTCATTTATTCAATCCTCTAGAATTTTACGGAACTTGTTGCTAAGAATCTTATGAAGTTTGAAGTAAAAGCATCTTCTCTTGCAACAATAGGTGGGAGCTTTATCTTCTTAGTACTGTTGTAGTCCCGTATTACAACATTACTTATTGAAAATTGAGCTCTCGAAACTCTTTGGCATTGGGAGACAATGGATAATTCCTCAATGTATACTTCTTTTTTACATGATTGACATAGGCTATCATAAACTGCATTGCTTTTCTGTTATACTCTTGATTCTTGTATAGGCAAAACCATCATCCAAAACTTTAGTCTCCATTCATGTTGCAGTAGTAAATGGTTGCCCTTAGATCATTGGGCATGATGAGGAATCTTGCACAAAGAAATGCGGATCATCGTGTACATCTCTTATGGTAATCTTTACGTTTCGATAGGCAACATACCTGTCTCTTGTGGAGTTGTTGATTGCTCACATTCTCCATCCATGGTCAACATCCAGTGGCCATGTTTCATTCTCATAAATACTCCTCACCATGACATTTATCTCTGAACCATGGTCTATTAGTGCAACACATGGAGTTTCTAGCTCTCCAATCTTCCTTGTAGTCTTTGTTGTAGCACAGGTCCAATGGTTCTTGGAACAATGACTCCTAGGTATCACCCCTAAAGCCACTTTATCCTCTATAGAGTGCATAGATTGCACATCTCTTGTGTGTTTATGCTGTATATCTTAGTCTTCCCTTCAGCACTATTCTCTTTAGCATTGTCCAAGCTTTTTTGCTTCTTCATAGGCAATCTCTGCATCTATATCTTCTTCAGAAACCAATTGTATGCTCGGAAAACTTGTTTCTTCTTCACTTTGTATCATAGCTTGAGTTGACTCACCCACAAGCTGTCTTTTTCTTTTGATAATGTCTATAATTTCTTCATGGTACTCTCTTTTTGCTATTCCAAGGATTGTACCCAATGTAAACTCGACTTTACTACTTAGAATCCTCTTTTCCAAAACCTTTTAAAAAGCACCTTGTATCTTGGTTGCTTTTCCTTTGACTTTTCTTATTTCTTTTCTTTCTGCTATTTCTTTTAATTTTTTATGTATATCTTCCATGTTCAACTCTAGATCAGGTCTAATTGATGACCACTAGTCTGAAAAGCAACACCCATGAAGAGAAGTAGATAAATGCGTTGGATATATGCTTTAGAAAATATACCCATATGCGTCCACTATCAAAAAGAAGTATAGCGTACCATTAAGGGCGGCAATGGATTTTGGCCAACAAAGACCAACATGTACTAATCTAAGAGGCATCTCAACTCTGTGTGGTCTACTGAGGAAATGGTGTATGATGTTTTTTTTTTGCAAGTAAAATGTGGCTGATTATATTACTCAAAAAGCTGATTACAATAGAGTGCTTATGCTCAACAGACTAGCTGGAGCTGAAGCAAAATCACCAGTACATCATGTATACAAGCCTCTCAAGGCGGTCTAGGGGGGATGGGGGCAAGAAGCCATGGGGGGGTATATCGCCAAATGGGACTGCTTGCCTGTATCACAAAGAACAGGCCCTGGCCGCCCCAGTTGCGGATGAAGTGACCACGGAGCTCCTGACGAGCCTTGGACTCGCCATGCACCTGATCCCATCGGCCGCGGAGGGAGTGGATGATGGAGGTCTAGAGCTCTGCTAAGGTCGCATGTGCTGAAAGTCTCTCTTCGCTGAAAGCCACCTGGCATTGCGCCCTCCAAATATGCCATCCAGTAAGACTCCCTATGATCTCCCTTACCTCCGAGCGGTTTGCTGTGGGCTTTAGTATCTGGCGGATGGGTAGAGCCTCTAGACCGACCACTGCACATGACCCTGCCTCGATCATGAATATCGTGTCCTGCATCCCGGCCTCATACAAAAGGTGACGGTCCTGGTTGACTGCCTGCCAACAGAAAGCTCCCCATGAGATACACCCAAGACTGGGCGCTATACATCAAAGGATACGGCATTCTCCTCTCCACACGAGCTGCGTCTCCTCACAAGACCAAAGGTAGTGCTTTGGGGTTTCCAAAGGCTGATGTGTGCAACGCTTACAACCTCTCTCTTGCATCTGGGCAAGCGAGCTTTCCACCGCCAAGCCTCCATGTGCCACCAGCCATAAAAAATACGACACCCTCCTCGGCCTCCAGCTATCCCATAGGCGGCACCAGAAGGTTCGTCGGAAGGGCTCCGTGATGTTGTGCTCCGCCCAGTGCCTGCTGCGTGACGGCGCCCAGTCCATATCCTCTTGTATCAGTACATGTCTCCCAATCCTGGCAGTGTACTCTAGGAACCTGGGTGGCTTTTTGGCGACCTTAGAGGCCGGCCATAGCCACTCTCCTGGATCCCACTCCAGCTCATCAAGTGGTCTGCCCTCCCAGATCCAAAGGCGCCACTCCTTGAGCTCCTTTCAGAAAACATAGGGGTCTAGTCGCCAAGTCCTCCCATACTGATCCCGAAGGTTGCGTATCTGCTCTTCTGTGGTGCGGGGCTAGTACACCTGCAAGAATTCCCTGCACATCGTGTCCCCCTTCCATGCCCAAAAGGCTGCTGAGGTGCGGAAAGAGAACTCTGAGCACTTGTCCTCTATCCCAGCAATGGCTACATGCGTGCGCACCTCCTGTGCGTGGAGGGTGGGATCCCCTGAAGCCTCCTGCAATAATCTCTATGTGGTTGCAAGGTCCCGCCGGAGTGCTCTCTCCTCCTCCTAGCACTGCTGACTGGCCTGTATGGCTGCCTCTTGGCAGATTCTGCTTGACTCGGCTAGGACCTTTGCAGCCTCCTCTGCTATCCGGTCCCTCCTGTCCCACTCTCTGGTCCAAATCTGCTCTATCCGTCTTGTCATCTTCTTTCTCCTATAGATTGAGTATCCGACAGGATCGTGTGTCTAGGGCGGATGCTGGGGGGTCAAGTGTTAGGAGAATCGGGCAATGATTGGATAACGTGGTGCCTGCCAACTACTCAATCTGGCCTTCACAAAAGCCTTCCCACTCTCCCACATAAAACTTGTCCAACCACTCCAGCAGGACTCCACCTAGCCGCCTGTATCCCCAGGAGAAGTCCAACGACCTCTCCCTCCTGTGGAAGGTAGGGTCTTTCCAGGCATCATGTGCTCCGATTGCAAGCAAAAAGACCTCCCATGCCTCCTAAAAATTGTTTTGTGTGTATGTAGCGATTGGATAAAAACCTCCTCCCCAGCCATGCCCTGGTAGTTTTTGCCTCTGTCCTGTTGGTCCTCCAAGGTCTCCAGGTTATTGAAATCTCCTCCAACAATCCAGGAGTCCACCTTTGGGAGTCCAACTGCGATCTCCACCTAGAACCTGTTGCGTGCCCTAACCTCCGTAGGGGCATAGACATTGAGGACTCCAATACACGAGTCCCCAATATCCAATCTGATCCATAGAACCCTTCCTGCCACTATTGTCTCGTGGTCTCGTACATAGGTAGTGAGATTCGGGCCAATAGAGGTGCATACGTCTCCACTCCTGCTGTGGGCACCTATGGCGTGCTCCCAGTAAGTGTGCGATCTACCCATAAGTACCTTCCCAACCCGCTGAGCATGGGTGTGGGTGAGCTTGTGCTCCTGCAGAAGCAGGATGTCGATCCGTCCGGCAAGGGCAGGTTGCAACTCCTGCTGAACGATCAACTTCCTGGAACCACGTGCCCCACTGTAGTGGGGACTATTCACATTCCAGGATGCAAGATGTAAGCTCATGGGGAAACTTGTGACTGACCGAATAGGCATCTGTTTGGTGTGGATGCTGCTAATGAGGATGAGAGACTGCGAGGCATGCAAGTGCACTTTGCCGCCGGTCTGGATGGTGAACTCTAGTCCCGATGGTGGCCCTCGGCCGGACCATAGGGGTGATAGATGCTCCAGGTGGTACTATCAATGCATCTATCAGCCATGCTGAGAATCGTGACTGTACACTGGTAGGAATGGGCCGTCTATGCTGGGGGCCACTCGATCACGTCCATCGGAACTCTCCACTGTGGAGGGGCTCGAAAGATAATGCTCAAGTGTGGGAGCTCGGCACCAGCCCACCAGTTGATGTCCATCATACAACTTGGCCACTGTTGTGCAAACAGTGCTAATCCTTCCTCTCCCATCCACTAGGAGATGTGGTCCGCCACCTGACTCTTCAACTCCTCCTCAATCTGTGTAGTCGTCCACTCCCCTGAGTGAGAGGATTGGAGAAAAAAGGCGTAGTTTGGTCCATCCGGTGGTGCTAGTAGATGGACCTTGCCCCTCCTTGACTTACGAACCATGAAGATCCCCACCTCTAGAGGTAGTGGGAACTCTCCGCGCTCGGCAACTCGCAGGTAGGACCATGGATCACTGCGGAAGAACTCTTGTGGCAATAGCTGTGCCTATCTCGAGAAAGTGTGGCGGGTGGCAGGGGCGGATGAGCTGGTGGCTGTGTAGGAGAGGGAAGACTGCTCGTGTGCGGAGGAGGTAGGTGTGTGTGGCTCATCACCTCCTGTGGAAAGAGGGGGGGTGGGTCTGGTGGGGCTCACTTAACCTGGGTGCGGATCAGGGGGGGTGGTTGGGGGGAGGAGGATGGAGGGATGGATGGAGCTGCATGGCGGGTGTGTGGGGGGGGGTGGTGGCCCTGGCAAGGGGGGGCTGTGGGCCAAGGTCAGTTGGGGGGGGGGGCATGGGATGGGGGGGGGGGGTGGGTGAGGGGCCTGTGGGAACTTAGGCGAGGCAGATTGTGGCGCGGTTGGAGAATGTGGGGGGCTGCGGTCCTGTGGGGTGGGACGGATAGGGGGGGTTGTGGAGTGCTCTGCCGAGAGGGGGTCGTTCGCCTGCCAACACCCTGCTGACGAGGTTGGGTCTGAGGAGCTGGCTGCGCCTCCCCTTGCCGTCTCCCTCTCTTTCATCTCTGGACCCGTGTGAAGCCGTCAGCGTCCATCTGCAGACCTGTGGGTGGTGCCGCCTTGGCTCCGAAACGCGTACAGACTGCTGCCTGATGCCCAAAATTGTGGTAGGGCAGGCATTGTCCTGGTTGCCCAGTCACAATTACTTGCTGCCTAAAGGAGTGCCCGCCTGCCTCAATCTCTAGGAACTGTGGGATATTCTTGACCTCTTTCACTGCCACCCGTATCTTTGGGACTCCTGCTGCTGTCACTGCATCCGCGAAAGACGCGGAAAGGACAGTGCCGAAGAGCCGTCCAAAGTCTTCCACCAATTGGCGATACTCAATCGCTAGGCCGGGGAAAAGAAGGGTGACCGGGTGCCGAAGAAACCTATTGTGGAGTGCAAACGCCTCCATAGTAAAGCCACTGTACCAAGGGACCATGTATATGACCCCCTTCATGGACGCATATGGTGAACTGGCGAGTAACTCGTGAGCTCCATCTGCCGAGTTGAGCCGGACCATGAAGGTCCCTTGGCCCAATAGGATCACCTCCATGATTTGCGCTATGCCGATGCGCAGCGTGGAGTGAAGCCAATCCGGAAGTTGGGCCCTGGCTGGGGAATGTCCTACTACTTGACCATAAATCTCTGTTTCCATTAGCTCCAGCTCCTTAGCTCGGACAGCTAAGAGCTACTGCTCAGAGAGGACTACGCGCAAGGTGTTTGATTGGGGGGCACTCGCTGAGTGCGCTGGCGTCTGACCATAGGTTTCCATTGCGCATCCCTTCTGGGAGAATCTACCTATCACGTTGCTGTGCTACTGGAGGGGGAGTTGCTGCAGAAGGAGGGAGCAACTAGGGGAGGGGGGGGTGTCGATGGCGAAAAGGGAGGGGGGGGGATTTCTGTTATCGATGGCGGTGGCGTGACAGACTGATTAAGGGCCAGGCCTCCAGGCGGGGCAGCACGCAGGGGGCGGAGGGGTGGAGGGGGGAAAGGATAGGCAGGGGCGGGGGCAGCGGCCAGGAGGGGAAAAAAACAGGGGGGGGGGGAGGGCTGGGACGGGCGGAGGGCAGGTGGGCGCAGGCGGGGAGGGGAGGGGGCAGGGCGCGCGCAGGCAGCGCGGAGAAACAAGGCGGTGGCAATGGGGTCCTGATGATGGCGAGGGGGATGGGGCGTTGGCGATGGCGGTGGCCCTGGCGATGGGGGTGGCCCAGGCGGGGGGAATGGCGATGGCGATGAGGCCCATGCGTTGGTGTGCCGCTGAGTCCGTAGATTGCGACGAACAGATGGGGCGAGGGGGTAGCGCGCGATGTGATGGGGTTGAGTGTACAATTGCTGAATGATTGATAATAATGGTGTATGATGTTGCTTTCCAAGTTGACAAGTCGGGCAGCCATCCTTGGACAATTTTAGGCATGGAAGGCCCTCAACCATTTGCTGGCACAAGAATATATAGAGCGAGTTATATCCAAGGTGTCCAAAGCAATAGGGCCAAAGGTGCTCATTGTTTGTAGGCTCGTGTGGTGGCTAAAGCTTGAAAGTGGTGGAACTTCGAGTCCTTGGTGGTTGGTTGGGAAAGAAATTGAGCCATCTCATAGAGGCCACTATCTTATGTCTCGCGAGTCGCCACGAGTAGTGACTAAACCAATCTGAGAGTCTATGATGTTGACTGTGGTCATTGTAAAGAGTGCTCACTCTAATCAACAAAGTTGCTGAATGGACAATAGGTTCACTCCAAGATGAGGGACATAATATACATGGTCCCCAAGGAAGCGAGATCTTGGCCCTTGTCAGTATTAAACTTAATGCAACCTAGACCATGGATCTTAATTGAGGAGTGTCTTTCACAATAGACATTCTTGGTTGCAGGGGCTTGGGAGACAAATATATCTTGAATGGGGGTCATGTGATAGGTGGCTCCACTATCCACGATCCAAATAGGAGATGATATGTTCAGTCGAGTAGTGTGGGCCATTGCGGTCGCCTCATCAGGAGACAACTCATAAATGTGAAATAAACTTGAGATTTGTGATGTCTCCACGAAGATGAGGTGAGTCTCATGTCCAAGAGACTAGTAAGACATGCCCTCTAGAGTTGAGAATGAGATTGATTGTGATGGCTAATCGGTGGAAGTGTGGGTTTCGCCTTGGTACTTGACTAAGGGGTGGAGGTTCGAGTCTTTTTGGATTGTATAAGTACTATGAGATTGAACAACCAAGTGTAATGTAGTAGTTGATACTCAAAATCATATATATAGGCATGGTGGGTTGTGAGATCATGGTGTGAAGAAATGACAGTTGTAAAAGCAAACCAGAGAGAGTAGGGTTTACAGGTGGAAACACAGAGTGTGTATGGCAAGCATTGAGAGAGGAGATAAACACAGAAGAAGATGATGATGAGGCATTGAATCACACTATGTGAACAAAGTTGATTCAACGGACTCGAAGATTTAAAGATAACTGCAATATCTTGTCTCAATCAGGTGGCATACCTTAAGGGAATCTACACAATGAAGGGAACAAAACATAGTTCTCCCGATAGTAGGATATTGAAGATGTATATTAAAGGTGAAAAACAATTGTCGAGGGAGCGGAACATAGTCCTCTAATGCCGTCAGAGTTGAGGAAGAAGATCACCAGCTACAAATGTGTACTTCGGAAGATGAGGATCAACAAGACAGCTTGCTAGATGAGAAAATCCAATCCCTAATGGAGCAAGAATTCCAAAACACAGGTGTTTGAGGTTGTAGGTGCCTGCCAGAGTCATTGCTGATGTTAGGGAGGTGTCGGACTACGAAACATAACCTGAGAGGCTGATGCCAGGTGGAGAGTACTATCGCTAGGTAGAGGGAGGTGATTTGGCAGTAAAAACACAAGTGCGTGTTGATGCCAAATGGAGAGGATGGTCCTCAAGTGGAGGAAGAGAATCTGCAACAAAAAATGCAGACACAATCTAATGCTAGATGGTGGAGATGGCCTCTAGGTGGAGAAAGAGAATCTGCAACCCAAAACGTAGCTTGGAAGGTGTGGAAGATAGGGTGCTTGGTGCAAGGAGAGATGTAGGCCACGAATTTCAATGTCCTCCGGGTGGGGTGTGAGTAGTAGTGATAGAACGTTGAAAGGAATCAATGTGGGGTGTGTATTAGAATGACCGAGGAAGAATGAGTGTGGGATAGGATGGAATGGGTGAAGCCAGTGCCATATATATATGCATAGATTGTCTAGGAGTGAAGAGAGTGTTGGAAGGTCACATCCACTATGTGAGAATGAATATGATGGTGTTCATAGGGGGAAAAAACCCTTCTCTAGCTAGAAGGTAAAAAGTGTCCATGGATAAGGGAGCATTTCACACAAGAATGTAGAAGGAACATGATAAGTGTAACAAACCCCCCTTGAGTAAATGATGTGAACCTATACGGGGAATTGGTGGATCAATCCCCAAATGGTATAAAGCGTGGAGCCTTGTGAAAGGCTTCAAACTTCTCTCTTGAGAGAGCTTTCGTAAACATATTTGCCAAGTTGTCCTGTGTAGGGACATAAACCAAGTCAATCTCGCGTGCATGGAGTGTTTCGACCAAAAGATGTCTAAGCAATACACATTCCAATGTAGCTGTAAATGTTGCTTTGTATTTAGCTTCATAGCTAGATGTGGCCACTGTAGACTGCTTCTTGCTCCGTTGCAAGAAATGCATGAATCACCAAGCATGAAACAATTGCTACTAGTGGACACTCGTGTCAAAACAACCAGCCCAATCACTATTTGGAAATGCATGCAAGCAAGGAATGGTGCCTTTAGGATTAAAAAAGCCCAATGTTTGAGTTGCTTTAAGATAACAAAAGACACGTTTCATTGCTTGCCAATTTGTAGTACTTGGGCTGTGCATAAAGTGTGCCAATTGAGAGACCCCAAACTAAATATTTTGCCATTTATTACACAAATATAATAAACAGCCAAGAGCTTGTTGAAAATCATAAAATGGTTCTCGTGCATCCTCAAGTGTAAACCTATGGCTTGTCTCAATGGGAATAGAGATAGGCTTACAATGTTGCATATGAAAACACTCAAGAAGTTGCCCAATGTACTTAAGACTGTTGCAAAATAATGCCCCCCCTCAATTATAGTAAACTATATATCAAGATAGTAGTATAAGTGGCCAAGATTTGCCACATTAAACACATGCTGCAATTCAGCTTTTAAGGCTGAAATATGTGTCTCATGAGGTCTAGTCAACAACATGTCATCCACATAAAGAATGAGAATCAAGAGGCTCTCCCCATCTTTGCAGACATAAAGTGTGCTTTCAGTGTGTGAATTACTGAAGCCAAGAGCAATCAAGTGTGCATGTATCTTCTCATACCATGCCCTAGATGCTTGCTTTAAACCATAGAAGCCTTATGCAAACGGCATACTTTGCTTTTTGACCATTTCCGAACAAAGGCAGGAGGTTGAGTGACATAAACCTCCTCATGAAGATCACCATTCAGAAAAGCAATCTTCACATTCAATTGGTGCACATGCCAATCATAACGAGCAGCCAAAGCAATGACATTGTGAATGGTGGCTATATGTGGGGTGCAAATGTCTCATCATAGCCAATCTTGTGGTGTTGGACATACCCTTTGGCAACAAGACGTGCCTTGTAGTGATTAATGCTACTATGAGATCTATGTTTTAATTTGTAAACCCACTTAGTGCCTATAGCATGTTTGCCAACAAGCAAGTCACGTAACTCCCATGTGCCATTTTTATCGATAGAGTTTAACTCTGACAGCATAGCTGCTATCCAATGTTCGTTTTGTAAAGCATCGTATAGAGAAACAGGTTCCAAATAGCAGCCCTCTCATTGGCCACTTCATAATTAGCAATGCCATTGATCAATGGGCTGAAAATTAGGCTGCTGTTCAACATGTGTTTGCTGCTAATTTTGTTGATGTAAACCCTCAATAGGTTGCTGAAATTGACCAAAATCAGGTGCACTTTGCTGAAATAAAGGCAACAAATTGTCAAACATGTTTGTAGGCCCAACATTGGACTGATTTTTGCAGTCCATGAAGGATTGACCAGCATGTTGAGTGAATTCCACATCTCTGCTAACAAAAATCTTGTTGGTGGAGGGTTGGTACAAGCTGTATCCTTTACTTTCTGCATATAACCAATAAAAATGCATTTGACAACCTTGTCTTCCAATGTATTTCTTTGTGGCTGTGGCACCAGAGCATATGCTAAACAACCAAAGATAGAGATATGTGACACCATTGGTTTCTGGCCATTCCAAGTCTCATAAGGCATACATTCAGCCAATGCTTTAGTTGGGTTGTGATTTGGCAGGTACACTGCACACATGATAGCATCAAGCCAAAACTTTGGGGGCAGCTTATTGTGTGACGGCATACAATGTGTTATTTCCATCAAAATAGGATTTTTTTTCTTTCAGCCACACTGTTTTATTGAGGTGTGTAAGTTGTAGTATAATGATAGATAATGCCCCTTTCAGCCAAGGAGGTGTTGAACTCCGGTGCCATATATTCTTTCTCTCGATCAGTACGTAGTGTAATCAGCTTGCATCTACTACCATTTTTAGCCAAGGCCAAGAATGTTTTAAAGCATGCAAACACTTCGGATTTGTGCTTTAAACCATATTCCCAATAACGAGTCATGTCATCAATGAAAGCAATAGAGTACAAGTATCCTTCGATGGATTTGACATGCATGGGCCCACAAACATTACTATGCATAAGCTGCAATTTTTGATTAGCATGCATAGAACCGCCCTTGGAAAATAAAGTACAATGCATTTTGCCAAGTACATAACTTTCACATACATTGTGAGTATGTGCTTTCAACAGAGGGGAAAATCGAGTATCATATTATTGCTTTTTATGTGAAGCAAAGTGCCATAATTAAGATGACCAAACCGAGCATGCCATAATAGAGTGTTTTTCACAATGGTAGCATCAACTTGTAATGTATCCTTTGATGCTCTCCTCTCATATAAATTAAGTTGATAGAGTTTGTTATACAAAATACTAGTGATAATGAGGGCATTCCTATCACTATAGTCATAGACATTGCATCAATCCATGTGGAATTTAACCACAAAACCAACATATACAATGGTTGAAACTGAAAGCAAAATTTTCTTTATGCCTGGCACATACAAGACCTTTTCAAGCATGATAGTTTTCCCATCCACTACAATAATGGGAATTTGACCGATGCCTTGAATTGCATATGAAGCATTGTTTGTACATATAATGAATCCCCCCTTTTGTACATTTGTATATGATACAAACAAGTTGTTAAAGGACGTTATGTGCTTAGAAGTGCCACTGTCAAAATACCATGTGTTGTAACTTTTAGCAAGTGAAAGACTATGCTCATGTGAAGAAGGATCATACAAACAATCCAAAACTAAGGCATAAGATTGACCAATGTTCAAGCTTGCCAAATGTGTAGTTGCATCCTTTGCAATTGCTGAATTTTCATCAATACTCATGCCCGATTATTTCCTCTTTTCACTTGCCATCCTCTTTTTGCATTCTTTGATAATATGCCCCTTCTTCCTGCAATAATTGCCTCTCTTTTTCTTAGCACCATCATCCTTGGTGCTTGAGGAGTCCATAGAAGAACCTGCTTTGCCTTTTCCCTTTGAGTTTGAGGGCTGCCATGACTTCCCTTTGTTTTGATGGCTGGTTGCAAATGCTTGATTATCCATATTTATAGCCCATTGCATCTCAACTAATCTGTTGTGAGAGGTGCAGGAGAAGCTGGAGTTGAAGATCCACTGGTGATTGTGGATGAGCTTGAAGAACCAATGACATTCTGTATAGTCGGGCCTACAAGCCTAACTTTTGAACCACACACAACCCCAAAGCTGCTTGGCAACAAGCACATGCTTCATTATGTATACCCACGGGAGATAATTAGTGCCATCCAATTCGTCGGAGTTCCCACTGATGTGTGCAAATGTTGATGTAGAAGGTGTAATTGGCCTCAATGTTGGTGAATTTGGGAAAATTTTACAAAAGCCTTAAATTTAATTGGTGAAATTTGAGCTCGAATGTGAAAAGTCCCGAATTTTGGTGCAAGATTGAGCAAATTTTGAGAACAGAATGTAGAATCTCCAAAATTTTGGTGGGATTCGAGGTTTTCAAGCAAAGGCTCAAAATTTTGGAAGAAATTTGGGAGAAATTTGTATTTGTTGTAAAATTTTCAAATTTTGTGCTTGATAGGGGCATTGCACACGAACATGAGCAATGCACACGAACATGAGCAATTTTGTGCTTGATAGGGGCATTGCACACGAACATGAGCAATTTAAAAGAGGCTTAATACTAACTAAGGTTTGGGGCACTGAATATTTTAATATTTTATTCAGTCAGTTGTTGGGCAGAAGAGATGTGTGCAGTGAATCGGTGCTTGATTGTTGGGCAGACTGCTAGAGCACGTGCGCAATTAGGAATAACTATCGGCTAACTGGGCGAAAGACTCGTTGGCTATCAGGTAGAAGCGATGTGGCGCAGGGCTTTAATCGACAAGTAGGAAAAGGACTATCCAGGAGGTTGTGACAGTCTTATCAAGGCGGCAGGTATGAGGCAAGTGCTAACGATTCTAGTTTCTGGTCAGTACGACATGTTGGGTGAAATGCAAGAGGCAAATAGCTAAAGGATGGTGTGATGTGTAGAGCATGCACATGGATAAGTGGGTGTGGTGGGATAAAACTATTGGCGCAGACTTGAGTTAGTGTTGTTGAGGTGAATTGATGGCACACAATACGAGGAGTGCGACAGGTGGCCGAGTTTGAGTTGAAGGTGGCATACAGACTAAGAAGGAGAGTAGCCGAGCTCAAGGCTCAATAGTGGCTATGGCTATGTGTGAGCAAAATGGTGGTGGCTGAGAGATATAGCTCTGATAACATTCTTAGGTTAGGGTTGAGTAGCACGTGCATACTCGCACACACTCACAACAGGGTCGAGCCATGCTAATTGGTTTTCACTTTTCTTCTTACGCTTTAAGTAGTGCTTGAGAACTTCCTTATTCTCCTAACTAGGTCTTGCATTTGATACAAGAGATGGTCTCTTGTCCTTCCCTTGGTGATAGGCAAGATTCCCATTACTAAAGGCTATAATTATCTTGACACTTGGCAAGTGTATTATTATGCCCTGTAATCCATTTCACATTTAGCCTCATATTTGAAAGTTCTTTCAAGTAGGACTTTTTTCCCTACATCTTCTCAATTAGGTGCAACATATTAAATATTAAGATACCAAGTATCACATCCACTGACGGGTGTTTACATGGGGAAAGACACTTCTCTAGCTAGAAGGTAAAAAGTGTCAGTGGATAAGGGAGCTTTCACATTGGAACATAAGAGAAACATGATAAGTGTAAAAAAAGTCTCTTGGGTGGTACTCCAACTCTCTCAGGAGGTGCTTAGAAAACCTTTTTTGGGGGTCGTAAACGAAAACAAAAAATGGAAATGGAGGGAAATGATATTGAATAGTATGGTTTCTCAACACATGGTGGGTTGTGAGATCACTTGCTGCACAAAATGGAAGTATTTTCTAAACAGCTTACTAACAAACAATGTGACTTGGTCATCAGGGGACTTAGAAGCCCTTGAGTGGAGTACTCGGCGAGGAGGTGCTGATACTCCACCGATTAGTGATTTTGAAACTTTGAAGCTCATGGTGGAGATTTAAATGATCGGTTTTATCTTGAGCTAAATAGCAGTCAGTCAAGTGTTTCCATTGGTGTGGTGCTAGGTTAAAGTGTTGTAGTTGTGAGTGGAATTTGAATAAAAGACCTTGCATTAGCTTGACAATAGCGGAAGCATTTCTAGCCTTTCATGTTTGAACAAACTTAGGTGGAACTTGTAGTGAGTTAGATTCGGGTTGCAACCCTTGGACAAGATCCCACAAGTTCTGTGAGTCAAGAACATGCCTCATGAGATTTGAACTAGCGGTATAGTTAGACCCATTAAAATGAGTCTTATTAGAAAAAGCATGCTTGGCGGATCATGTGATGAATTGTGTGGTGTCTCATAGTATGGATAGGGAGGGGGATAGCAAAAAAGGTTGGAGAGGGATCCGGACGTGCATGTGGTGGAGACATGGGGACTCTCAAACTCTGTGCAACTGTCGATGGAGGCACAATAGCAGAACTAGAAGGTCCACTAGGAATTTCCATAGAGGCAAATTGTGGTATCAAGTGCTCAACATTGGACGATTGGGTAAGTTGGGGTAGGGACCCCATGTTGGGTGTAACCCAAAGGTGCATAAGATGGAGGCTGAGCACCACTTGAAACTGAAGGTATAGAGATCTTGAAGGTTGTCCATATGTTTGAAGAGCCCCTTGGTATGGTGTGTGTAGTGATATGAGGTGTGTAATATGCAAAGATGAATGGTGTGAAAGATAATGGTGATGCAACGGAAGAAGTGGGTGGGACGGATAAGCTTTGCAATGAAGATGCATTAAATTGATTTGATTAGTGGATGAAAATTGAAATGAAGATGATGATGCCGAATGCAATGAAGAAGAAACACTATACTCAATCCTACTTTAAGAAGCAAAATTGAAAGAAGGAAAGGAGGAAGAAAAGTTATCAATCTTTTTCTTACGATCACCCCTTCTTGTATTAATATACATGAGTGGATCTTCAATGGGTTATCGTGATCAACATATGGCACTCTAGCTTCATCTTGATCTTTACCAACATGCTGCAGAGGCGATGTAGCAAAAGAAATAGAAGAAGGGACAAAAGTAGGAACTTGTGTACCTTGTGTCGAAGTAGGAGAGATGGGCTGAAAGTAAGGAACATATTTTGGATCTTTCTCTCCAAGAGGGGGGACACATCCCTAATGGAGGTCTTGATAGCCTTGCAACATTATCGGATTTATATGCAACATTTGGTGAGAGCGAATCAAGTAGACCTTCTTCATGCAGTTATTAAAAGGCTTGTTGATGCAGGTGCTTAGACTTCTTGGCTTTATGAGCCAAGATTGAGTGTAGCTCCTCATCTATGATGGAATAATGATGCGTGTCTCCAACGTAGTCAGAAGGATCTCCAACCGTGTTGGAACCTTTTGGAGTTGGCAATGGATGCCACTCTTGCCTAGTTCTCGGCATAGGCTCCTTTGGGACTGAGTAGGTGTGGAAGTGTTCGATATCATCTTCCCTTTTGTAGTTCTTGCTTTGAGGTGAGCTTTCTAATCAAGGGCCTAGGTTTCTTTTGTTGGGTATCTCACACGCCTTACTTACGCCTACGCTCATATGGGAGTGTGCGGGTGATCACTAGGACACTGGGGCACTTTTTACTCTCGGTAGGAGAGGTTTTTTCCCCCAGATTATGTGTACTATTTTGTATGTGCTTGTGGTGCACACTTATGGGCACTTACTGTGTTCGGGTGTGAACAGCCCCTTATAACCCTAAGGTATAAGGGTTATCATTTGTACTTTCAGTTTACACTCTATTCAGTACTATCGCATTGGGTATCGTGCTCAACTCTGTCTCTCACTCTCACACTGTCTACTGCACTTCAGCTGCACCTCGATCCTCTCCCATCTGACATTTGGTATCAGAGCTGGTCAGCAGCTCTGTTCGGTTCCCGAGGACTTGCGTCAGCACTGACAGCTCGTCAGTACCTGTCTGGTACAGCACGTGCAGCCTGTACCTTCGTCAGCAGCCACGTCACTTGCAGCTCAGTCCTGCCCGTCAACAGTCGTCCACATCTGCAGACGTCTTCAGTCCAGGCGCAGCCTTCTCTGCCCAGCGCGCTGGTTGCAGACGCCCCCAGCGCCACCTGCCCAGCGTGTCCGTCAGACCACCGTCAGTCCACCCGTCACACGCGACTGACCTGCGCCCGCCCGTCAACGTCACGTGCAGCCCGCAAGTCTGACAACAGCCCGCCTGTCGCCGTTTTTAAACTCCACGTCAGCAGCCCGTCGCCTGCCCTGTCCACGTCGCCTGCCCTGTCCACGTCGCTGCCTTCTACGTTGGCCCGCCAGTCAACGTCCTGCCCACTTCGTCAAACGACGCCCGCCAGACCACCGTTTTGACCACACGCCAGTCTGCTCTGCACGCCCAGGTAAAATTTTCAAAATTATTGTTATTTCAGCCCAGAATAAAATTCTGGAAGCGGCGGTTCACACGCAGTTGGCACAGATTTACTGGAAAAGTAAATTTCATGCAAATTTCTGACTGAATGGTCAGAAATTTTGGGGCTTTTGTGTATTTGGAGGACAGATGCATTTAAACTGCTGATACAGTCACAGACCGACTGTTTTTAACAGAGATTTTGGCAAAATTTTGGGGATTTATTCATAACAGTGTTGCACTGCACTGTTTGCACATTGGAAAACGTGCTGTGTCTGTCTGTGACACATTGAATGCACATTTTGGGGCTTTTGTAACAGACATTTGTGACAGAAATTTTGGGCAGAAAATTTTGGGGCTTTTGATGTTTTAGTGCTGCTGAGCACTAATTGCACCTTGGGAAGCGTGCATCAGTGACAGTTTTTGTGACAGAGTACCCTTTGCACATTAATTGCAGACTTGTGTTTGCTGCAATTTCTGGAAATTTGCAGATTTCCAGCCCGTACTGCATTGACATTGCTCTATTGCCTTTTGGGAAATAATGGCAAATCAGGGAGGAGATGTATTCACCTATGTGTCCAAGGAAGACCGATTGGATGGGAACAATTATTCCCTTTGGTCTTTCATGATGAAGAATGTATTAGTGGCAAAAAATTTGTGGGATTATGTCAGTGGAGAGGAAGCACGACCGGGAGTTGTGGCTCCCGCTACTCCTCCTCCAGGAGGACGTGCAAGAGGGCAACCTCAGCCCCCTCCACCTCACCCCGCTCAGCCACTTCCCCCAAGAACTGCAGCTCAGAAAACTTGGGATACACGGGATGCACAGGCTATGTCGCTGATTGCATTGGCAGTTCAGCGTTCTATCATTCCTCATATTCGTTCAGCAGCTTCTTCACAAGAAGCTTGGTTGATATTGGAGCAGATGTTTGCAGGAAAGAATGAGACTCGCATCTCTTTCTTGAAGAAAGAGCTAGAGACTCTAAAGATGAATGAGGGTGATTCTATGCAGGATCATCTCAACAAAATTCAGGACTTGCGGGAGCAACTCATGAATGTGGATGAGTACTACTCAGATGCGCAGCTGATTTCTACGACATTGAATTCACTGGCTCCCTCTTACTTGGCTTTTCATACTGCCTTGAACCTCACTATGAGGATTTCGAAAGAGCCCATCACTTTCATTCAGCTTGTCAGTTTGCTTCTAGAGGAAGAGCAAACTAGACGGAACAGTGGTGTGGATGGTATAGCCTCTGAGCAGGCTTTTATGTCAAGGCAGAAGGGTAAAAACAGCCAAGGGAAAAATGCTTCGCAGATTTCTGGTAGTAGTAACACTTCACAGACAAGTCAGAAACAGGGGGGCACGCAAGCCAAGAAAGGAAAATGCCATTACTGCAAGAAGCCTGGCCACTACATCACTGAGTGCAGGAAGCGCATCGCCAAAGAGAAGAAGAAGGAGTCAGGGATGTCTGTTTCTGCAGCTCCTTCCACTGCTAGTGAGTCCGCGTCCTTTGTTGCAGACAGGGACTATTGTTTTTACACTTGCAGTTATGATGTCTCTTGGGCTGATAGAGCATTTAGCTCTACAGAAGATGCTGACACTTGGTTCTTTGACAGTGGTGCTTCACGGCATATCACATCTCGTAGAGATTTGTTTGCTTCTCTTGGTGCACCTCCCGTTGGGAAGTCTGTTCAGTGTGCTAATAATGCATCATACCCTGTTCGTGGTATTGGGGAGATTCAGCTTACAGCCATTGATGGCTCTATTCTCCGCCTACAGGATGCTTTGTATGTGCCTGGCATTAAGAAGAATCTGCTTTCCATTTCTTCTATGGCACGCTGTGGTTTGCAGGTCACCTTTGATGATGACCGTTGCATGGTCCGTGACAAGGAACACATGACATTGGTCTTGACAGGTTCTCTGTGTCATGGGTTATATGAGTTGGATGATCTTTCGGTAGATCAGTCTGCATATTTGACATCCACTCTTACTCCTGCTATGTTAGAGGCAGAGTTATGGCATGCTCGTTTGGGGCATGTAAACTATGGCAGCTTGATGCTATTACAGCGTACTCAGATGTTGGATGGATTACCTCTCTTGGAGAGACCTCCTGAGCATTTATGCGAGGGTTGCATTTTGGGGAAAATGCATCGTTTCTCTTTTCCCCGTGATGTTGCTTTTAGAGCAACAGCTAGATTGCAGCTTGTGCATTCGGATGTTTGTGGGCCCATGCAGACACAGCCATTGGGTGGTTGTTACTATTTTGTAACATTTATTGATGACTTTACACGTTTGTGCTGGGTCTACTGCTTGAAAAAGAAGTCAGAAGTGTATGATGCATTTTTGGCTTTCAGTGCACTTGTGGAAACTCAGTCTGGTTGGAAGATTAAGACTCTCCGTTCGGACCGAGGGGGGGAATACATGTCCTCTATGCTGAATTCTTATTTGCAGCAGAAGGGCATTATCCATCAGTACACTACTGCATATACTCCACAGCAGAATGGGGTAGCAGAGAGGAAAAATCGGTCACTCATGGAGATGGCCAGATGTATGCTGAAGGCAAAGAGTTTGCCTCATAGTTTTTGGATGGAAGCCGTCATGTGCGCTTGCCACATTTTGAACAGATGCCCTACCAAGGCCTTGAAAACCGTCACACCTTTTGAGGCTTGGCACAGCCGCAAACCTTCTGTTGGCCACTTCCGTACTTTTGGGTGTCTTGCATATGCCCATATTCCACAGGTACTTCGAAAGAAGTTGGACAACAAGGCTGTAAAATGCATCTTTATGGGATATAGCAGCGAAAGCAAAGGCTACAGACTCTATGATCCCGTGACCAAGAAGGTTTTTGTCAGCAGGGATGTTGTATTTGATGAAAAATCAGAATTATCCTTGGCTGGTTTTGATACATATCAGGCTGCCCGTGATGTCTTTGAAGGGCTGCTGCCCATCACATTTGGTGATTCAGCTGGTACTTCAGCAAATGAACCTAATGTTCAGCCAGCTGCTCTTATGGAACATGCAGTAAATCAGCACATTGCTGAAACTGAAATTCAGCAGGAACTTGTACACAGTCAGGAAGCAAGACAGGTGCCTAGATGGTACACGCAGACTATGAGAGATAGTCATTTGGAAACACCCTTGGCTGGTCGTACTCGAAGGCAAACTCGACTGCATGATTCAGCACATTCCATGGAGTTTGTTATGGCAGCATGTACTCATGATAATGAGGAGCCTGAATGTTTTGAGGATGCACAACGTGTGCATTGGATGGCAGCCATGCAAGCTGAATTGGATTCTATTCATAAAAATCATACTTGGGATTTGGTGTCTTTGCCAGTTGGCAAGCGTGCCATTGGTACGAAATGGGTCTACAAATTGAAAAGGAATGCAGATGGATCCATAGATAAGTACAAGGCACGGCTGGCAGCTAAAGGCTACGCACAGAAAAAGGGCATTGACTATGAGGAGACCTTTGCTCCTACCTCCCGTATGACGACCATTCGGTCTATGATTGCCTTGGCTGCACATTTTGGTTGGAAAGTGCATCAGCTGGATATAAAGACTGCATTCTTACATGGGGAACTTCAGGAAGAAGTGTATGTACAGCAGCCCATTGGTTTTGCAGTTGAAGGCTCAGAAAATTTAGTATGCAAGCTGAAAAAAGCTCTATATGGTTTGAAACAAGCTCCACGAGCTTGGTACGCAAAGATAGATGCCTTCTTGCTTAGTCAGGGGTTTGTAAACAGCCCATCTGAGTCTACCCTTTATGTACATAAAGAGGGGGGATCCATGCTGATTTTGTGTCTATATGTAGACGACCTTTTGCTCACTGGAACACGTGCTGATCAGATTTCAGCATTCAAAAATAATTTACAGCAAACTTTTGACATGTCTGACTTGGGTATTTTGCACTATTACTTGGGCATCCAGTTTGTACATGATGCTAGAGGCATTGGATTATGTCAGTCAAGGTACATTGGGCAACTTCTTGAGAAGTTTGGCTTACAGGATTGCAAGCCAGTTTGTACACCCATGGAACCTGGGCTCAAACTGTCATTACATGATGACAGTGATTTGTTTGATATCCATACTTATGCTCCAGCAGTGGGATGTCTCATCTATCTATGCCACACTCGGCCAGACATACAGTTTGCCGTTTCAGTTTTGAGCAGGTACATGCATCAGCCTCGTATGTCGCATTGGCAAGCTGTGAAGCGTGTGTTTCGTTACTTGCAGGGTACTAGAGCTCTTGGATTGCTTTATGCCAAGGGGGGACCACTGCAGTTACATGCTTACAGTGACTCTGATTGGGCTGGTGATTTTGATACTCGTCACTCCACTAGTGGCAATTGTTTCTTTCTTGGCTCGTCATGCATTTCTTGGCTTAGCAAGAAACAATCCACTGTTGCCACGTCGTCATGTGAAGCTGAGTACAAGGCAGCCTTCACTACTGCAGTTGAGTGCGTATGGCTTAGACACTTACTTGCTGATTTGGATGTATCTGTTACGGAGCCTACTCCTTTATATACTGACAGTCAGAGTGCCATTGCAGTGGCACGGAACCCTGTGTTTCATGCTCGCACGAAACACATAGAGATTCACTACCACTTTGTCAGAGAGAGGCTACATGCAGGTGATATCAGCCTTGTCTACTGTCCTACCACCAGCAATGTGGCAGACATCTTCACCAAAGCTCTTCCACGAGACAAATTTGAAGCATTTCGCGATGCTTTGAATTTGACGCCCTTTGGTGGCGGATGATCCTTGTACACTTGATCACTCTTCACTCCAGGGGGGTTTGTTGGGTATCTCACACGCCTTACTTACGCCTACGCTCATATGGGAGTGTGCGGGTGATCACTAGGACACTGGGGCACTTTTTACTCTCGGTAGGAGAGGTTTTTTCCCCCAGATTATGTGTACTATTTTGTATGTGCTTGTGGTGCACACTTATGGGCACTTACTGTGTTCGGGTGTGAACAGCCCCTTATAACCCTAAGGTATAAGGGTTATCATTTGTACTTTCAGTTTACACTCTATTCAGTACTATCGCATTGGGTATCGTGCTCAACTCTGTCTCTCACTCTCACACTGTCTACTGCACTTCAGCTGCACCTCGATCCTCTCCCATCTGACATCTTTAGTGAGTACCTAGCTTTGATACAATGTAAATAAATGCTCTACCATAGAAAACACAAAAAAACAATCGTATGACAAATGCATAGGTTGATATAGAATACAATTAGGGTTAGGGTAACATAGAGACATGAATACAATGAATAATGAAGAATGAATATTGAATAGAATACAATGGTCAATGTAGCAAACACACTATGCAATGAAGAATATTGATCCTCGACACTCATGTTCGGAGGACTGGGGCAAAGTGTGAGCTGGAGAGTATATCATACTTTGATGGATCCCGAAACACAGCAAGGCAGCCTCCATGAGTGTTTGTGGCAGCAGCAAACGCAACAATGGATGCTGGATTAGTGTTGATAGATGGGCAGAAGACAAGGTAGAATCAGCAAATGCAGTTGATGATGATGATGATGATGATGTGGCAGCTGTATGGATGGCTGAACAGCAAAAAATGCAGTTCTGCAACAACTTTCCCAAGTAGGGTGGTAGTAGGCTGATCGAAACGCAATAGTTTTTTGGCGTGGACAGCAGTTCCAGGCTAGGCCACAACATCGAAGGGCTGAATGTCAAAAGTGGATGCATCAATGGAAGCGTATACGTATGCTGAAATAGATAGATGAACACAAGGCATGCAAAAGAAGAGAACTCAAAAGAAGACTCGGGAAATGGAATCCATATACCAAAACATGAGACAGTCGCATATAACATGAATCATTGGCCGCGTGGGCACTAGTAGTGGCTCTTCTCTCCAATTAGGACCTCCAGGTGATGAATGACAATGACCGAGGAGGAGGAGCACAATATATAGGCAATAAATATGCCATAAACCGCAGCTAGTCGGCAAGGATTAAATGTTGGTTGACTAGCGTAAAATGCCCTAAAATGCCACAAATAAAAAGCTGGATAAAATGCCTAAATACATAGAATTATCTTGGTGCCCTAGCACACTAGATCACATTCACAGACTCAACCATGAACTGACATATTTGCCAACACTGAAATTTGATAAACGCAGGTTGATAGGTCCACTGGTAGCAGTCACCAGCTAATGTAGGGGTTGGATAGGCTAAAACTCCTCTGTAAATAGCAATAGGGGCTGGACAGTAGGTGGTGCCAAATGGTAGGTATTAGTGATGGACAGCTCCGGTTGAGATATTCTCCATGAACAAGGCGTGGATAGTAAAGAGAGAGCACTTGCAAGCTGCAAAAACGAGATTTTGTTTTTCTCATTCTTCTGCAGGTGCACACTCCAACTTCAGCATTCTTCTTTGCCTTAGGTGCTGTTGGCTGCATGTTTTGTCTCCATCTCCGTCTCCGGTGTTGTCATCATTTTTCAAGTTGGATTCGGTGCCCTCATTGGCACTTTGGGTTGCATGCAGGGATTGATCAGTCCACCATTGTATTTAGCATTCTTTCTAGATTCATCATTCTTTCTAGATGCAATGCAGATTTCTCTTTCTTCCTGCTGTCTTTCTCTTCTCCTTTTCTCTTTATGCTTGTGTTCCTCTTTCGTTGCGCACTCACATGGTATTAGAGCCTAAGTGAGGGCATGGAGGTTTCCTTCAAAGAAGACCAACCTATTGCTAAAAACACAAATTTTCAGTATACTGTTTGTTATAGAAAACATAGATTTTTTGCGATTGCTTGAGATATAGCTGATTATTCTATCCGTTCAGGCTCTTCTACAGCCAAATGCAGTAGATCTAGTATGTCTGGACTCTGTGTAGGTTTAGAGACATGGAATTCCAAATATCACTAGTTCCGATGCTTTGATGACCCAGATGAGGAGCCTATTTATACTATCTGTGATAGGCAATGTGATCATTGCAAAGATTGGAGGCTAGAGCCCCATTCTCAATGGGAATCCTCTCTTGACCCTCTCTTGACAAGTCATATATATCGGAGCAGCCATCTCCTTCTCCCTCTCTTCATGTCTCCCATAGGTTTACCATTAGAATACATTTGTGTCCATATCACCTTGGAGAAGAAGCTTCACATGCTCTCAGTTGATGATTCTCCTGCTATGATGGACCACATCAACAAAATGGAGGATATGAGGGATGAGCTCACATCCCTTGGATGGATGATATCTTTGGAGGATATGGCCATGGTTCTTCTTACCCAATTGGTATCTCCTAAGTATGATGTCTTTTACACCGGTCTTTTAACATCGAGAGTGGGCAAGACTTCTCTTTGGGAAGAGGTAACTCTACTTGGCTTGGAGGATGACAAGCGTCTTAAAGAGATAGGAGCGAGTTGATCCGGCTCCACTAAAGCTTTTACTGTAGGTATAGGAGGGCGAACAAGAAGGCAAATAAGAACAAGAAACAGAACGAGAAGAAGGATGAGAAAAAGTTCTAAGCCCAAGTGCCCACTCAGTGGAAAGGGCACTCATCTTGAGGTGAAATGTTGGCAAGAAGCCAAAGAATGGTTTGAAGGAATCGAAGGCTACCCTTGCTACTATCGAGTCTATTTTGTTGCATCTATTTGAGGTGGATTGTACTGCTCTTGCTTCCTCCATTGAGAAGAAGCCATGGCTCATTGACAGTGATGAGTATAAGAAGGACATCGAGGAGGTGCAAAGGACTAAGGAGCTGGGACTCCTCCTTTATCAACAGCATTTCTACATCTAGAAGTGTTTTAGCCTTCTATATAGGATCCTTTAGATACAACATTGATAACCCCATAGTCTTGAGAGTGATTGTGGACAGTGGCACTTCATGCCACATGACCCCCTTCTAGATGATATTGTCTATATGCATCCGATACATGGGCACATTTTGATTGGTGACAATTCTTTAGCCTTGATATAGGAAAAAGGTGATATGCAGCTTATTTCAGATAGGCATGGTTCGATGCACATGCACATTCTGATTGGTGACAACTCTTTAGTCTTGATACATGAAAAATGTGATATGCAGCCTATTTCGGAGGGTCTTTATGTACCATGCTTGGTGTATCATCTTCTTTCCATTGGTAAGATTTGGGAACTTGGCCTTGGGGTTGAGTTTGACACAGATTATTTCAGAAATCTTGATGGCAAGACAAGATAGGTATTGTGCTAGGGGCACGAGGAAAATGGCATCTACAAGATGTTGCTAGATGTTGGGATGAGACATTCGCCGCGTGTATCTTGCATCCGAGGTAAACAACATAGAGATGCAATTCCCTGCAAGGATTCAAGATAGGCAAAGGAGCCCTTGGAGCTTGTTTCTATAGATTTGTGTAAACCTATGTAGATTGAGTCTCGTAATGGGAGTCTTTATTGTATGTTGATTGTGGATGATTACAACAAGATGACATGAGCTTATTTTTTGGCATTAAAATAAGAAGCTCTCTCTCTCTCTCTCTCTCTCTCTCTTTAAAGATTGGCTTAACTTTGAGGAGAATTGCTTAGGAGGGAAACTTAAGACAATGAGACCTAACAATGGTAGAGAGCTTGGAATGAGAAATATAGACTCATTCCTTTGAGAGCAGTTGGGGTATTAAAGATCTATCTTTGACCCAAATTTGTATGTCAATGGCCTAGGACTGTGGCATGTTCTATGCTAACCAACATTGTACTCTTAGAGAACTTCAGGAGGGCATGTGGGTTTACCTTAAAGTCCTAAAGAGCTCCGATTCAATGACTACCAGCAAGTGCTATAGATTATCTTTGAGGTATTGTGGTCCTTTTTAGATTACCAAGAACATAAGTAGCATATTCTATGAGCTGGATTTACCTTCAGAAATCCGAGCTCACCCTATGTTCCACATGAGTTGTTTGAAAGAATGAATGGGGTAAGGTGAATTGATTGTTTTGATTGAGGAAGTCCCATGGCTTGAGGATATTGTTTGTTATGTTCCACTTGACCCCGAATTGGTTCTTGACATTAGGACTAAATGATCCCATCGAATTGTTTATTCGAGTATTTGGTCAAGTGGAAAAATAACTCGAAGGTGGAGGCTACTTGGGACTTGGTACGTTCATTGAAGAGTTGTTTTTCTCACTTCGTCTCTGAGGATATTGCTAAGGACAACAAATCATTCATAAGGGGGAAAGTGTTGTCCTTGGACATTCGGATGGGCGCTAGCAGCGATGGTCACTGTGTTCATGAAGTGACTTAGTGCAAATGCACCAAGAGCACTTTGGTATAGGGTAGTCGAGTCCTATTCATAAGACTCAAGGCCCTATGGTGCATATTCATTGTGTGATCACCACTCTTGGAATCTTGGCTGGTTGGCCGATGAATTTGTACATCGAGATGGTGTGGACTGCTGGTATAGGATGCCAACCCTTGGAATGCGGTTGTAACTCGGAGTGCTGCTAGCTTCCAAGCTTGGGGTTGAGCTTGCCATTTGGCTCTATGGGTGGTAGGTGAGTTTGATATACTCTAATAGCATTGCTATTTAGATTTAGTACCATATTTTATCATACCGTACAATATCCTCTCTCTCTCAAGCCTCACATTCTCTTTTTCTCTCGAGCCTCCTCTCTCTGTGTGAAGCTTACACTTCTCTTATTTGTACGATCATTTATGTACGATGTATCCACTCCCATCCATGTACTTGTAAGTTGTAATGCATGTTGCACATGTGGCATATGCCATAAAGGTTTTGGCATATTACCCTCAAGTATTCATCTTACATGCTCTAATATCATTGTTGTTTAGACTTTAAACATGTGTTCTATCATCTTTAGTCCATTTATCATATCATACAATATTGTATATTTTGTACTTGACAACTATGGACGATTGGGTCATTGAATTGGCTTTTGAACACTAGGATTGATTTGTGTTTTCCAGTTGGTTTGCTTGTAGGGTTTATGAGTGAGCCTAATAAGGTTCATTGTTAGGTTGCCTTGAGGATATTGCAGTTCATGAGGGGGACCCTGATTTAGGCTTATTTTATCTAGCAAGTGCAAGTGGTTTGGTTTTTGGGACCCGTGACCTAGGCCTATTTTATCCAGCATGGGGGGGGGGGGGGGGGGGGGGCTTGATCTAGGCCTATTTTATCTAGCAGGTGTAGATGTTTCGGTTTTGGTGTTACGAGGTTGGACAGGCTGGGTTGGTGATGTTGATCACAAGTGATCTCGACTCAAGGCTATTGCTTCCTTCTAGGTATAGGTTCGATTTCTTGTAGTAGCAAGAAGCAACCTACTCATCTACATAGACTGAGTAGTGAGCAGCTTGTTCTACCACTTGTGAGTCCGTTTGGCTTTAGAGGTGGTTGTTGGAGGAGCTTGGTTGTTGAGAGACAAGGGCTACCACCCTACTATGTGATAGTGAGAGTTGCATAGCCTTGGAAGTTGGCATAGAATGCCACATTTCATGCTAGGATGAAGCATATCAAGATACAATATCACTTCATTTGTGAGATCTTGGATGGGACCATTGATGTGGAGTATTGCAAGATAAGAGGATAATGTGGCAGATTTGTTTACCAAGGCTCTTTTTTAGGCCGTTTTTATTAGCATTCTAGATCCTTGATCCTTATTCTACGAACAGGGCAGGGGATTTATAGATTTGGATGCCTCTAGGATGGGCATAGGCGTGGTTAGGGAAGACTAGGGCAGTTTATGCAGCATCACATTGTACAGGAGCATTTTAGGCAGCAGTTTTGTGCAGTGTTCTAGGTACGCAGGAGATGTAAGACGACGTGCAATAGTAGTCGTATAGCAAGTAGGTGCCACGTGGTAGCCTGCATAGGAAGATCGCAGTGGCTGATTATTTTGGTGTAGTTTGGCCATTTTATGTAGCAATTGGCTAGTTTCTACTGGAGGATCTGATCTGTTTTATTATTTTATTATGCCCTATTTAGGGCATGGCCTGCCCCTAGTCACTTCCATCTTTGTTTTGTGCAGATTGAGAGAGAGTGTTCCAGCTGTTCATATTCTTACATCCCTTTGCACATACTGTCTTTTGTTTTCAATATACATTTAATGCAGCCTTCAACAATCTCCTCTCTCTCTCTCTCTTTCTCTCGCTTTGTGCTATGTACAAATTTTGCAAAACCATGGATAGGCTTGACAATGGCATGGACTTTTGCCAAAACTGCTCATTGAGGCACAAGTGCTTCATGGCTTTGGCCGCCTTTGTTTCATGCTCGTCCCACTCATTCCATAGAGTGGACACCATTGTCTGGACCGCACTTGGTAAAGGCACTAGAGCAACAATCACATTTAAGCAAAGTGATTTGAAGAAGGCTTCTTCAACTCGAGTGTGCTATGTTTGTGATACATTGCAAGCACCTTTACCTTTACTGTGAAGAAGGTGACAATTGATGTAGCTTTGCAGACCACCCTCTTCACCCACTTGAGCTTCCCGATGTCTTCCATGAGCAAGTCCAAACAATGACTTGCACATGGAGTCCACACAATTGTGGGGAACTCGGCCTCAAGCAAGTGGCCCATGTGATGACAATTTGTTGTATTGTTGATAACAACTTGCGCCACATTTGAGGAGCTCATCTACAACCACAAATTATAATACTTAAAGAGAGAAAGAGAGAGTTGAGTCTTGAAAGATTCAACTTCAAGAATCAAGATTCAAAAAAGATAGAGGTTTGGGGGGGGGGAAGAGAGAATCGCGATAGATATTAGAGACAATATGGAGATAGATGATTAAGAATAATGAAAGAAAGTGAAACAAATTTAAAAGACAATGTATACCTCAATGATAGCTTGCCGAATGTGGAGTCTAGATAAATGCGCTTGTTGTTTTTCTTCCCCTCTTAGTGGTGTCTACGACTCGCAAAAGTTGTTAGCCTACCTATGCTAGTCATGTCAGTCAGTCATCTCCTGGTTGTGAGCTCCTGCCAGAGTCTGATAGAGACATAGGAGCTCTTAGTTTAGGTGCATTTTCTTTGTTTGTCGGCTTCTTGTGTAAATTCCTAGGCTAGTTCCTGCTTTCCTGCTTTCCACAGTCTACCTACACCTGTAGGACATTGTCATTGTCATTTGGGATTTCTCTAGGGTCTCCCCTATTTTTCTAGCATTTTTCTCTTGGATAATATTTATAGCCACATCCCCCACTTGGGGCAAACACACACTCTTCAGTCTTCAGTCTCCAGTTTTTTATTTGCAGGTGTACACTCCGATACTCCGACTCTCCATGCTTGGTGTTGCCATTGTGATCTGGTGCCCTCATTTATGCTTTGGGCTAGGTGCAAGGATTGATTAGCCCATTCCCATTCTATCCACATTCTTCTTCAATCAGTGCAATATTCTTCCTTCATCTTTCACTTCCTCTCTCTCTCTCTCTCTCTCTCTCTCTCTCTCTCTCTCCCCTTCTCTTTTTGTTCGTTTTTCTCTTCCATTGTGCACTCACATGTTATCATTGCCTAAATGGGGATACAATCTAGAGATTTCTTGTAGAAGAACAGGTTTTCATTGCGGAAGAGCAGCCCAAATCTTCAAAATGCAGATTTTCAGCCTGTGTTTGCTGCATTTAGTGTCTAGAGAGCTGGTTTAGTCCCTAGTCGACCCTTCTGGAGACCAGGCGTCATCATCTAGGACCTAGCGACCTTGATTAAACATCAGGCGGCTCCAATTTTTTAGCATTTTGCAGCAAACTCAAATTTGCATTTTGCAAGTGATAGCTTTTTGCATAGGCAACAACTTTCTGACATAGGTGATAGCTTTCTGGTGTAGGCGACCCCCTTTTGGTGGCAGACGACAACCTTTCTTTGACAAACACAGCTTTCTGGGTGATTGTAGAATTGCACCGTTCCCTTTCTATTCATCTATCACAAAAGGCTCCATTGCCAATGAAGATGCCATCCTTGATACCTTGAGTGCCCTCAGTGTAGATACCTATCTTATGTTCATTACTTAAAGAATACAAACTCTATGGTTTTAACTATTCATCGCGGTTGTGTAAGATAGAGTGCATACTCGATACCTTTGATTTTTGGGCTCTTGTTTTTTATTCTATTCCTCATCCTAAGGAGGATCCAATAGATGGGACTTCTATGGACCGAGTAGCCTTGTGGGATTGCCTTAATTCTTGCACCCAATCCTTTCTCTTTAGGAGTTTGTAGGATTTTGTCCTTTTGTGCTCGTAGGTTGAAGAACGCGACAGAAGTGTGAAAGAAGCGCACGTCTTTGTACTAGCACAAGATGTTTTCCTACAAGATTTCCCCTGAGAAGAAGTTGTAGATGCTCAGTCTTGATGACTCCTCCTTTATGAAGGAGCACATTATGAAGATGGAGGACATGAGGGGTGATCTTGCCCCTTTTGGTTGGATGATATCCTCCAAAGACATACATGGCTATGATCCTTTTGACTCAGTTGCCATCTGCTCGGTTCAATATCTTCTACACTAGCCTTATCACATCGAGGACCTGCGACACACTTATGGGAGGGGTTTTTTTTTTGTCTTGGAGCATGACGAGCGACTCAAAGAGGTTGGAGCTAGTGGTTTTGGCTCCACCAAGGCGCATTTACTGTAGGTACAGGTAGAGAGAAGAAGAAGAAGAAGATGGAGGCCAAGGACAAGAAGTAGGAGGAGGAGGAGAACCCAAGTGCCCACATTGTGGGAAGGGGAGTTATTTGGAGGAGAAGTGTTGGCAAAAGTACCCGCATTTGAAGCCAAAGAGAAGGATTCAAAGGATACGAAGGTTGCCCCTGCGACGAGAGAGTTTGTCTTTGTGTATGTATTTGCCGAGGAGGATATAACTCTTGCTTCTTCCACTTGGGAGAAGCCTTGGCTCATTGACGGTGGGGCCTCTTTTCACATGCCTATAGACATGATTGACTTTAGGACTTGATATGTCAGAGGGGACACTGTCACCATTGGTGACAATTCTATTATTCCAGTTTGCGGGGTGGGGATTATTCCTTTATTGCCAGATATGTAGTCTTCTTTGGCCATAGTTCTCTATGTATTGGATTTAGGTTTTAACATATTGTTTGTTCATGGTCTTACATGGCTTAGTACCCATGTGGTATTTACATAAGATGTGGTGACAGTGGAGAATGCTTCTATAGGTGCCGCTCTTTGGATAGGATCCCAAGTGGGTGGGCTTTGCACGCTCATAGCCTTAGCTGTGAAGTCTTCCCATGAGCTTGGGCTGCTTTGGTATGCTTGTTATGGTCATCTAAATTTTGATGCTATACGACAGGCTTCTCGGAAGAATATGGTGGAGGGACTTCGTGATTTCCTTTCTATTCGCACTTTGTACCCTAGCTGTTTGGGGGGCAAGTAACATGAGCAGCCTCATCCCTAGGTTGCGACTAGGAGGGCTTCTACCTCGCTTGACTTGGTTCATACCGACCTTTGCGGACCTATGGGCACGGCTTCCCTTGGGACGGCCAAGTATTTAATGCTGATTATTGATGACTTCAGTCATTATGTGTGGCCTTATTTTTTGGAGTACAAGAGCGAGTGGAAGGTGTTTGTGGAGGCATACTCTCGTTTTTGCAAGTGGAAGGTGTTTTTGGAGAGACAAACTACTTCCAAAGTTCGTGGCGTACAAGCAGATCATGGTGGAGAGTTTACTTCTAACCTCTTTTCTTAGTTATTCAAGGATCACGGCAATCGGATGGAGAATACCTATCTGGATACACCTTTGGAGAATGGTGTGGTGGAGTGTGTGAATCAGACCATGCTAGAGATGGCCCGATCCATGTTGGAGCATTAAGGTCTTTCTCATACTCTTTGGGGTGAGGCGGTGGCTATTGTAGTTAACATTTGAAACTGCTTCCTGACTTTGTATTACAAGATATGACTCCCTACAAGGCTCGCTTTGGTTGAAAGCCCTTCATGTCTCACTTCTGTATCTTTGGATGTGATGCATTTGCCCATGTGGACAAGAAGAAGAGGAAGGTGAAACTTGACTTGAAGTGAGACATGAAAGTCCAGGAAGCTCATTTTCGTGGGCTATAGCACTTCCACGAAGGGCTATCGACTCTACGACTTGTAGACATGGAAGCTTGAGGTGAGCAAAGATGTGATCTTTGACGAGGTTGTGGCCTTGAAGGATCCTATTGATGGTTCTCGTACAAGTGATTCTTCATCATCGACTGACACTTTCCCATCTTCAGTTCCTCTTTGTGAGGATATGCTAGGGTTTGCATCGAGGAAACATAGCATGTACGACCAAGATTGAAACACAAAGACTCAGACAGAGACAAGCAAAAATCAAATCCTAAACGCAAAACGCAAAAACTCAAAACTTAAACACAGAGACAAACATAGAGAGAAGAAACTCTGAAGTGAATAAATGCTGTAAATGAATGTAAGAGTGTATAGAGTGACCAAGGGCAGGGCAATGCGGTGTTGGAGAGTGACATCCACCGGAGACGGATTCCAAGTGTAGTGACCACTGGTTAGAGTGTGGAAGTTGAGGAAATCACCAATTGCTGATCATCGGAGGGTTTGATGACTGAGGCGACAGCAGGGAAGGTGCTTGGCGGAGAAGAGGATCGTAGCAGGAAGCTGCAAATGTAGTTATAGGATGGCCTCCTGCAGGAAGAAGATGGTTGCCAGCTGCCGCCTAGGGGTGAAAAGCCCGAACGCAAATTGTAGGGCTAACTCTTGATGATGAGGGAGGGCTGCCACCTATCACTTGGCTGATGGAGAGTCAAATATACAAAGAAGGAGGTAGTGTGTGGGTCAGTGATGGTAGATGGACCAAACACGGCAGAGGAGCGAGAATCTGCATTGAAGGGGTGAGAGTGAATGGTGGGCAGCGTGTCTATTTATAGATGTTGAAGGGTACCCCAAAAAAATAGGGTTTTGGGGGATCACTGAAACTCTCTTGAACCGCGCGCCAAATTTGCATTTTTCATGAACTAAGCATGTTTTGGGGCTGTTTAAAAATGCTACTTAGTTGTAAAGCCTGTTTTAGCTTAACACTCTCCTTCCTTTCAAGTTGCCTCTTAGCACCCCTTCTTTGTCTTTGGTTCCTTCCCCTCCTTCTCCACCCTCTACTCTGGCTTTCCTACCACCTTTGACGGATGCGACTACTACTTCTTCATCGCATATTTCCACCCCTTAAGCCTCCCCTCTGGAGTTTTCTAAGGCTAATTAGCCGTTAGAGGGGGAGCCTTCTTCAGATGAGGAGGATTTACCTTTCCTTGGTGAGGGGGAGTCCCTATCATACATAGGTGCATTACAAGTTCCAGAGGCTACTCAATCTCCCTCGCAACATGATGAGCCTATTTGGATACCTCATTAGTACCGCTAGCTCATGCAAGATTTTGGTGTTTCTCACTTTCTTGCTTCTCCTATAGGTCCACATAAATTAGCTCGCTTACAAGCTGAGCAGACTAGTTCACTTTGTGTAAACTATGCTCTTATGTCACAAATTCTTCATGCTAGTGAGTCTATTATAGTTAAGGATGCTCTTGCATAGGATTTTTGGCATCATGCCATGCAGGAGGAGCTCAATTCTATTGAGCATAATCAGACTTAACAGTTGGTTCCATGTCCTTCAAAGTGGAAAGTGATAGGTTTGAAGTGAGTCTATAAGACCAAGTACCTTGTAGATGGTTCCTTGGATAAGCACAAATTTAGGCTTGTAGCCGGGCTTTGCTCAGAGGAGGGCAGGTTTGGACTATTTTGAGACTTTTGCACGTACCGCTTGGATATCTACTATTTGGGCTATCTTGGCTCTTGTGGCCCATTACCACTGACCTCTTTATAAGATGGACATAAAGTCTACCTTTTTGAATGGTGTCCTTGAGGAGGAGATTTGTGTTTCATAGCCCCAGATTTTCTTGTGCAGGGAAAGGAGGACCATGTCTGCAGATTGTCGAAGGCTCTCTATGGCGTAAAGCAGGCTCCTCATTCTTGGTACCACAGGATTGATTGGCTCTTTTTACAGAGTGGCTTCCATCAATTGGCTCATGATTCCAACCTATACTTCAAGGTTGAGGGTGACAGGCGTACTTTGCTTATGTTTTATGCGGATGATCTTATCATTATAGGGAGCTGTACTTCGGAGGCTGATCGTACTTTGGAGATTTTGCGATAGGAGTTTGACACGATGGATCTGGGATTCTACATTTATTTCTTGCTCGCGCATTCTTCATTATTTATAGGGGACTTGATTCTATGGAATCATGTATGAAGAAGGGGTTACTCTCTTGTTGGAGTGATTTTAATTGGGCAGGTGATGTGGATTCGAGACCATTCACTATAGGTTATACCTTCTTCCGTGGATTGGGAGTTGTCTCGTGGAGTAGCAAGAAGTAGCCTACTATGGCCTTTTTTCTACAGAGAGAGATTATCATGCATTCTATTCTACCGCTATGGAGGCAGTTTGGCTTCGCTACATGTTGCCGGAGGCTAGCTTTCCTTAGCTTGGACCTACGGAGCTACATGTCAACAACCAGAGTGCTCTAGCTTTGGAGAACAACCCTATGTTTCATGCTCATACGAAGCACATCGAGGTTCAGTATCACTATGTTTGCAATCGGGTCGTGGATTCTGAGTTAGTGGTAGCCTATTGTTTCATGGAGGACAATGTAGCAGATCTCTTCACAAGGCTTGGCCCAAGGCTTCTATCTTCATCACATGAGATTGTTAGGTCTTTGGACACTCCTATGATCTGAGAGGGGGTGTTGGCTTGCCTATGTTAGTCATGTAAGTCTGTCGTCTCCTAGTTTTGAGCTTTTGCTAGAGTCTAATGGAGATATAGGAGCTTTGGCAGTTTAGGTGCATTTCCTTTATTTGTCAACTTTCTGTGCGCATTTCTAGGCCAGTTTATGCTTTTCAGAGTTGCTGTCTATACTTGCCGGACATTACCATTGTCATCTAGGATTTTTGGGGTATCCCTTATTTTTCTGGCATTTTTTTCTTTAGGGACCAACATTTATTTTTGGTTGGCCAATTTTTTGATGTTTTGGCTATTTATAGCTGCATCCCCCACTAGGCAAACACACATTCTTTAGTCTCTAGTCTTCTGTTTGCAGGTGCATACTCCAACTCTCCGTGCTTGGTGCTACCATCGTCATTAGCTTGATTTGGTGCCCTCACTAACGCTTTGGGCTGAATGTAGGGATTGATTAGTCCATTCCCATTGTATCAACATTTTTCTTCAGTCAGCACAATATTCTTTCTTCATCTTTTGCTCTCTCTTTCTCTCTCTCTCTTTGCTTCTCTTTGTGTTTTTGTTTCTCTTCTATTGCGCACTCTCATAAAAGTAAGTGCCGAGTGAACATGAGACGAGTACGTTGATGATACCTGAGTTCTTGTGATCACTCCATCTGTTGATGATATCCCATTTCTTGTGATCACTCCATATGTTGGTGAGAATGGAGCAACCATATTTTGTCCACGTGGCCCGAATTTAATCAAGGGCTCTATCAATCATCTCCTTCTATTCATCAATCTTTTTCATCCGCTTCCAATGTGCATTTCTAGACCAGTCTTTGCTTTTCATTGGCTTCATGTGTGCATTTGCAAGCCAATTTTTACTTTTTTGTGTGCATTTATTTATTTATTGGCTTCTTGTGTGCATTCCCGAGCCAATTTCTACTTTTCACAGTTTGTCTATACTTGCTGGACATTGTCATTGTCATTTGGGATTTTTTTGGGGTCTCCTCTATTTTTATGGCATTTTTCTTTCCAGTGGTTGATCAATTTTTTGGTGTTTTGGCTATTTATAGCTGCATCCCCCACTTGGCAGACACACTCTTTAGTCTCAAGTCTTCTATTTGTAGATGCACACTTCAACTCTCCGTACTTGGTGCTGCCATTGTCATCAACCTGATCTAGTGTCCTGACTAATGCTTTGGGCTACGTGTAGGGATTGCTTAGTCCATTCCCATTGTATTAATATTCTTCTTCAGTTAGCACAATATTCTTTCTTCATCTTTTGCTTGCTCTCTTTATCTCTCTCTCTCTCTCTCTCTGTGCTACTCTCTATATTTGCCTTTCTCTTCCACTGCGCACTCTTACAAAAGTACGTGCAGAGTGAACATGAGACGAGTATGTTGATGATACCCCATTTCTTGTGATCACTCCATCCGTTGGCGAGAATGGAGCAACCATATTTTGTCCATACGGTCCGAATAGAATCAAGGGCTCTATCAATCATCTCCTTCTGTTCGTCAATCTTTTTCGTCCTCATGTCATTGTATGTGACACTGCTCCATCCTTCGTATGGACCCACATTGTCAATGGATTTTACTATACTCTTCCATTGCTCTTGCTTTAGGACATTGAATGCAAGATTGCACTCAATCATTGTGCATACAATTTCAATGTTTGCAAGTCGTTGCTTGATCCATGCACATGACTGGGAGCTTGAAAGAGAGAGCATTGCCTCTCTGGTTTCGCATAGGCCTCCTCTTTCTGTCTTTTGTCAGAGTTGGATATAGATGTGAAAGGTAACCGATCCATGTACATGGACAGAAGCTTAAGAGAGAGGCGATTGCCTCTCTAGTGTTACATAGGCCTTCTCTTTCTGTCTTTTGTCAAAGTTGGATGTAGATGTGGAGCCCCTGCTACCAATGGTAGAGGCCTCACCTACGTCGGTTGAAGATACACCCACTTTCGATACTTCCTTGTTAGTTGGCATATGTGTGGATCCCCTTCTTATCTCAGCAATAATCTCCTTGGTAATGATTTGAGGGATTTCCTTGCATGGAGCAACTTACCCCCCTCGTCTTGGAAAGATGTTGAAGAAGTTAGGTTGCACCACTTGTGCAGCGCTTCCCGCAATAGTTGCATGTCCAATGGTGGGAGTTGAACTTCTTTGTCTCTCTCTCCACATGGATGGCGTGCAAATTGAAGGCCTTATACTTCTCACGGGTCATGATGCCGATGGAGAGAAAGGGTCACGAGTGAGAGAGAGGTGAAGAAAACTTCTAGGGTTTGTATTGCAAAAACATTGAGTGTATGACCAGGACAGAAACACAAAGAGATAGACACAGACACAAAAAGCAAAACTCAAACCCTAAATACAAAACTCGAAACTGAAACTCAGAAACTTAAACGCAAATAAAAGAAGGGAGAGAAGAACACAACTCTGAAGTGAATGAATACTGTAAATGAATGTAAGAGTGGACAGATACTCAAAGGCAGAGCAAAGTGTCAGAGAGTGACGTCCACTGGAGACGGATTCCAAGTCTGTGACCATCGGTCGGAGTGTAGGATGGAGAGGATGCAGCAAACACAAGTGTCAGGAGGACTTGGAGCACCAATAAATGCAAGTTGATAGTTGTCGCCTAATGAGGAGGAGTTGTTGCTTGGAGAGAAGACACCAAACACAAGCTATAGATGCAGTCGCCACGTGCTGCCAGGTGATGAAGAGGTTCAAACTCAGTAGCAGATGGTTGCTTGATGAGGAAGATGGGCTGCTACCTGTTGCCTACACATCGGAGGTGCAAACTCACCAAAGGGAAGGTGTGGCAGTAGATGTTGGGACTGGACAACCACGTGTGTGTAGACTAATGGCTGAAATCTTCACTCAAGGGTGAAAAAAGGTTGTCTTGCGTGCTTACCAAACTGACATGCGTCACACACTTCATGAAATTTTGCAACTCTAAAAGTAGGTAACCCTGTAATCAATCCTTTGGAGTGTATTAATCTTAGTCTTTGCATATTTGCATGTCCTATATATTTATGCTATATTTCAATGTCTGCAATTCCTTCTTTTTCTTTAGCATACATAGCAATATTTATTGTAGGAATTCCAGTATCTAAAGTGAACATGCGGCGAACTCTACTTTTGCAACCAATTTGCACTTCTCATTAAAGTCTTTTACAAAATAACCTTTTGTATTAAATTGAACCTGCAACCCTTGCTCTACCATTTTTCCAATAGACACTAAATTCTTTGTGATGGATGGCACATGTAATATATCTGATAAACTCTTTGTCTGGCCATTATGCAAGGACAAGGAAACCTTTCCAATGTGTGAAATTGAGTGGTGTGAATCATCACCTGTTTGTACATAATCTGAATTTTGTAAATCTTGCATCTCTTCAAACCATTTAGCATAACTAGTCATATGATTAGATGCACCTAAATTGACATATCCTGCATCATCATGTGTCCCATTTCTTGCATCTCTCCAAACCATTCAGCATGACTAGTCATATGATTAGATGCATCTAAATCGATATATCATACATTATCATATGTCCCATTTCCTGTAACAACATTCATCATATGTTGCATAACAAATAGTCACTCATTTTTTTCTTCATTCTGTTGTGAAGACGATGTATAGTTTTCTTGTTGCAATTTATCACTACGAATATATCTTTCTTAGCATAGCAATGGGTTATAATATGACCAGTTTTGTCACAATTGTGACAAACAATACCAGAATTGTCAAAACCTCTGTTTTGTCATCCACCTCTTTCTCTAGAGCTCCCCTTGCCTCTAAAGTTTTCATGGCCTTCTAAAAACTGCAATTTACCAAATTGCTGATTTAATATGTTTTGCAGGTTATAAGCAGGAGGTTCATACCATGATCTCTCAAAGAGGATCTGCCATGTCTCCTTTTTGAACTTAAGTAAAATGCTTGGACCTGTTTAGCATTTCTTTCAAATGAGTTACCCTGTATATTGATCTCTTCAGTAATTGTGAGAGAGATTGACTCATCAAAATCTGAAAATGACTTTTGTACATATACAGGAGTAACAAATGATTTCCAAGCCTTCTCATTATTAAGGCCACCCAAAGTAGATGAAACCAAATCATCATCATCAGGTATTGCATCAATCGCTGCCAAAGCATCTGCAATGTTTCTCACCTTCAAAACATACTCATTGACATACATTTTTCATTTTTTCAAAGTATTCAACTCTTACTTAAGTTGAATCTTCGGTGCCTTTGTATTTACTGAAAACATGTTCTAAAAAATTGTCCAAGTTCCATGTGAAGTTTTTGCATTCCTGATAGGCCTCAGCATAGCATTATCAATGACTGCAGATAGCCAATATATCACTTTTTGTCCTTTGCATTCCATTCTTTCCACGCCTTTAATTGATCTGCAGTCGCAAGGTTATTCATCTTTGGCTCCTTTTCTTCACTTAAAACAAACTCATAAAGGTATTCTTCAATTAAAAAGTTCGTCACACGGAACTTCCATGATGGGTAGTTATTCTTGTCCAACTTCTCAATGATGGGATTTCCACTGTTCTTTGCCATTGTCACAAAAATGATACCAAACAGCAAGCAAGTTTTCTGCAACCTTTTACAACAAGTGCACAACAATACACCAAGTAGCTTTTTTTACCAATTACTTAACAATACATGTAATTGCAACCTGTTTTTAGATAAAACTTATGTTTGTTTCTTGGCAAGCATCTTAAAAATTATAGATTTAAAATTTTGTAACTGGCAACAAGACATGTAGAGGAGTATCGGGTGGCAGTGGTTGAACACCGCCCATAGAATTGGCTAATTTTAATATGTAAATCAGCCAAGATCTACGCCCAGTAGGATAGCTCACTTTGTATGTTAGAGATTCTTTAGGAACATGAGCCTAGTACAATTGATGAGGCTCTTGCACAAGAGGTTTGACGGAGTGCTATGCAGGTTGAGCTTAATTCTATGGAGTGGAACCAGACTTAGGAGTTGGTTCCATGCTCCTAGAAGCAAAAGGTGATGTGTGAAGTGGATCTATAAGACAAAGTATCTTGGAGATGGATCCTTGAACAAGCATAAGGTACAACTTGTTGCAAAGAGACCAATGAGCAATGTTGTATTACTTAGGGACCTTCATACCTACAGCTTGGATATCCACTATTTGAGCTATCTTGGCTCTTGTAGCTCATCACCATTGGCTTGTTCTTTAGATGGATGTAAAGTCTACCTTTTTAAATGGCGTTTTGGAGGCGGAGATTTATGTCTCATAGTCTCTTGGTTTTATTGTGTAGGGGAAGGAGGGCCATGTTTACAAGTTGCGGAAGTGCCTCTATGGCTTGAAGTAAGCTTCTTAAGCTTGGTACCAAAGGGTTGGTTGATTCATCTTATAGAGTGGCTTCCATTGATGAGACGATGATCCCAATCTTTTATTACAAGGGTGATAGGTGTGTCTTGGTCATTTTGTATGTTGATGACCTTATTATCATAGGGGAGTGACTCACAAGAGGTTGATAGGGCTTGAGAGATCTTGAGACAAGAGTTCAACATAACAGGTCTGGGGTCGTGCACTTCTTCCTTGGTTTAGAGATTTATCAGATAGCATAGGCTATCTTCATATTCCAACACATGTACATCTTTGAATTACTTTTGGAGTTTGATCTGTGGCCTATTTCTTGTCCCGGTGATCCCCTTCCAGTGGTACAACTGCCTTGTTGGCTCATTGATTTGACTTATTCACACTTGGCTAGATATTTGATTTGTGGTAGCATTGTTATCTTTTTTTGTGAAGACTCCTACTCATGCTCAGTAGATAGCTGCTTTGTGCGTTCTACACTATCTACAAGGGACTTGATCCTACCAGAGTAGGCGATATGGATTCGAGATGATCCACTACAGGTTATATTCTCTCTCTTGGATGAGGAGCTATCTCGTGGAACAGTAAGAAGCAGCCTAATGTGGCCCTTTCTTCTACAAAGGTTGAGTATCGTGCTCTTTGTTCCACCCCTATGGAGGTAGTTTGGCTCCGTCAGATGTTGGTGGAGATTGGCTTTTTGTAGATAGGTCCCACTTAGTTGTGCGTGAATAACCAGAGTGCCTTAGCTTTGGCCAAGAACCTCGTGTTTCATGCTCGCACAAAGCACATAGAGGTTTAGTATCATTGTGTATGAGAGTGGATTGTGGATTCCAAGTTAGCAATGGTCTATTGTCCTATGGTGGACAATGCATTGGATCTCTTCACGAAACCTTTCCCAAGGCTTTTATGCTTCATCACATGAGATTGTTGAATCTTTAGACTCTCCCAAGTTCTGAGAGGGGGTATTGGCTTGCCTTATTTTGTTAGTCTGTCATGTCTTGGTTGTGAGCCTAGTTAGAGCATGACATGGATACTTCAAGCTCTTACTATGCTTTCTTCCAGTTTAGTGTGGTTTACTAGTGTTTGCCCAGCATGCTTTGATTTTTCCTAAGATGGCCACATCAGCATTTCTGAATTATTTTATTGCTGCAGATTTTGCGGCCATTTTGGCAGGTGGTTGGCCAGTTTGGTTGCATTTCAGCTCTTTACAGCTGATCAGATTTACTGGGGCAGATATCCACTTTCTGCCTTGTAGGTGCTCCATCAAGTAGCCAGAGTCCTCTCGGTCTTCGTCTCCGTCATGGACAGCAAGCTGCACACTCTATCGCCATCATCGTCACCATCTTCCGCACTGTCACCATCACCATCACCATCACCATCACCATCTCCATTATCGTGAGCGGTGCCCTCATTATTATTCAGCCTGCCCCAGTGCCCTCGTTGATGCCTTGGGCTGCGTGTAGGGACTAATCAGTCCTCATTGTATTCATCCTTCTTCTTTGTTCAATGGAAATCATTCTTCCCTCTTTACTTTCTCTTCTTCTCTCCTTTTCTCTCAGTATTCATGATTCTCTTCCATTGTGCACTCATATAGTCGGAACTTCAATGCATGGAATGCTAGAAATCAGCAAGAAGACGAAGATTTTGATGCTCATTTCAAGGCTTGGTTGCTAGTAGTAATGGGTACTGAAACTAGCCTTCCTCCTCAGAGAAGATGGCAATAACGTGATTAATTAATAATTACAAGTAAATAAATCACATAAATTGAAATGCATGCTTTACAACTTTAATTTGGAGAATGGACATCCCCTTGGTCCCAAACCTAGTGGCCCTCATAGTATTTCTTTATCTTTAATCACAAATGGATGGAGTACAAGTGAGATTCTCTAATCTCCTTTGCTAATTCAGGTGCCTCATGCTCTCATAAATGACTAGCAAGCCCTCAAACGGATTTTGAGACATCCCCCTAGGATCCAACTTACACACAAGACATGACTGAAGCCAAACTCACAATAAAGGGACTCGACATCAGACTTACCTTCGAGCCATAGAGCCTAACAGGCTTATCCCTGAGCATGGGAGCTAGGATTACTTCGAGCCACAACCACATATCAAGGGTTGGTGTATGGATACGTTGGCCAACGGGCCAAGAGTCTAAGAGTAGTGATCACACAATGAATGTGCACAACAGGGCCTTGAGCCCTATAAACAGGACTTGACTGTCCTATACCCAAAGTGCCCATAGTGCATTCGCTCTCAGTCACTCCATGACCACTATGACCAATGTTACTAGCACCCATCTCGATGTCTAGGAGCATAACAAATTTTCCCCTTGGTTCGCCCAAAAATTGGCATTCACCCCACTCCTTGAGAGAGATTTAACCGCAAATTTGATATTGACTTGCTAGCCTCTTGAATCTCATTGAAATTCTTTAATTTCAATGGTTGGAATTCAAGCCGAGGTAACTATCAAATCCTAAATTTTGTTTCCACGTACATTACATTGAAGAACAAATGACTTTCTTAGATCAGATAACACAAGGCATAGGATTTTCCTTTAGCTTCTCAAATGTTGAAATTTCCACTCCCGTCCACTTAAAAGGCACATCTTTCTTTTGAAGAGCATGCAATGGAGATGCAATTTCAACAAAAGTGTACACATACTTCCCATAATAGGGACATAGACCCAAGAAATTGCAGATCTCGTGCACATTCTTCAAAAGTGGCCATGAACGTATCGTGTCAACTTTTGAAGGATCCATAGGAATCCCATCAGTCAACACAATCTGGTCCATAAAGTGGATTTCATGGCAACTCACTCTTCTTGTCATTTATAACCAACGTTTGCTTACGTAACTCATTGAACACAATGCCCAAATGCTTTCTATACTTTGCCTTACTCTTTGAGTAGAGAATCATGTCATCAAGGAAAGTGCTCACAAATCCCCTATGTGGCCCGAAGATGTGATTCATCATTTGATTAAATGTGGAAGGAGCATTCATAAGTTCAAAAGGTATGACAAGAAACGCATACAACCTAAAAGATGTCATGAAAGTAGTCTTAGGCACATCCTCTAGTCTAATGCAAATCTGATGATAGCCACTTCTTAAATCAATACAATTGAATATGGATGCCCCCTACAAACTATCCATAACATCATCGATTTAAGGGATCAAAAATCTATTCTTAATCATGATTTTTAAGGCATGATAGTTAATGCACATAGGTCACAAATCATCCCTTTTTTGAACCAAAAGCACTAAAGAACAAAAGGGAGACGAGCTGGGCTGAATTGATATTTTTTCGAATAACTCATTGACTTGACTCATATCTCCTCTTGTTGGGCTTACTAGGAGGGCTACTTCTTGGGATAAGATCTATGCCATGATCTTCTGGCTTTTTTGTGGTACGTGCCCCAGTAATGACTGGAAAAGCAATGAGTATACATTTTTAGAAATAAAATGCGATTCTTTTCTAATTTAGACATGTTTCCAACAATTTCATTATCCATCTTATCCTTAGTGAAAACCAAGTATGCTAAAATGTAAATTTTCATTTCTTTAAAAAATGGTAGCAACCAATACAATGGGGACAGTTTCGCCTTTCAATTTTACATTTAGGATATAAGATTTTCCCTTGTGTTGAATAGTGATCACTTTAGCATGCTTATGAATCACTGCATGCACACGATTTATCCTCAAGTGGTGCAATGAAAAACTCTTCATTGTCCACATATCCTTCAATGTGCAAGCAAACCTTCTCAATGAGCGGTGTGATAGGCTTTGCATGGCCCTTGCATGCTATACCAACTTCTCCCATGGATTCTATCTCATTCTCTTTGATGCCTAAACAGACTGCCATGTCTGTGGAAATAAAGTTGGTTCATGTCCCATTATCAAAGAGATCAATGTATTATTTTGATCTCTAATTTTGTGCCATGCTCTGTATAACTCTGTAGCATCATCATTGGGTTGATCACTAACAACATCTAGCACCAAAGCTATGGATGTTTTGGGCTTTTCTGCCTTAGAATCCCCTTGATTTTCAGATTATCCAGCTTGCTGCCCATTGGGACAGTCAGCTATGTGACCCTCCTATTCATAAACAAAGCATTTATTTGCAGCCCTTAATTCCCTTCCTTGTGTAACTGTTTTCCAACCCTCTCTTGTTGTTTTGACCTCTTTCTAGCCTAACTTTTAGATCTCCCCCTTTTCTTAGCCTTTGAAAACTTCTTATTCGGTTTCTTACCACTATCTTGGAAGTGCAAATCTTTCCCATGTATCAAAGCATGAGGTATAGCAATTGTTTCTATGAGCTGAGATATGCTAGACATGATGGATTTAATGCAAAAATCCCTGATTTCTTTAGGCAGTCCACATACACACTATTTCACTTACTCATGAAGAGGAACAAGACAATAAGAAGTGATTGGTAGCAAGACATCCCGAAACTCCAAATTCTTGCATTGTGTTGCATCAAGCTATCATATTGTTCATGTCAGATGTACCAGTCAACCAATTCAATGCAAACATTTGCTTAAATTATACCCATGTTGATGGTGCTCTACTTTACAAGTTGCATTAAGTGTATGAACCACCGATGCAATGCATTTTTCTTCAAGAAAGTGGTTGCCTTCCGAATCTTAGAGGATTCAATGAAGTTGGCTCTCGAATAGGCTGCATAAAATTGCTAAGTAAAAGTCAAAAGCTTTCAGCCTATCTTGTTCACCCCCTTTTCCACCCTCATCATAGTCTTTTGTTGCCCCCTTTGGAAGTTAAGTTATCATATGCTAGATGTTGTAACAAGGGTGCACTTCGTGTATTTGCACTATGACCAGCACCGTACGAACCATTTGCATGAGCAGCACTCATTCCTTGAGTTCCATAAGCACAAGGGGTATAGTTGCATTACGATACATGCCTCTTTGTGTCCTAGGCATCATGTCAATGTTGCCATACATGGGGTTATACATATTTCTAACCATACTCGGATACATTGGGATTTGCACACTTGTTGTTGCATACCATAAGGAGTTGTGCCATTCATTTCTATATGCAGTCCTTGACCCACCATAGCTTGAAAAATGGTCCTACAATCGAAGTATTCTAGTTGCCCCATAATTACATGATACCTGATTGTCCTTTTGGTACATCTTTAGGTCATGGTGGTTGTGCTTTGGAAGCTTCTTGCTACCCAAATGCCTTTGAAGATGGCATCTTCTTCTTGATCTTGTTGTCCTTTTTGGGAGAATTCAAAAATCTGTCAAATTGAGGATCTTTGGCTAGTTGAACAAATATGTCAACTATTGTCTTTAATCGACCCTTGAACTAGTCATCATATTCTTCACCTCCTTGCTGGTCACCAGCATCTTGTGGCCTAGAAGGACATGCTTCTTGGTCAACAACCACATTTTCTTCTTGCTGTCCATGCTATAAACCTATTCCAAGATTAGGCATTGCATTTTCCCCTTCATTATCTTCATTTTCAAAATGAGGTGCATAATCTCTGCTTGATATCGTCTCACTATAAGAAGACATACTTGTTGTAAATGCCCAGTAGAACTCAATTTCAGCACTAGAGTAACACTTCTGACCTCCAATCAGGTGCCTCGAGCCCATCAAGTCAAGGGATTTGATGGTATCTTGGCAATAGAACCATGAAACTAGCCTTCCTTCTTGGAGAGGGTGGTAATAATCTGAATCAATAATTACAGTAAGTGAATAAATCACATAAACCAAAATGCAAACTAGTGGCCCTCGCAATATTTCTTTATCTCTAATTGCTAATGGATAGAGTACAACTGAGATTTTCTAATCTCCTCTACTAATCCAATTGCCTGTCGCTATCATAAATAACCAGCAAACCTTCAAACCAATTGGCCTCTTGAATCTCCTTGAAATTCTTCAATATTAGTTGCTAGAATTCAAGTATTAGACTCTCAATTTTGAGCACACTTTTCAAGGTAGCTGTGAAACCCTAATTTCTATTAAATTAGGGTTTAGAGCAGAGATTAGGTTAAATTTCCACCTCTAATGGTTTAAATGGTTGGATTTTGCTAAGGAAACTTGAACAATGGCTAGAGAATGAGAGAGAATGCTTTAGATAGAAATTTTGAGAGTTTCATCATGTAAATTCAAGCAAAATAGCTGTTGCCATGTCCCAGAAAGCCCTATATGCTATCGTCTACAACTTGGTGGTCAATTTTATCTGTCACTTGTCCTTTTGGAGCTATTGCCCCCTGTTTGGGCTCCTTCTCAGCTGTCACGTGTTCTTCTAGGGCAATGGCTACAGAATGACACAGAATGCTTTAGAGAGAAATTTCAGAGTTTCATTGTGTAACTTCAAGAAAAATAGCTGCTGCCCTATCCTAGAAAGCCCTATATGCTATTGCCTACAACCTGGGGGTCAAATTTATCTGTCACTAGTCCTTTTGGAGCTATTGCTCCCTGTTTGGGATTCTTCTCAGTTGTCACATGTTTCTCTAGGGCTCAAAATTGTTGTTGCTAGCTGTAAGATAGGTCTTTGGTGGCTGCAAATCACATCAACCACCTCTACTCTCTCTCTCACAACCTTCTCTAAGCTCCCAATGACTGGGATAGTCTTCCACGAGCTCTCAATTTCACTCATTTTAGGGCCTAGCAAATTAATCTAATCAGCCAATAATTAAATTGGCTAGGCCAATTTATCTCCCAAGTATCCTCAAGTACTTACTAGTCCCTAGACATGCATTAATCAATTAATTAGTTAATTAATTAGTCTTTTATATCACCAGTGACATTTATGGCCAATAAATTTTTCTAGGACAAAATCTAACACTAGGTAACACCTAGTATCTATGAGGCATAATGTATTACAACTTTTGCATTTGGCACCAACTATATCTTAGGGTCATAGGTCCCAGATTGTGAAATAACTAACCTACGTCTCATGTGCAAGTCACATTTGCGTATTTGATTAACTCTTTAATGAAACTTTAAGGCATCAAAATTTCATGTCCTCATGACGAGTACTTTGTTAAAGCTTACTAAAGATCCATGTTTTGCTGAATGCATAAAATCACCGAAGAAGGGCAGCAAGCATAAACATGAGAAAAGAAGGAAGCATCTCTTGATGGTTCTAGACAGCATGCATCAGGAAGGTAGAGGTGGCACAGCTTGAAAGTGCACCTGATGCTATGAATGAGCAGTTGCAAATGCTTGCTTTGGGGCAAGGACAATAAATGCCCAAGATTCTTGGTAATTCAGATATTATGCCTTTAGGACGACAAGGTTTGCATTTAAACATGGTACATTTGGGATACTTTGGAAATTGGAGGTGGATCCATGTTTCATCCTATCGCTGGTTATGGTACTCTCTCTGTTGGCACACATGGCACAAATGTATTTGGTACACAAGTGCATGGTCAAAAATATCGTGGATGTGATGTATTATGTATATTTGCAGTTGATGCAAGAGAAGTCCATTCGCATGAGTTATTTGACATAGATGTGGGACATGTGATGCATGGATGTTGGATTGACACATTGTTTATGTTGGGTGCTAGCACTAATTTGATTTGGTTTGGTTAGAGCTTGTTTTGACATTTGGTATACTCCCTTTGGTTTTGCCCTCAAGGTATTATGGACAATGGTCAGAAAGAATACCTCTAGTGGAGGAGGAAAGCTTTTATCTAAAAAGTGATGTATATTGTATGTTTATGAGATATCTTGACCAGAGATGATTCAGTACCTTGGTGTTGGGTGGTCTCTTCATTGACTCTGCCTACTTTTGTACAGTGTTATTTTAGTCATTTGACTTTTGTACTCTTTTAGTCATTTGATAATATAATCACTCATTATGGGGGAGAGAGAGAGAGAGAGAGAGGCATTTTACTTTGCTTTTGTTGGAACGAAAAACTATGCTAATCTCCCTTGAGCCCCCCACCACCACCCACAAAAAAAAAAAAACCACCAAAGCCAAAAAAAAAACTCCAGGACAAAAAAGAGAGAAGCCAAAAACGAAAAAATCCCCCAAAAGGAAAAGGAAAATCTGAACTCAAAGAGCCCTAGAGGTTGGATTGAACTTTAAATGCCCCAAAAAAAAGCTGGTTTTCATCAAGACAAACATGAAATTCAGCCCCATTTTTGGGAAATCCAGCCTGCAAAAAATACAGCAAAGGATGGTTTTTTGTGAACTTTGGATAACAGCGCCCCAGTTTCTTGATGAGAGCCATGAGGCGTAATGCATGTTTTAGTGAAAAGTAGATTGTAGCAGTGCTAGAAAAAAGGCAGTTATAAACTCGAAAGTTGTCCAAAAGTCCAACAGAAAAACGTAAACGCCAAATGTAAAAGCTGGAAAGCATCACATCGAACATAAATGCCAAAAGTAAAAGCTGGAAGACACGAAGCCTTAACTTTTCGGCAGAAAAACAAGACCGGAATCATCTACTCTCCTCTCGGCTCTAGCCATGTTCTTATTCTTTTTCAGAAGAAAACGAAAAACTATCAAGCTTGGAAGAGTTTTCTAAGGATAGGATAGTATAGGAGCCTGCCTGGAGTTGTTAGTTCCAACTCCGTGAGGAAGTAACGAATAACTTCCAAGTTGTCCTCGTGTGTGGAAATTCTCACTGGCGAGTCCAATTCTTGTTAAGTTGGTCTTTAGCTGTGCAATTGGACCGGAGAATGCAATTATTTTATTCCCTTGGAGTCGAACCAACATTAATAATGCCTTGGAAAACTCTTCCAAGCCTGGTAATTCGTGATATTAGTCTTACACAACTCTTCCAAGCAATAGAAGACTTTTGGGCGAGAGAGAGAGAGAGAGAGAGAGAGAGAGAGAGAGAGAGAGAGAGCAGAGCGCTTCAATCACAAGTTTAATTGTGGACGGGCAGAATGCAAATTAATGCAGCTTTGAATGATTAAATTGAACTGCAGGCGTGGCCATTCGTACCACCAGTTCATCGCTTGCGGCACCTAGGCTGGCGGCCATTGGCGGGTACGGGAAAAGTTGGTTTTGTGAGATCGTGGAATAGATTTCTTTTATATAACGAGTTTGTAGCTATATTCTTAGGGCAGAGGACACCAGCATACAACAAGTTAGCAAAGGAAAAGGTTAAGGTTGCTCTTACCAATGCAAAGCTTCTAGTAAACCTCGGAGGGAGGATTGTACCCTCAATGTGGTGTTTGTGTAATGTCTTGTTTGTTGATCCAAGTTAATTTGATCTGTTTGATTAGAGTTTACGATTCAATTACACGTACTTAGATCTTTTAATGGTTGTCGAGTGTATTCCTATGGAGCTTTATTTAATGAATAGTAGAGCAATATTTCTTTAATAATTTAACTAGTTAGCCAAACTTAGAACACACCAACACAAGCATGCACTCACCCAACCGTTCATATGCACTACACATGCACAAAAGATTTTTCTTGTGCACATGGGATGAGATGCATAAGGAGATGGTTGTAGTTTATTTGGATCGAGGCTGCGCTTAAACAGAGGAAGAGGCCTATTGAATTAGAAATGTGCAATTTGAGAAGAGCATAATCATAGAGCAACCAAGGAATCATCCCTTGGAAGAGTACCCACTAGTCTTCTTTGTGAGTCTCGATATATGTAAATTCTTTTTACTTTGATGCAAGTTGTATCGATGTATTTAACCATTGCTTAAATCTTTTTGCCATCCAAGAATCAGATGGCTCAATGTCAGGTTCCATTATTTGTTGAGGTGAGTACCAACACATTGCAAGATTTGTCTATAATAGAACTAGCAAATTGCTTGGTAAAGTGGACACACTACATGAGGTGATTATGTAGCAACATCATTTACCTGGTTGACGATTCATCAATATGACCTTGAAATGCGTTTTTAAAAGTAAGATACAATATTCAAGTGGTTCTAGTGTCCATTGGCATGGTCTCATCCACAATTGTGCCTCTAAAGGGCTAGGCATGTTGCATTGAATTGTTGAAACATTAATTGCTAGAATGCAAACAACCATTAGGATGGAAACTCTTCGTTTTAAATGTTGGCTTCATTGATCCAAAAGATTGAAGAAAGTGGTCAAGAATGGTTTGGATGGTGCTAATGATTTACACAAATAACCATTTGCAAAATAAGGAACATAACATAAAGAAGTGTAAATAGTGACCCATAAATTGCCTCAAATTGTTCATGTTACATATGGTATTTCAATATTAAGATAGGTGAAAGGGATAAAGTACATTAGCTAAAATGGACTCATGAGCCTTTTGCATAGTTGAATGTTGGCCATTTGCTTGCTAAATGCCTTAAACCAATTATGTCTCACATTGGATCCAAGTATGTAGAGTAGATGGTCTTTTATTTTAGCCCAATTAGCTACAATTAATGGCCAAATCAGTGGAACATATTATGCAAGTCTATTACATAAGTAGGTGTCAATAATATAATATGACCTTTAAGGTTTGTTAGCTTAACTAGTAATGTAGTAAGAAGTAATCCAAGTACATGTCTAGGTGTAAAACAATGCTACTACAAATGAGAACCTTTTGGTTTAACATCAATTTTGGCCAGAGTGATCTTGATCCTTGCAACATGTTTACATTGTCAAGGATGGTACGAAAAGGAAAGCTTTTGGTCTCACCTTGAAAAGACAAAGTTGGGCAGTGATAATGATCTGAATATGGAGGCCCTCAAGGCAATGCTTAAGAAGGGATGTGCTTTTTCTCAATGATGCATGATCATTTAAACTAAGGATTTAAAAAACTAGAAAATATCTTATAACAAATGTTCAATGCCCTTATGCCAAGGGTACCAACCCCTTAAGATGGTTTGGATTCTAAAACATTGATAAATCTAAGATTAATCAAGCAAAGTGACACCCCTTATGGATTGTGTCAATTGGATATGATGTGGAGATAATCAATAGATTAGAAATTGTTGCAATTTGAGAAAAACTTAATAAAGTCCCCTTGGTCAAAATGTGCAATAGTAGCCTCATCCTTGATGGGTGGGTTGTGAAAGCTAAAAACAAAGTACAAATAAAAAGATTCAACAAAACATATGAATGCATAAACAAAAATGAGAGGAATGCGATAGATCCACTAGTGTGCAAACAAAGCAAATATGGCATTCTTCTCCAAGATAGCATAGAGAAGCAAGAGTGCAGAATTCTTCTCAGAGATGTTCAAATAAAGGACTAGGCCATGTATGTAGGCATGAGGCTCCAGGCCCACTGTCGATTGAACCTGCATGTGATCGGCGCTGATCTCGAAGTTCTTTCTCGTCAAGTTGCGTGTGCCTCGCCTCTTAATGTCGAGTCCAGGTCCCATGAACGTGGGTGGCTTCTTAGTTAATGGGGGTCGCACTAGAAGAAGCCTTCAATGGCAGCCTTCATCAATGGCAGCCTTCAAGCCAATCCAGCACACCATTCTCCTTCCAAGTTCCCACCAACAGGCATTCTTGTATACGTCAGTTTTTTAAAGACGGTCGGACGCCTATCTCTGCGCGTCAGCTGGTATGGCTCCTGGATTACTAATAATGCATCTATTTCTATACACTTCTATTTTCCTAAAGATTTGTTTCCTCATTTGCGCTGCTTTCAGGGCTACCTAAGGCACACCACCTACCTGTAGTTGACATGATCTCCAGCATCCATGTGATATGCTATTTGGGGGCGGGGGTCCTCCTTCTCATGTCAGCTATTACTAACGCCGACATTGAGTGTGCGAGTGGGGTCAGCGTTGACGTGCGTTCTTGAACGAGAGGATACACTAATGATCCCCTCCATGCATGGTGCTGCTAGCTTGGTATTCTAGAAGTGTTCTAGAGCTATATTGAACGACACAATGGCCACTATCATATGGGAAAGCAATACCTTGCGACTGCTGCTGGCCGCTCATGGCCATCCAATATGCTACGTGATAAGGAATGTACCAACCGTCTACCCCTCCCCCCAAGCCTTCAGCAAACGGGTGCTCAACAGGTTGGGCCTACGTGAAGGCCTTGACAACAGTTGGCCTACCAGCTCCACCATATACCTCTCGGCCACTTGCCTCTGGTCTGCATGTATCGGTGCCTTAGAGACCCAACGTGCTTATAATCTTCCTTCCAATCACGAGGCTGACCTACTGTTTCCCCAACAAAGGATGCCGCCCTCGCACTCCCGTAGCAACGACACTTGCTCGGCTCAGGATACTCATCGGCATGGCCTCGCCACAGCGAACCCATCCATCCAGTTGCCAGTCTAACTGGTTATGAAAATTAGAAGGACCCCTAAAATGTGCAAGGTCTATGTACCCAATTCATCACCCGCCGCGCCCTTGTGCTAGGAGCCTGAAGCTCTCTCTGTCCAGGGGTATGCGGGTTGATAACATTAATTGTTCTTTTGATTTCTAGATTTCTAGATCAATCAATGTGCTCACTTATAACTGACGCTTTCGGTTATATGAACCAAAAAGCATGGGCCCGTGGTGGGGCCCATCCTAATATTCCCCCACTTGCTCGTCTTGGGGCTTATGTTGTGCCTACCATCATTTCTATGCCACTTATTTCCACATTACAGTGCCAACTCGGGCACTCCAGCCTATTTTGTGGCAGGTTGACACCACCCCCCAACCAATTCACTAACAGCTTGACAACTACTGAGTTGTACCACGGTCTCACTTTCTTTCTTTCTATTTTACTTGGTTGACTAACATGAGGTGCACCCCACTATTCACATTCCATATTCTATTCCACTGGCTTGAGTATGTCATGATAAAACCTAATACCCGGATTATCCTAGAGACCATAATTATACTAGATCTTAACGGTTCCTCCAAAAGTAACTTGGATCTTCACATGGTTGTTTAAAGTGTTGATAATTATTGCACTCCCAATGTACCTTTTGACTAATCGGAATACTCCCTTAGCTTGTGGCTCTCATTTTATAGCTAATGTGCATCTCATGCATTATTGCCACTATCTTTCAAAAGTGTGGTAGACGAGGTACGTGGTACTATCATCAAGGCAGCAAACTATGGGAACTTGCAAACATGAACAATGTATACAATTGGATATGGAGAAAGGACCAACAACCAAGTTTCTCCCTTGGCACTTGCAACATAGGTTTACTTGTATTCGTCCTCTAATCAATGTGGTTGGTTTTACAAGTATCAAGCACAACCTCTCTACATCCTCTCATGTGAAGTGATCATACTTGGATGTTTTGATTTCATGCATATGAAGTGATAAAAAGACCTCTAAGAACCTCTTCAAATCCACATAAGGAACAACGATGAAGAACAAAGTGCACCACAAAAAAGCACAACATAGGTTTATGCAAAGGTACGTCTTGAAAAACATAATGAGCTAGTATACAAACAATGTTTGGGATGTTTGGAGACCATTGCACACTAGTCACGTGATCCATTAACATATTCACTATATATAAGTGTGTAGCTACTCTAATAACATGAGTATGGCCAATGATTTCCTCATGTAAGCAAGGGCAAGGTTGATATATACATATATCTAATTACAAACCGATCACTCAAGATTTCAACACCCCTCTTCTAATGACAAGAGCATCAATATATCCTATTTGCATATGGACACATTCCACTTGGTGGGTGAATGCATATAGATATAAGAAAGTGAACATTAAAGGAGTCACAAGCCTTATAATTGAAGCACCAACATAGCTTAGGAGTTAGAGGATGGATATTGTGAGGAGGGGATTGCATTCTTCTAGATCTTGTGCTTTCTTTGAAGGATGCAAGCCTTCTTTTGCTTTTGTATACATGATAGATGTTTGAAATGAGGGAAGCATTAATAAGTGCACTTAAAACTATTTCTGAACTAATGAATAAGATTGATGTTCTTGAAAATATCAAGTCCTTGCAAGAAAATTACTACGCTTAAAGGAAACTTCGATAGCATTTAGAGAGAGAAAAAAACGACTAAAAATATAACCAACTTGTGTAACTAGTTTCCAAAAAGAGAATAAATCTTGCAAAAAGATATACCTCTAGCATATCAAGTGTTAATATCTAAGAGAACAAGGAGAGAGTCAAGATTTTAAAAGAAATTATGAAGAAAAATGACATTTTGAGGATTCTTCAATCACCAAATAATATAGATTTGATAGGTCGAACTTTCAAAGAGTTAGTGAAAGACTTAAAAGGGACTATAAAACCAGATGTAGTAGTAGAGACATGTGATACGGTACGCATCAGCTATAGAGATTATTGTGCTCTTTCCAAATTGTGGTTCCAAAACCTTAGTTATCATAGGATAAGTGTGTTTGGTTTGCCTTGACCTTTTACAGTTTCAATTCCTAAGACAGATATGAATCATAGGATTTCGCATGTTTTTAAGGAGTATATTCATATTAAAGGATTTATGCCCTATGAAAAGCAAAAAATAAAATCTATCTTTAAATACAACATATTTGAAGATATTTGGGTTAATCTTAAAAGATTGCAAATTGCAATGGTCCATATGTATAAATTTATTGTACAAGAAGTTGCAATATTTTAAAGTTTGTGCTGAAGCTGGATGAAGTGCAAATTCAAACATGACAAAAGATTAAAAGAGTCAACATTTGTATCATAAACAAGAGACGAGAATACAATAATGGTGGTAGGGAACACATACAACATCCTAAGATTTTGTCAGAGATGGAGATCTAATGGATTGATGTAGCTCAAGTACTAGTTGAAAGCCATCAAACCTTGAAATGCTTATTCTCTCATACGAGTATTCCTGATAGTATTAACTCTCGAATTGGAGCAGAAACATTGATAGTTGATGGGGTAGGTGGTTTCAATGTAGAATAGCATATGAGTGATGAGTTGAAGATTATCGAATGTATGCTTGGAATATACAATGGGGCTAATGTAAAACACCATTGTATTTATTGCATGGAAAGTGTAGGGTCTAAAGACGAGTAATCTGTGATCAATAAGAAGAGTCCTAACTAGAGAATCTCTACATTTGAGAAAAAAATAATCAAAAGGGACTTATGGGATCCTATTCTTTCAATCTTCTCTCTTAAGAATGTTCATATTTGTACTTTGCATGCATATATTAGAATATTTGACAAGGTTCTCAAATTGCACCTTGACTATGCATATTCAATTAAGCCAATATCATTATTGAACAAGCGGATTAATAAATGTAAGACATTACTTTAAAGAATAGGGTTTCATGAGAGACAAGCTCACTTGAGAAAAGATCTAATGGTTTCAAGCAAAATAAGAGATATCTTAGCATATGTCTTTATGGGAGGTGCAAAAGCTAAACAATTTCTAGAAAATCATGATGAAAAAAAAGTAAATGTGGTATGGGAGTGCTAGAGAGAGATATGTGAGCTTATGACAAATGTGGCTAGCACACCCCGAGTTACATTCCTACAAATAGAGGTTTGGAGACACCTTGACGTATTTTAAAAGTGCTCAGGCAACAACAAACATCATTCAAATATCCAAAGTACATATATTCAATTATATAAATCTTATTCAAGTAATAAAGGAAGCATGGGGAGAAATGGATATTACTTTCTATTCAGTTTTTAAAAAAAGAGAGAAAGAATACAACAAATGTTTGCAAGCTCTAAATAGCCAAAGATACATAGAGCTAGATTCCAATAGCCTTTATATCCTCTTCCTCCTCATGGATCTTTCCTCTGTAATGTGAAACTTTTCTCCTCTTATTGCCACCTATGGATTTGATATTTATTTGTACTGCCAAAGCATAAGAGGAGAATGCTAGGAAGTGTCTAATTCTGTAGAGACAGAGTAGTTTGGAGCATGACCAAAAATTATGATGCCTATTGTCTTTTCCAAAACAAGCCACTTTAGCCACATAGAAAGAATGAGCTTCTCATTCACTTTTTGAGTTTATATAGAAGCCCTAAATCCATTGGGCACCCATCCCCTTTTTTGCATGACCGGGCATCTTGCTAAGGTCCTCTTTCCCTATTCCCTTCTAGTTGCCTTATCCCTTCACTTATGCTCGTCTAGATTTTACAATTTGCACAAGAGGGAGCCTAGCACTCTTTTACAAAATTCTGGTGATGCTTTATATCTTAAAATGCCATTTACCTTCAACTTGACCTTTAGCGCTTTTGGCATTTCCTCTCTTATTCATTTGTCAGGCTGCCTACCAAAATGAACTATTCCATGATGAAGAGAGAAGGTTTAGCCATGGTATTTGCTATAAAGAAATTTCGGCATTATCTGTTGGCAATGCCTTTTACCTTCCTTGTTGACTATCAAGCCTTGCTCTATCTTGTTAATAAACCTTGTGCTACTGGACACATTGCTCGATGGTTACTTCTACTATTAGAATTCGACTTCTTTGTGGTTGTGCGCAAAGGGAAACAACATTACATGGCTAACCACATATCTTGCATACCCACAGGAGAAACCTCTAGATAGGGTATCGCCGACGATTTGCCAAATGCGCATCTCTTTAACCTATCTAGCAAGAAAGATTTGTTTAGAGCCGACTTGACGCCATATTGGGTAGATGAAGTAGTCCAAGTACTTGAACATGGACTACCCGAAAGTCCCATCGACAAAGCCCGACTTAGGCAACTTATCCTCAAGATACAACCTTATCAATTGATAGTAGGTCAGCTCTATAGGCTAGGGCAGGATGGCTTGCTATGTAGATGTATCTGCGAGCATGAAATGCATGACCTACTTTTAGAAGCACACAAAGGAATCGATGGCGGACACTTAAGTGGAGACAAACATAACAGCCTGCAAGGTGTTGCAATCTCAATTATGGTGGCCTACACTTTTTCGAGACACAACACGACTTGTAAAGCACTATGATGAATGCCAATGGATAAGGGTATCTGTTCGCAAGGACAAGATGGAGTTAACCCCAACCATTGCAAGGCAACCTTTCAAAAAATGGAGAATCGACTTCATTGGGCCGATTAGTCCCGCAGCACAAAATTTGCATTCCAAGTACATCACAATTGCCATTGACTACCTCACAAAGTGGGTAGAAGTACGAGTCACTAGAATGAAGGATGCTAGAAACATAGTTAAGTTCCTTTGGGAGTAGGTGATCTCGTGATTCGGCTGCCCCATTGAACTCGTTAGTGATCAAGGCACACATTTCATCAATGAAGTGATTGCTCACCTCTTATCTACCTTTTTGATAGTACATTGGAAATCCTCGCCTTACTACCCTCAAGCGAACGACTAGGAAAAATCTACAAACAAGATATTAGTAAACGTCTTAACCAAGAAAGTCTCTGTTTCACGTAGTGACTAGGACAACAAGCTGATGGTAGCCTTATGGGTCTATCGAATAGCCTATAAAACGACTATAGAATAAACTCCCTTTAGGTTGGCCTATAGAATTGAAGCCATTTTACCAGTGAAATTCTTTGTCCCTAGCCCGAGAGTAGCCATTCAAGAGCGATGGGATGGGAAGAAGGCATGGACAGAATGCCTATCAGAGACTCAACTTCTAGCTACACATAAATTGATTTGTGAAAAGGCCTGACATAAGAGCTGGTTTGAAAAGCATGTCGAGTAGCAAGACTTCAATCAGGGCGACCTTGTGCTGTTATACTTAATGAAAGGCACAAGCAAAAAACGAAGTTTAAGGGATTAGGGCCTTTTTGAGTTTGCACCATTAGCCAAACCTGCAAAGTGAATCTCGAGACCCTTGATGGAGAGGGCATAGGCTTCTTCAATGGTACATGCATAAAGAAGTACTATCCTCCCACACATCCACTACACGAGCCTCCCATGCTAGAGTCCCCTGTGAAAGTCTGAGTTTCCATGATTACAAAAATTAAAGACGAGGATGAAAAGGTAGTGGAACTTACTTACCTTTGCATAACAGTCATCGCGTAATGAACACATATCTTCCATGCATTGATCGATGAAGGAGCTGATGTTAATATCTTAACTCACAATTTTTGGGCTCAAATAGGCTGACCACAACTACAGCCCACGAGCGCTAAACTCAGTTCTTTTGGGGGCCAATCATACATACTTTTGGAAAAGTACATAGTGGCAGTCTCTATTGAGTCAAAGAGGATACCCATAATATTTTGTGTTGTTGAACACAAAAGATGCTAGTAAGGAATCACTGCTAAGATGTATCTTTAAAAATCAGGCCCATTGCAATGTCAATTATGAGTCACAGCAGATTCACCTTTCCGTTGGCAATGTACACATGGTGATACCTTTTAGCAAGGGCAGCGGGGCTCCATCAAAGCCTACGAAGCCAGCAATAGAGAAATCCACCACCAAGTCTAAGGAGGGGGGTCGTGACTTATCACAACTCACCAAGCCTCAACATTAGCAAACCACGGAGATGAAAGCCAAAGCCCATGAACCCAAGTTCAAATGGGTACCTAAGCATCAAGGACCACCACCAAGAAGTAACCAAACATGACCTTGCAAGGCTAGGAATTCACCCTCGAAACCTCGGAGGCATAGAAGAAACTATAGGCATCGACAAATGATCAAGTTGTGCTAGGTCCCCAAGACCTTATTGCAAGTGCAAGGGTATTATGAGGGCAATATCTGGATATGGGTGCCCAAAACCAAGACTACCAACAAGCACACTACTCAAGTGCAATCCTCGACCTTGGCCACACAAGCCTGCATAATAGATCAAAAACCATAATCCCAAACAACTTGAGTTGTGAATCCCATAAATCCCAAACCCCTACGCCTGTAGAGCCTCAACAAGTCTATCGACCAAAATTGTAGCTTGATGCCTCTAAACCACCTCAACCTAGCACATTGTAACCCATGCCTAATGCGCAAGTGGTTGTACCGCTCCCTCAAAAGCAACCAAAATCACCAACCTCAATTGATAACCTATCTAGCACAATCAAGCCTCAACCTCCCTAGGCCTAAAACCCTCTTATGAGCAACAATCAATTCTTACCTTGGTCTCAAACTTTGCTCAAAATACATGGGATGACTTGGTTACTTGCCTTCGACACTTGGATGCTACATTTACTACACTTGCTAAAAGCTATGAGCACCTAGACTTAGGCCTTTTAGAAGAGCCTTTGGCCATTGAGGTATGTACACTGCCTTGCTCTTCGGAAGAATCAAAATTCGTATTCGTTAAGGCTCCCTAGCCAGCTAAGGAGCTGATTGCCACCAAGATTTTCTGCGAGCAAGCTCACAAACAATGACTCATCACGTGATATGACAAGAGCATGGTCTCTACCACAAACTAGGAGATTGAAGAGTTGAAACAACTTGCTGCCAATGACTCCTCTTTCCTCTGAAAATGGTATGCTCTCTGAATTCAATGGGAGCTAGAGGGCTGCCAAATCATGACCAAGGCTAAGTAGAGACATGCTATCAAAACCTCTGAGTACAACCCAACTTATGTAGCTCCAACTTCCTATAAGGTATTGACCAGCATTTGCAACCGACCCCTTGAAGAGCACATCATGACCCATCCCTATTTAAATCGCATGTTGACAGAGGAGGAGTTACACATTGCCAACCAAATAGACTTCATTGACTTTCTAATGGATGTCCTCACTTACCTCACCCACATAAGTATCTGACCCATTGACGTAGACCAGTATGCTTACATGGAGTACAACCCGAACTTCTCCTTTCCAAGGGAGGAGGGGATAACATGTGGAACATAAAAACAAACCCTAAACCTCAATCAATGTCCAGAAGTAGAAAAGAGTGGATAAAAATCAACTTATGATTGAGAAAAAGTGTCATAAATGTTTTGAGGAATGCATGGACTGTAAAGAAAATTTCCCTTTTTGTATTTAAGCATTTCAATTTCCATAAGCATTTTTTCCATTTCCTACATGTCTTTCAACAAAAATTAATATGAAGAACACTAATGGTGAGCCATGGCTTCATGATAGGCACCTATAATGGCAGGATAGGAGAAAACCAGCAAATTGCCATTCTTAGAGGAAGAGTAAGAAAAGTATGGCCTCTCAATGGAGCCTAGGGCCTACAACCAATTCAAGTTCAGGCACGTCCTGAATTTGGAACACGCGGTCATGGAAGAGCAGGCCATAAATCAAATTGTGAATCAATTCAATTTACGAAAGTACTTGAAGAAAGTTGGGCAAGCCGTGGACTATGAAAACTGTGAGGAGTTCCTCCATACTTTCAGTAAGAATCATGGCACCTTGACTGTGTGGCAAGGAGACCCACCAAATAGAAATTGAGCTAACCTTGGAGTTGGTGAAGAGAGTGTTAGGCCTATCCAACAAAGTTGAAAGACGGCCAAAAAGGGACGTGTACAACATGCTGGGAACGGACAAAGTGTTGGTCCACACTAATGATGGAATTAGCTTAGCTAATATCCTCGACCCAGAAGTCTAATTGCAAGCCAAGATGGTGCATGCCTTGTTTTCCAGCCAAAGGTACAACGCATTGATGAGCAAGATCAATGTGCCGATACTGAAAAGCATTGCAGCAAAGTCTTTAGATGAAGTGAACTTGAACGGCTTCGTGCTAAAGACAATCAAGTCCATGGTAAAGGCACTAGCTACAAGTGGAAGAGTTGCAGGTGGAGAGTCCCCGGGCTCCAAGGCAAGAAAGAAGTTGTCATCAAAGGCCTCGACCATTGGATTTAGTGGGGTCTTGACTACCATCACTAGGGAGGTATTGGGGAAAGAGTAAGGCGATGAAGAAGTTGATGAGACACCAAACATGTCACCTCCCCACCAATAGCAAGAGCATTCCATTGAGAGAACCATGAATATGAGTGACGAATAAGGAGAATAGGAAACATGGTCTAGCCACAGAGGGGCCAAAAAGTCCAAGAAGAAAAGCCCTCAAAGGAAGGTGGAAGAAGAGAGAAGGAAGAAAGAAAAAGTTGACTACCTCAAGGCCCAAAGGAAATCCAAGAAGGCAGAAGAAGAGAGAAAGAGAAAGGAAAATGAAGAGGCTAAGGAGCTTAGAAGGAGAGAAAAAGAGGACATAGCTAGGGCCATCCGCATGTCAGTGGAGTCACCCTCCAGAGAGGAGGAGTTGTGTTAACCCCAACACGAAGAAAGCAAAAGGAAATGGAAAAGACGCAGGGCAAAGGCGGAAAAAGGTAGCCCGACTGAAGAAAGAAAAGGAGAAAATGCCAAAAGTGCAAGGGCAACCTTAAAAGTCCAAGGCAAAGGCAAAAGGGGAAAGGCGCATTTTAAAATAAAAAGGCGCACCCTGAAATCTTGTAAAAGAGCGCCGGGCTCTCACCCGTGCAATTTGTAAATGAAGACAAGCGGTGGACAGGAAGCTAGGAAGATAGAAGAACAATGGGAAAAAGGGCCTAGGCTATGGCCGGCCATGTAAAAAAGGGGAAAAGGGAATGACCGCCTAAAAGGGATTTAGGGTTTTGTATATAAAGTTGAAAAGTGAATGAGAAGATCATTCTTGTGTGTGGCCAAAAGTAGCTCTCCTCTTCTTCTTCTTCTTCTTCTTCTTGCTTGCTTGAGCTTGTGCTTGAGAGAGGGAGTGTGAGAGTGTGAGGGAGTGAGTGTGTGATTTCTCCATCTTCTCCTCTCTTCTTCTCTTCTCTTCTCTTCTCTTGTCTTGCTCACGGCAATGGAGCTTGGAGCTTGGAGCTTGAGGATGGAGCTTGCTTGAAGCTTGCACTTGGATCATGGAGCTACAGGAGTGCGTGAGAGAGGAGGTAACTCGAACGGCATCAAGGTAAGCTCACTACACCCATAGATATGGATGGCGCGTCGGTTATGTGAGAGGTAGCCATTAGTGCTCGGCTTGAAACGCTTGAAACAATAAGCGGTCCGAGGGTCTTGGCAGTTGAGCAAAAGCTCCCACATTTTGGTTCCATTGCCGGGACCAACGGATTCAAGCCTTGAGTGCTTCCGCACTTCGAATCGAGCATTGGAGTAGGGTTTTTCCCGAACCGATGCTTGAGGTAGATAGGTAGGAAGCGAGGGGGTTGAAGAGGGTATTCGATCTCCTTGGCAAGTAGGTTTTTTGCTTTCTGAGATTTATGTTGTGGAATGGAGTAGTATAGGTATTTATTTTGTGATTTGGATGCATTTAGGGTAGGAAAAAACAAAGAAAAAGAAGAAAAAACAAGCAAACAGTAGGGTTTTCTGTTGCTGTATAACAGGCTAAAACAGGGAAACAGGGGACCACATTCAAGTTTCTAGGTGAGATAGGGACAGGAAACTAGCTGTAAGGTTCTGCAGTGCTGGGAAAGGACCTTAAGAGGCCTGGGAGGCCAGGACAGACCTCAGTTCCTTGGTTTGCCTTGTGTGTGTGTGAGAGAGAGAGAGAGAGAGAGAACTTCTGGTTCACAGGATGAGGAAGCACTGCCCCGATCTCTAGGCGCCGGTGATTCGTGCTGCTCCAGGTGAGTCTGGTATTTTCCAACAAGTGCCCTAATCAGATCTAGAAAGTCTGTGGTGATTGTGTGCAGCAGACAGTGAGGAGGGGTCAAACGCGCGAAAATCGCGCCTGCCGCCGACGCAGTCAGACCAACTCGCAGTGGTCCGATTCTAGGAATCGGACCACCCGAGTTCTGGAGTCGGACCGTCCGATTTCCAGAATCGGACCGCCCGACTGAAAGTGAGTCGGACCGGTCTGGTCCGATTCCTAGAATCGGACTAGCCCGATCGAACGTGCCACGTGGCACTCGGACCACTCTGATTCGGACCAACCCATCCGACTCGGACACTCAGACCACTCAGATCAACCCGTCCGATTTTGAGAATCGGACGCTCGGACCAACCTGTATGACTCGGACACTCGGACACCCGGACACTCGGACCAATCCATAATCGGACCACCCTATCTGATCCGATTCCCAGAATCAGACCACTTTGAAAATCAGACCACTTTTTAATCCGACTCCCAGAATTGGACGTGACTAAAATCGGACCACTAGCCCGATCGGACCAACCCAAAATCGGACGTCCGATTCTGATAATCGGACTCCTGAAAATCGGACATCTTAGAATCGGACCAAAAACTGTCAAAATCGGACAGGTATCTTGAACACGAATTCTGACGCATCTAAACCCCAAAGTTGACCTAGGACCACATAGAGCTAAAGGCACATCACAGATCCATCACTAGGCTGAAACTTAGAGCAAGTAGTTCAAAATTTGGCTATAAACGGTCCTCCAAATTGTGTATGGATTTTACCGTAACGGCCCTGTGGACCGGGGAGGACTGTCCCCCCCCCCCCCCCGGACCCCCGCAGAGGGGGCTCTGCCCCCTCCGCACCTCCCCCGAGTAGGTTGGAGAGAAAACGCGCGCCGTGACAGGTCTTCCAAATTGGACCCTAGTGAAGTAATGGCTCTACACCAGCATGGAGTCTCACTTGCAATAGAGCAACCAAAAGCCCATACCCGAACAGAGAGAAACAGAGACGCTAGAACATCAATGGGCCAATCTAGCCATCAAGGGCAAAAAGGCCACACCACGAGAACACAAAGACATTGTGTTCAAACCGTGTCTAGTAAGAGCAAAATGCAACTTCAGCAAGCTACAAATGCGAAGATGACTAGACATGACACTCTTGACGAGAGATGTACCTTGAATAGCACTGCACTGACGATCCAAGACAGCAGTGGAGAATCCACATCTGGTCGTGCAGTCGAGAACTCAAGGGCATCTGTCAGAAGGCTTAAATTTACAGGCCAAGACCCGAAAGATGGAGACATAGTACCACCTGCTTATCTTAGGGTCAAACTCACCGCGAAAAGAGAGCATACTATTGATGCTCTAATTGATGAAGGAGTAGATTTTAATATCTTGACCTATGAATCATGGACCCTACTAGGCCAACCAGAGCTCACACCGACTGATGCAACTCTTAATCCTTACGGGGAACACCCACAAGCACTTCTAGGGAAGTGCAGAAAACTTATAACAATTGAAACAGAAAGCTTGCCACTCCTGTTCTATGTTCCTCCCAATAGCGAGAATGGTGGAAAGGAAATCCTCCTAGGAAGACCCTTCAAAAGGGCGACCAAGTGTGAGGTTGACTATGTGGCACAGAGGATACACTTGACACTACCGGGTGTGAGGATAGTCACAACCTTTAGCAAGGGTGACCTCATCAAACCTCAAGGGAAAGGCAAGGAAGGTGCTGAAGAAATAGTCAAGCCTACTAACGAGAGCAAGGACTTGTTGGAAAAACTAATACAAGCACAGGTCGAACAACGAGAACCAGTGAATGAGGCCACGCCTGAAAAAAGAAGGTCAAGAGACAATGCCAAGGACGGGCTCTGGACTTACAAATATCGTAGAAGACCCCAAAAGAAGCCCAAGCCTTATAGACGCAGGCATCGATGGAGGGTCAGCACAATGCCGCGATGGATATCCAAAGCGTTGCTACGTGCTCAAGGGTAGTACGCAGGTAACCAATGGATTTGGGTACCAAAATCCTCTGCTAAACCGCCTCTATCAGCTGAAGGCCAGAGTGCATCAAAAGCAATGAAGCACAGGAGGAAATCTAAGAGAAAATCTAGGTCTCGAGGCAGGAAACCAGACATTATTGTTCGAAGGAAAGAGCCTCAGCCTAGCATGCTAAATAGATAGATGTCATCTGTAGCCATTGAGCATGCACAAAAATCATCAGTGCCCAAAAAGCCTTTGCTTTCCCAAGGGGAGAACAAGCATCATAGGCACAACATTGCTCAAGGCAAGGATGATCACTCAACAAAGCAAATGGCACAATCATCTAATAGCCTCGAGCAAATCATTCATTCAGTGCCAAGTCCACCTAAGAGTCCTAGATCTCCTACATCCTCTTTTTCCAAACGGACACAGGAAGCACAACAACGGCTATCAAGGGAAACTGCTCAATTCCAATCTCTATCTCCATCTAAGCTTCCAAATGTCCAAGAGGTGGGACATGACGCCATCTGTAGCTCTCGACCCAAGGATATGCATGAGCAACCCAATGTGACCAGATCAACTCATGCTTGATCCACACAGATGAATGCTCAAAGGGTAACAAAATACATGATCACTTCCAATCGACCTAAGGACTTAACACCGCAATCCACCAAGGGTAGCCAGCCCACTAAACTAGCTGCTACTACTTCCAATCAGGGATCACAGCAGTCACAGCCCTTGGCTATGACAATGCCCCTTGTGGAACGTGTCCTTAGTAGTTTACCTATGGAGGAGGTGTCGCAACCAAATCCCTCGACAACTCCAGCACTTTCAAAGTGCCTGAAGCCTGGGCTGGAGGAGTTAAACACAAGGGAGTTGGCTGAAGGGCTAGACTCTCCGAAAAGGGAGGTAGTTGTGCTCTCACAACCTGGAGAGGCTATTCAGCAGGCCACGGCCATGTCCCGTAAGGACACACTAGAGAAAGAGAATGCTGAGGCCCAACCAAGCACATCAACGATTGACCTAGTCCAGGGTCCGGAGTCGAGAGAGGCACCTTCATTGACCAAGAAAAAGAGGAAAAAACATCGAAAACAACAGCAGTAGGTGGTTGTGGACCCCAAGAGCATTGAGACCAAGAGCGAGGGAGAGCTGGGGAATAAAGCATCAAGTCTATCCACCAATGAACCCATTGATGTCTCTCCTACTAGCGGTGAAACCTCAGTCACATCCGTGTGCTCTGAAAAATCAAAGCATCCGTTGCCATCAATAGTTGCTTTCAACACTCAATCCACCGACAATAGAACTCACATCGACCAATCAAGAGTGGATACAACGTCGCCACAACAGGATGACAAATCTATATCAGTCACATCCGAGAAGAACCATGACAAAATAGCAGCAAAACCTCAAGAGAAATGTGAGAACCCCAAGAGCATAAGAAATCCTAGCGTTGACCAATCTTGCTCATCTAGGCCTGAGCCCCCAGCCATGCTAAAGCCTAAGGAAACTCTTAGAACTTTGCATGAGATAGCAACCGAGCAAGCCCTCGTTGAATATATAAGTGTCGCAGAATGCTTAACTGAGTTGGAGGCTAAGCTCAAAGTGGTCGCGCGTGTCTACGTCCTTGCAGACATGGGCACAATCCCCAAGGAGCAGCTTGGAGATTACTTAACCTTTCCTCTATCATGGGAAGAACAAGAACATCTTAACGGGCACTACGACAGGCTCCTGCATGAACATATGCGACTCATCCCTGATGAGGAGGCTGACGAACTACGCTTAACCGTCACGTTCAATGAAGTGCTCTGCCGACCGAATCTTGTAGACATAGAGCTACTAAAGCGACTGTCAGCAGGCCAGAGTCAATTTGAGCAGCGTTGGTGCGAAAGCCGCATTGTAATGGCCGAACTAGGGGCTCAGTCCATGACGGTCTCAGAAGAGCGGTTGCCCAAATGGCGGTCTCAAAGAGACCCAACCTATGTGGCACCAACTTCCCTTCGAGTGCTCACTGACATTCGGGGTACGAACTTAGCTGGGACTAGGCTACAGGGCCCTTTGATTGATAAGGTTCTCACTGAGGAGGAGTTACATATTGCCAGTAGACTCGGTCAAGGTTCCATGCTACTCGACGTGGCAAAATATCTATCAGTGTTAAGTTAGCTGACACGAATACAAGATGCGTGTGCCACGCTCCGGTACAACCCCGAGTTCTACACTTGGTTCTTATCCTTGTGAAGTGACGTGGATTCATAAATATGTATATAAATAAACACTGATTCTTGTGTCACCTTGTATAAACAATATTAACACACACAAGCAATGATAGTCAAGCGCAGGCAGAAGAGTTGGGTCTGACAGGCTAAGCTCCTCAAGTCCTCTTCTCATCACACATTTAAAAGCTGTGTGACCATTCCCACCTCCAAGTGAAGGGCATGCAACCCACATTACCGCCATAGGAGGCCTTGACCGACAACACTGATGTTGTAGACAGGGTGCAGTCCCTTTCTATACACCTTCTTCCCGTTTTGGTCTACCCTTCCGAGGATGTGCCCTATCCCACTCCATGATAACCAGTCCACACAACTTAGCATAAGCCAATATCGGCTAATGGCTGGAGGCAAACCAAACATCATCATGGGGGCCATCCCTTTACCACGAAACACTGCATGCCTCACCCCTCCCCTTCTTGTCATATGCGCTTCATAAACCACACTGAAATCCCTTCCATGCAAACAGTTGTATCCTGTATCAAGGTCTAAACCCTTGGATTGCGCCTTGCAGGTTTCCTTTTGCGGCAGAACGCATGGAGAATCATGGAGATCTAGCATGCAAAGACGCTCTTCGCAGAAGGCGGGAGCATGTGGCACGCGCCCCTCCACCGGAGCGCTATGTGCCCACCATCAAGAGGTATGCCAAGAAGCGAGGCCCTAAGCGACATTGCCCAGGGCGAAGGCCGAAGAATCCTCGAGTCAAGAAAGTCGGGACTCAAAACGCGCAACAGGTGGCAGCACTAGTGGTACGAACTCCCAGCTCCCGCTCGGGCCCCAGATGCTCAAAGGCAGAAAGGGCAGCTCGGGAAAGAGAAGAATTTAATGAATTATTTAAAGACATTCTGGAGACGGTAGCAGGCCGGGATTGCACCATTCATGTCTCGGCCGACATATTCCCTGCTCACCCCCACGGGAGCCCCACACCAACAGAGCCCCAATCACCCGGCCACCCAGACTCGCCCCGCCTCATACAAATCGAGTAGCCCATGATGCATAAAGGGCTTATCAAATGATAACTGGCCATAACTTTTTGTTTTTAAATGGTTAAGTGTTCCCGACTTGTTAAGTGTTGACATGTTTCCGAATTGTACGAACTTTTCATATCTGCGTTTAATATATTTCACGTCTTTAGCAAAAGAAAAAGCTAATCAAGCGCAGGTGATAAATATCTAAGTCAGCACCATAGAATTCCGATAAGTGATATCTCCTTGCATTTCACTGGTTTATTATAGTTGCGGCATACACAATGCATGTACTCTCATGAAGCGACAAGTGGATGCAGGATAATACAGGTCCTTGTGCGAGAATGTTCAATGCCCAATCACCGCAACACCAACAACCCCACAACGAGCCGTGGCAAAGCCATGCTGCCGAAAGCACCCTTGCGAACTGCCCACACTGCATGGCCCAAAACACATTCCTGGGCCACACCCCCTTTCTGGGTCAAGCTCTGTAGTTGGCTCACGGCAGTCGTTACCTCAATTGTACCCACATCGCATGTGCCGCAAGGAGAGTTGCAATATCTCAAGTGTATCTCCCCCTGTCGCCAACTGCTTCTCTAACAACGAGGCTAGGGCACACTCATCATTGTACTATCCATTTTCTGAGCCTTCGAAGCTTGACATTTTCCAACCCATTGAAAGGCTGATAACCTCAACATATTGTAATGGTTGTACTCAAGCAAATCAAAAAAAAAAAAAAGAAATGAAATGAATGGAACAATAAGAAGCACCCACGATCACAGCACAGCACCTAGGGGTCCTCAAATTAGGTACGTTTGGTGACCTTGGTCGACCGAATTCGTCCCTAGTTCCCTAGCCCCTTACAATCACCCACAATTGTTCAGGGCACATCAAGGGCAGGACATACCTGGGGAGCTTGTCTTGCCTAGTGTTAGACCTATCACCCTGACCCACTTGCACAATTTTCTTTTGCACGCTGCCTTAGTACCTTTACAATCAGTGGTGATAAGCACCGCACGATTGGCCATGAAAAGCACACCGAACTCATCAAGCGAGTCCAATAGTTTCCAGCTACTAAAAGTGTGGTGTCCTTGTATTCAATTATGCTACATCGTGTAGTCACAATGAAAAAGATGTCTCATATACCTTCACGTGTATTCCTTCTCTGCATGGACAACTTTGCTTCACCCACGCATTGTTATGAGAAACTAGCCCACGGTCTTCTAACTATGTAATATCTAAGTATGCACGAGCACTCACATAATATCTGCACCAAAGTATATCCACAGTTTGGGTCCTCAAGTGCAGGACAATACTCTAGGCTGGCTTAGAGTTCGACCTGTCTCCCAAACTCATCAAAATATGTCTTGTGCACGATGAGAAGCCTAGCACTACCCCTTAAGGAGAGACCACATGTGAGGTTTTCCAATTGCAGGTATAAGGTGTTGTTCGCTCTTCATCAACACTCAATTTTGAAGGCTTGTCCCTTACCATCCGACAAGCCCGCAAAGAATCGTCATGTGCAGAATCCCCGACAAACCAACACTTGTGCTGGCCATCAATGCAATCCCCAACACAGCATAGCCCTACCACCAACTCCAACAACCTTCCACCAGCCACCTTGGCCACCAACAGGCCCCAGGACCTTCTGCCACACCACCACCAACACTCCTCCACGGAAACCACAGGCATCCTTGTCACCCACGTCTTCGGTGCATGCTATAGCCTGCTACCTACGACGATGAGTGCCACGGGACTAGCACTCGTCTAGGAGGGGGGTAATGTTAACCCCAACATGAAGAAAGCAAAAGGAAACGGAAAAGATGCAGGGCAAAGGCGGAAAAAGGTAGCCCCACTGAAGAAAGAAAATGAGAAAATGCCAAAAGCGCAAGGGCAACCTTAAAAGTCCAAGGCAAAGGCAAAAGGGGAAGGCGCATTTTAAAATAAAAAGGCGCACCCTGAAATCTTGTAAAAGAGCGCCGGGCTCTCACCCGTGCAATTTGTAAATGAAGATGGGCGGTGGACAGGAAGCTAGGAAGATAGAAAGACAATGGGAAAAAGGGCCTAGGCTATGGCTGGCCATGTAAAAAAGGGGAAAAGGGGATGACCGCCCAAAAGGGATTTAGGGTTTTGTATATAAAGTTGAAAAGTGAATGAGAAGCTCATTCTTGTGTGTGGCCAAAAGTAGCTCTCCTCTTCTTCTTCTTCTTCTTCTTCTTCTTCTTCTTGCTTGCTTGAGCTTGTGCTTGAGAGAGGGAGTGTGAGAGTGTGAGGGAGTGAGTGTGTGAGGGTGAGGGACCGAGGAGGAGAAGCTCTCCATCTTCTCCTCTCTTCTTCTCTTCTCTTCTCTTCTCTTGTCTTGCTCGCGGCAATGGAGCTTGGAGCTTGGAGCTTGAGGATGGAGCTTGCTTGAAGCTTGCACTTGGATCGTGGAGCTACCGGAGTGTGCGGGAGAGGAGGTAACTCGAACGGCATCAAGGTAAGCTCACTACACCCGTAGATATGGATGGCGCGTCGGTTATGTGAGAGGTAGCCATTAGTGCTCGGCTTGGAACACTTGAAACAATAAGCGGTCCGAGGCCCCATAAGTTGGCTGCCATGAGCTTGCAAATAGAGAAGAAGGACTAGGGACAAGTTCTAGAGTGCTAGAAATTATGCCACCCCCGATAACAAAAGGCAAGGCAAGGGTTTGATTGCCCCTATTCCACATGTCATAGTGCCTACCACCCCAATCTCTACACCCACCCAAGGCACATCAACTACAGAAGATGCCAATAACCTTATGGCCTGGGTGCACATTTTGGTCAATAAAGAGATTGCTCAAGATGCACGTGGAGGAATCCCAATGACTGGAAGAAAGAGGCCGATAGCTCTGTGGATGCAGAGTCAAGACGAGATCCCAAGAGACAGAAGATAGAAGCATCCACAACGACTACCCCTATAGCACTGCCGCCGCCTATGAATTCCAATGATTATGTCAAAGAACTCCTTTCACATCTGGAGAGAGCAAGGGAGGAAAAGAATATAGCTGTCATTGAGCTAGAAGTGGAGAAAGACACACTAGCGGCCCTTCAACTTGAGAGAACCCGCCAAGTGGTTGGTTATCAAAGAGAAGTAAGTGAGCTAAAGGTGGAGCTTAGGGCTAAGGAGGAGCAAGAGGAAAGCTAGTGAAAGAGGCTTGAAGATGAGAATCAGGAGCTAGTGGGACTTGAAAAGAAGTACAAGCTCCTAATCCTGCAATAAGAAGAGCTGCAAGGACAGATGAAAAGATTCCAAAATGCCATGGAGGAGTAATTACCTTAAGCTCCTTAGAGTATTATTAAGGCAAGACCCTACTCCACAAGAATACCACCTCCCACCACTATTTTTTTATCTCAATGCGGCATAGATAGTTGTGCAATGGCTAGGCCAATGATGCACGCCGCCCTCTTACCATCTTTTTGCGCAACCCTCTTAGAGGATATGAGTGACAATCACTTCACTAGCTACAACCACTCGTTTTTGTCCACAACTCCCCTCAATATTCAAATGAGCCTAAAAGGCTATATGCAGGGAAAATCTTTCTTAGTAAGTCCCTTAAACCCCCACTTCTCCCTCTCATGACCATGACAACAAAGATGAGCTCCTTGTTACAATTTATTTTAAAAAAAGAAAATGGAAAAAAGAGAGAAAAAAGAAAAAGAAAGACGGCAAAAGAAAGAGAAAAGAGAGAAAGGAAAGGACAAGAACAAGAGAACAGAGAAGAAAATCACAAGAAAAAACAAGAAACTCATAACTATCACAGTCACTACACCTAGGGGTCATCAAGTTAGATACATTCAGTGTTTTTGATCGGCCAGCTCCGTCCCATACTACTCTACAAACTTTTGATAATATTCGAATAGATCGAGGAATGCCAACGTGGATATGAAGAGTTGAAAAAGGCTTTGACAACTGCGCGAATACTACGAGTCCTAGATTGGGACCATAACCTTCCACGTCCACATTGATGCCTCGAGGTTTGAAATGGGGGTAGTTCTATTTTTTGAATTTTTATTTTTTCATCTCGCATCGAGGTCAACATTACTGCCCTCCTATTCAATCGCCAATCCCATGGCACTTATGGTTCTTTGTTGATGTAGGGCTCGGCGATTCAAAGGGTGGTTGTTTGAGTTGATGATGGGGCCTTGTGGGGATTGTTCATGGAGAAAAGCTTGTCAATCGATTGCAATGGTGGAGGCTCCACCATCCACTCGACATACCCTCAGCCTCCACCATTGCAATCGATTGACAAGCTTTTCTCCCATGAACAATCCCCACAAGGCCCCATCATCAACTCAAACAACCACCCTTTGAATCGCCGAGCCCTCATCAACAAAGAACCATAAGTGCCATGGGATTGGCGATTGAATAGGAGGGCAGTAATGTTGACCTCGATGCGAGATGAAAAAATAAAAATTCAAAAAATAGAACTACCCCCATTTCAAACCTCGAGGCATCAATGTGGACGTGGAAGGTTATGGTCCCAATCTAGGACTCGTAGTATTCGCGCAGTTGTCAAAGCCTTTTTCAACTCTTCATATCCACGTTGGCATTCCTCGATCTATTCGAATATTATCAAAAGTTTGTAGAGTAGTCTAGTGATTAATGCATAGTTCAACACAAATTGTCAATAGTATCCTGTATGTCCTAGAAAGCACTGAACTCCCTTGTAATTGGTTGGTGGTGGAAGGTCGACAATAACCCTAACTTTCGAGAAGTCAGTGGCAATGCCATTCTTGGACACCACGTGCCCTAGGATGCATCCATGCTTCACCGAGAACTAGCACTTTTAAGGGGATTTAGTGTGAGATGGTACAGTCTGCATCATTCAAAGACTGCATGGAGTTGGCCTAGGTGTTCTTTTCAACTTGAGTGAATACATAGATCATCAACAAACACCTCTAACTCCCGCCAAAGCATGTCCTTAAAGATGGTACACATGAGCCGTTGAAATGTGGCATGTGCATTTGTCAACCCAAAGGGCATGACTATGTAGGCAAAAATAGCCCACTCGGTAGTGAATGTGGTCTTATGCCTATCATTAGGATGCATTTGCACCTGATTGTAACCCAAGAAACCGTCCAAAAAACTATAGGCTTCCTTGCTAGCCACTCTCTCGAGCACATGCTCAATGTACAACAATGGATAGTTGTCTCTCTTCGTTGCAGCATTGACTTTCTTATAATTAACACACACTTTGATTTTTGCATTCTTGAGAACAATTACAATGAGTGAGACCTAGTCTATGTGCTCAATTTCATAGATGAATCCAGCTCTTAAGAGTTTTTCTATCTCCTCCTTGACCGCATGAGCATGCTTGGGATTCATCGGATATAGTTGCTACTGGAGTGGCATTGCATCAAGTGTCATGGAAATGTTATGAGTCACTATACTTAGATCCACTCCTTTCAACTCATCAAGTGACCAAGCGAAGACGTCTATATACTCTCGTAGGAGAGCAATGAGACTTGCTTCTTCCTGCTTGCTCAAGTCGTCGATGACAAAGACAGGTTCGGATATCTCCCCTTCCTTAGCCAAATTAACTTCTTTTACTTTGATACATCAAGTTCAAATCGTACACCTTGGTCCACCTCCACTTGGGTTCATCTAAAATATCCTTGAGGGGTTTGAGGTTAATGGCTAGGTTGCTAGCTAGCTCATCCATCAAGTGCTCTAAGATTTTGTGGAGCTCTCACTTGTCATTCGAGATATGGAATGTGATAGGGATATGCTATTCAATAGGGCTTTTGGCCATCATGCATAGTGGCATTGAGGGTTTATCCTTGGGCTCATCAATTGCGTTAGCAGCTTGTTCATATTCCTCATTCTTCGAGAATGGCAAATCGATCATGGCTAGTAGGTGCATCTAATTGCGTCGTCCTCAAGAGAAGGGATATACTTTGTTAGCCAGCCCGTAAGATTTTCTAACCTGAGTATTACCCTTCAGCAGAGCTGAGATGGTGTCGAGGTCGATTTGCATAGTCCTCTAGGTGTCCATTTCTACTCTTAGTGCTTCCGTTCAATTGCCTAAGAAGATCAAACCATTGCCCTAGTCTTCTATGACTTGTGCATTCTGCATCCAGGGTTGGCCTAGCAAGATATCATAGTGGATTCCCTTCATGACGATGAAGTCTACTAAGGATTGGACTCTTGTGATCTTCAATGGCCAATTTTTCAACACTCCGAATAGTTTGACCTTCATCCCATTGGCCAATATGACATTAAACCTAGCATTCTCAATAGGTGGGTCACCCTAGGCCTGGAGCACCATGTGGCTAAGCAGAGCCTTCTGCCCCCATGTCTACGATTCCTTTCTTTGTTGTGTCTCCTAGTGCTAGGATTGGCAAGACTGCATGCATCTCCATACCTTCCCAGAAAGTGTTGGCATGTAAAGTCCTGGGGAGCACTGAGTGCACCGTCAAGCTCGATATCTACATCATTGAGTCATAGTCATGCAAGTTAGCTGCCCCTTGTTGAAGCAATCCTTCCACCCACTGTTTCAACTCTTGCCACAGTGTCGAATGCTGCCCAAGTAGGTCTCCTAAGCTCAAAGTTACTGGGGTGGTTACTAGCATCGTAAGAAGATTGCTAGTTGCTTGCTTGTCTCTTGATTCTGTACTCCTTGGGCAATGGCCTTGGCTAGCTTGTTGGCTTGTGGCATTCAAGCTCCATCTATTCAACACTGCTTGAGGTGCAGTGGCATCTCTCGACTTTGGTGGCGTAGGTAGAACCAGTGCGCTCACACTAGAGAGATCATTGATTTCATCCTCCAAGATAGGCTTAGCATCCTTGAAGTGTTCTTGGGATTCTCTCACCCACTCCTTGACTTTATCTATGGCTTTGAGTTGGCACTTCGGATTGGGGTACTCCCTGACCTTAGCACTCTCTTTTTCCACAGTCTTTGGAGTGGATGTTTCTACCTCTACCTCCACGACTTTCTTCCTTACGAGTAGTATCATGGCACCCTCAATTTTAAGCTCGACCTTTGCTTTGCTTTTCTTCTTCCTTTGCCTACAACTCTTCTTTCCTATCGAGGATGTGTCTATGTTGATAGGCCTTGGCAATAATATATTCATGGGCTTCTTGGTGGCAGTCCTTCATGCTTAGGTACCCATTTGAACTTGGGTTCATGGGCTTTGGGCTCGTCTCCACGGTTTGCTAACGTTGAGCCTTGGTGAGTTGTTACAAGTCACAACCCCCCTCAGACTTGGTGGTGGATTCCTGTATTGGTGGCTTCACAAGCTTTGATGGAGCTGCACTGGCCTTACTAAAAGCTATCACAATGCATACATTGCCAATGGCAAGGTGAATGCGTTGTGACTCATAGTTGACATTGCAATGGGCCTATTTTTAAAAGGTGCGTCTTAGCAGTGATTCCTTACTGGCATCTTTTGTCTTCAACAATATATAAAAGATTATGGGTATGCTCTCTTGACTCAATAGAGGCTGTGATTATGCACTTTCCCAAAAGTTTGTATGCTTGGTCCCCAAAAGGGTTGAGTTTGGCGCTTGTGGGCTGTAGTTGTGGTCAGTCGATTTGAGCCCAAAATTTGTGAGTTAAGATATTAACATCAGCTCCTTTATTGATCAATGCATGGAAGGTATGTATTCATTGGGCAATGACTATTATCAAGAATCATCTAATGATCCAGAATCAAATGCCCGAGTCTGATTCTGGGAATCAGACTTTGACAACCTGGTCCAACTCCGATGGTGCAACAACCATGATGGCAAGATTTCAATTCGTGGTGTCGATTTAATGCACTAAGGTCATGTACACCTCCAGAAAGCAAGAATGGGCAAGGGGCCAAGTTCGTATATACCTGGAATGGCCAGAAAACTCCCACACAAGTCAATCAATCCAACGTAAGCCCTAGGTATCTCTCTCTCTCTCTCTCTCTCTCTCTCTCTCTCTCTCTCTACTCTCTCTCTCTCTCTGTCTTCAACCCCCCTTCCTTGGGTCTTAATCCTTCATTCCAATGCCCGAGTGATGCCCCGTTTGTACTCATGCCTTGTTTGGATTTCAACCTCGTTTTTTCCCTATCTTTGCCCTATTTTGGGCCTATTTACAGCAACAACCCTAAAGCGATTCGCTTCGATCTCTCAATCCTATCCTACTCTAAATGCAACAAAAATCAAAACTCAAGTACTAAAATGATTTACCCTATTTGCCGAATCATCAAAATCGAAAATACTTACTTGCTTTGAATATTAAACTCCGAAATCTCCTACCTATATCAACCACCGGTTTGGGGATGAAACCTTACTTCGATGCTCGATTTGAAGCATGCAAGTGCCCAAGCTTGAATCCGTTAGTCCTAGCAATGGAACCAAAATGTTGTGGGAGCTCACGCTTGACGGCCAAGACCCACAAACCACCGATTGTTCAAGCATTTCAAGTGAGCTCCAATGACTATTTCCCACCTAGTCAACGTGCTTCCGATCCTACGAGTGTAGTGAGCTTACCTCGATGCCCAAATGAGTGGCCTCCTCCCTCAAGCACTCCGGTAGCTCCACAATCGTAGATACAAGCTTAAGCAACCTTAAGCCTCCTCCCTCAAGCTCCATCCTCCATAGCCATGTATGAGACAAAGAGAACAAAATAGAAGAGAAGAGAAGGAGAGAGGAGAAGATGGAGAGCTTCTCCCCCCGCCCCCCCCCCCCCCTGATGCCTCACCGTCACACTCCCTCTCTCAACACAAGCACACACAAGCAAGAAGGGGAGAAGAGAAGAGAATAAGAAGAAGCCACTTTAGCCATAGACAAAGAATGAGCTTCTTATTCACTTTTTAAGTTTATATACAAGCCCTAAATCCCTTGGGCACCCATCCTCTTTTCTACATGACCAGATATCTTGCCGAGATTCTCTTTCCCTATTCCCTTCTAGTTGCCTTACCCCTTCACCTATGCTCATCTAGATTTTACAATTTGCACAAGAGGGAGCCTCGTGATCTTTTACAAAATTTTGGTGATGCCTTTACATTTTAAAATGCGCCTTTACCTTCGACTTGACCTTTTGCATTTTTGGCCTTTCCTCTCTTATTTGTTTGCCAAGCTACCGTTTTCTATATTATTCCATATTTTGAAAAAAAAATTCATCTCACATCGGGGTTAATAGAAGCTCTTTCAAAGGTTTTGAGTTTGCTAATGGGCTTTGCTCTAATCTTCCCCTCAAGAATTTGTGAGTTCAAATCAACTTTTACCACCTCTAAGAAATGTTGTAAGGCATTCTTGATACTAGATTTTTTGTGAAGAACATAGCATCATGCATAGTGGCATGAAGGGTTTGATGTCAACTTCTTCTTGATTTGCAATCACCTTCTCCTCTTTGACACTCATTCTCTTACTTCTATACCTAAATTCATCCAATTTTGGAAAATTTAGATTAATGTTTGCAAGTATATGTATTCAATGTCTCTCATTCTTCGAGGTAGGATTTGCATTTTTTAATTCTCCTATGGTTAGCAAAGCATTGTGAGTGTTTGTTTAGCATTGCAAAGATGGCATGTAGGTTGACCTTAGAGATCTTCTAGATCTCCATTTCCAAACAGAGTGCTTTTGTGCAATTTCCAGAGAACACAAGCCCATTTCCCCAATCCTCTATTAGTATTTTGTTTCTTTTCCAATCCATCCTAACAAGACATCATAGTCCATGCCTTTTATAACCACAAATTGACTAAGAATTTCTATCCTCCATGTTAGCCCACCAATCTTGATGGACTCCAATTGATTTTACTTAAATCAATGGTTACAATTAAATCAAAATATATATCTAGATTCCTAAGCTCCCCCAATCCTCGAATTGCTAAAGAGTTGGGGGATCAATCAAAGAAATGGTCTCCAGACAAAGATACTTGTTACAAATGGTGCCTCTTAGCCCTAAGTGGCTTCATAGGCCTTTTAGCCCTTCTTGCAAGGTCACATTCTTTTTCTAGCTCTTTATCTTAAGCCACTTGCATGTATTCTTTCTTCTTGTGATCCAGAGACGATAGAAGGTTGCAACTCTTTCCAACTTGCAAGAGTTAGTCTTTGTTGGTCCCTTTGGTCCAAGAGTCTTAGTCAAGTGTCTAGTGCCACTAAGAGTCTTCAAGGTCCAAAATAATTATTGGATAGTACTATTGCATAGTCTAGAGTATCCTTTCTACTCAATAGGAAATTGAGCCTCCTCCAATGTCTTTATAAGGGCCATTGTGATATATTCACAAGGTCTAAATTGACTTAAGGGTTCCAAAAGGTGGGATGCCAATCCCAATCCAATAATACACAAGACACTAGTATTACCTCAAGCAAAGGGACCTTAAAGGAACTTGAGTGCCACTTTTGACTCCCTAACTCATTAAGATATTGGGAAATATCACACACAAAGCATGGATTAGATAGTTAATTGTGGTGTCCCTCAACCCTCTTTCATAAGGATTTCACTCAAATTATAGAGGCTTCTAATATTCAAACTTAGGATTGATGGATCCCTCTTTTGTAGACCTACTATGATAGTACAATTTATCAAATTGATGTTGTGAGGACTATTTGAAGACTCTTATACTTATAGTAAGAATTGGAGGATATCAAGGTAACTTAGGTATAGATTGGCTTCTTCAACACATTAAGAGTGAGGTCTATCTAGCAACGTCTTGGAGAAATCAATGGGTTGAAACTTTCGTCAAGTGCTAAAATACTTTTCTCGTGTTTTTGAAGGTCATTCTTCCTGTCTTCCTTCTAGGCTTGTAAAAATCCTAGGTAAAGTGGCCCCTTGAGATAAATACTAGTTATGAGCCCATGCACTCATGATGTTAGCTACGAGTTTGGGTGTTAATGTGGGACAAAGGACCTTTGATACTTCTATGGTCAAGAATGGGTTTGGTCCATTGAGGAAACAACTTAATATAATCAACATATTCTTTGAGGTGTTCTCAGTAGGTATCACTTCCAATTGTGGTGTTGGACTCAACCAAGTCAAGCATAGTATTGAGAGTATATCCTATAGATGATGATGCTATCGCTTTATGGTGAACCTACCCATGCACTCAAACTAATGTGCCTACTAGCTCCATAATGGTATTGCTAGGTAGCCATGGTGATGAAGCCTAGTTAGTCATGGTGGTGTTGATCAATATTATGTTCTCAAGGTGGTTTGGTGGAGGTGATTAAGGCCTTGAGCCATGAAATCAAGGGTGTAAACAATCTAGGTTATGTAAGAGGATTCTAGTTAGTCTATTTGTCATGGTGATTGAGGCATGTAATCCTAATGGTGACAATACCTTTTTTTCATTGTATTGTGACATTGCCCTTAATGAAGGTGGAGAGCTCATGTAATTATGGTGCTTCAAGTCTTGATAATAGCCAAGCATAGTTGCAATAATAACAAAAATTATTATGATGATGTATGCACGGCCTATATAGTCTTGGAGGCCAAGATCAAGGTGTAGGAATAAATCCTAGTGGAAAAACTCTATCCAATCATAGTGATTAGGTTTTCAAGGCTCTATAATCAAGATTATTCATGCAATCATGATGATAATGAAAGTAGAAAGGAGAATCTTTTCTAGTTCCATCATCAAGGCACAATTCAAGCATGAAATAAAGAAAGAAATAGGAAACTCTCTACCTACAAGTAAAAAATCAATGACATTGGTGCCTTGATTTTTCCTAATTCAATGAATTAAGTTGAAGCATTTCATACCCCATTTACATTGTCTCCTTGATGCAACACAAGGCCAAAGATGCGTACCCCATTTACATTGTCTCCTTGATGAAACACAAGGCCAAAGATGGTGCTACACCAAGAAGTCCTTGATGCAACACAAGGCCAAAGAGTGCTTCAACAACACCAAAGAATCCTTGCTGGGGGTAAAGGTCAATGTAGTTGGCTGCCCATTTCACTCACTAGCCCTAACTATATATGTACATGCTCATTATTTATTCTTTGAGTGATGAGACAATAAGGTGTTGCTCACAAGAGAGCTATTGGAAACACCACAAACATCCTCTGTGTGTGTGTGTGTGTGTGTGTGTGTGTGTGTGTGTGTGTGTGTGTGTGTGTGTGTGTGTGTGTGTGTGTGTGCGTGCGTGCGTGCGTGCGTGCGTGCGTGCGTGCGCGCACGCGCGCGTGCGTGCGTGCGTGCGTGCGTGCGTGTGTGTGTGTGTGTGTGCATGCGCGTGCGCGCACACGTGGAATCTCCATTCTCCTTATGTAGCTCCAACAAAATTAGTATTAGAGTGGAAGGGAATCTCTAGCCAACACTGCTAAAACAAAAATATTCAAAGTCTCTACTCTAGATGAGATTCAACATGTGCAAAGAGATCAAAAATTTCTCTAGGACTGCTTGTCAGGGCTCAATCTACTCTATTTTTTATGTGGTGTTATTTTGGCTCTCTTTTTTACCTATAGGTGCTACACAAGCTATTTCATCCTTTTCTACAATTCTGTACATGTTGTTTAGAAACCAGAAAATAGATCAAGGATTGTAATGTCCAATATAAAGACATTGTATACAAGTTATGGGGCACTGGTAAGTAGTCTGACAGATTGCTAGAAACAAGTAGTTTCGAGCTACAAGTACTTTGACATAGATTACAAATTACAAATCTCGCAATTTTGGAGGTTACTATTGGCTACTACTATATATAACAAGTGTTACTAGATTAGAGACTTTGATGTATATGCTGTAACAATTCTTGAGCTACGTATATTGTCAAAATTTTCATGCATATTTGCTCATGAATGAGGAAGTACACTATTCCTTGATGTATTGCAATGGTTTCAAGGAGATCAATTTTTTTATGTGCTTTTGAACGTTTGGATGATGTTATGTTGCTAAATCTGAGAGAAAGCATTGATGTTGTAGTACTATGTTTTAATTATATGCAATCGTTTTTAGAATATCTGGATACTGATATATGGATTATTGATGAGCAATGGTTCATTCTTTAGCTTTTCTTAATTCTGATTATATTGAGCAGGTGTTGCAAAATGTGTATCAGTTTTGTGGTGCAGTTTACTGTTTTTTTTATTGATATCACTTGACAGTTGGTTCCTCTTTTGCATAAATGGCTTCATCATTTGGAATGGATAGGGCAACTATACAACATCAAGAAGTTTGATGGTGCCAACTTCAATTTGTGGAAGGATCAGATCCAAGAATTCCTTATTTAGAAGAAGCAATTAAGGCCCATAAGAGGTATAGATGAAAAACCAATAGACATGTTTAAAGATGATTGTTCAAAGCTCAACCAAATCCACTATTGGGCAGAATCTGTGTATTTTACAGTTGTGACTAAGACCACTATATATGACCTATGGAATAAGCTTTGTGATACTTATGAGAAAGAAATTGTCTCTAATAGGGTGTATCAAAAAGTTGTTTGAGTTGTAGACGAAGAAGGGCTTTACTATCGCCTCTCCCTTTAATGAATTCAACATCATATTCAGTCAAAGACATGCTCAAAAGTTGAAGTTCAAATATAAGGTCAAGTCAATCTTTTGTTATGCTCCTTGCCCACATCATGGGACACATTTAGAATAACAAATTAGTAATTCAGCCCCCCCAGATGGTGAGTTGAAGTTTAATGATGTTATGGATGGTTTACTACCAAAAGAGATACACAAGAAATCCATGGAATAAGGCAAATGGTCAGGTGCTGGCAACTCGGGAAAAAAGTGGCAAAAAATAGTGCAAAGGCAAGGACTAGGACTATGAATAGTCACACAACAAATTCAATATAAGAAAGACATTGAATGCTTCTATTGTGGTAAAGCAACTCATACTAAGGAAGATTGTTACAAATGGAAGCAAGAGCAAAAGGATAAGGAGGATAAGGTTGTCAATAGGAAATAAGATAAAGGCAAAGATTGAAGAAATCAATGTAGTGACTATGCATAATGAGGCCACTAAGGTGTTATTTATGTCTACTCTTCTTGCACATATGTTAGTTGTAGGAATAGAAAAATAGCTCAAGATTGGATACTTAATTATGGTGCATCTTTCTTGTGACCCCTTGTAAGGAGTTGTTCTATAGTAGCAAGCATGGATCAATCCATCTTAGTAATGACTATGTATGTGATATAGTTGGTGCATGCAATGTGCAATTTGCTTTTCAAAATGCATCTGCCTTTACTCTTTGGAGTGTATGCCATGTGCTTGATATCTACTAATCAACTGGATGACTTAGGATGCTCTACTACTTTTAGGATTCAAACATGAAAAGTCCACAAGGGATCATATGTTGTTGTTAAAGGAGTGAAATGTGGGACTCTATATCCCCTTCCTGTAGCTTCTTTAAAAAATCATGTAATTGCAATAAAACCAAGCAACTAGGTGTATCTTTGTGGCATTGCTTGTTAGGATATATGTCTAGAAAAGGAATGGAAATGCTATCTCATTTTGGTTACTTGCCTTCTCTTGATTTTTCTGATCTTTCTATTTGTGAGCATTATATGTACAAAAAGCATGCACGTTTAGTCTATAAGAAAAACTTAAATAAACAAAGGAGTGAGCCGCTTGACTAAATGCATAGTGATATATATTGACCTATGCCTACAAAGTCTATGGGGGGTGAAGGGACCTTCTATTTTATCACATTCATTGATGATGCAACTAGAAAAGTGTGGGCTGTCACTATGAATAGGAAAGATGAGGCTTTACCTTTCATAAATGTCTAGCACTTACAAAAAATCAATTTTGCAAGAAGTTTTGTCTCAAATTTGATAATGGTAGAAAATATATCTCTCATGAGTTCAAAATTTATGTAAAGCAAATGGGAGAAAAAGAGAACTCACTACGCCTAGTAATCTTATCCAAAATGGTATTGTAGAGCTTATGAATATGAAAATAAATGAAAGGTTGAGTATGCTATCTACTGCTAGTCTTACTTAAGGATTTTGGGTTGCGGCTATGGCAATCGTTCTACATTTGATAAACAGGTCACTTAATACAATTTTGGATGGTGGCATTCCTAAAGAGGAATGGTCATGCAAGAAGCCCTCTTATGATCACTTAAGAGTATTTGATTGTGAAGCTTAAGTGCATGTGCTAAAGGAAAAGTGCAATAAGCTAGAACCAAAATCCATTAAGTGTATCTTTTTAGGCTATTGTTTGAGTGGCAATACATGTTATCACTTTTGGAATCTAGAAGTAGAAAGATTGTTCGTAGTTATGATATCTTCAATAAGAAGCCTCTCAAGGAAATGGAAACAAGGCAAGTTACTTTCCAACATGCAATGCCACCTATTATTTTGACACATAGTGCAACTACTAGTGTACCAAGTGTGCAAATAGTGGCAATTACAAGTGATGCTTCAGCCATAATGAGTAGGAAGCACGGACATTTAGTGAATAGCTAGTTGAGAGCCCTATGGTACCTCATGACAAAAGAGTGGAGACTGAAATTCCCACTCTAAGTCAACCCACTGTGCTACATAGATCAACTCATATCTCTACTCCCCCTAAGAGATTTTAGCTTGGGGTTGACCTCCTCTCATCTAGCGAGCTCATACTCAAGCTCCAAATCACTATGCTTCATCCACTCCATCCCAAGAATGAAAGAAGTAACTACAAGCTCAACTTTGGATATAGTAGACTCACCAAAACTTACCTCCCTCTTGTCTAATCATCTTGATAATTAGAATGCCATATCACCTTCATGGTTTGCCTATGGTAGACCAATGCCTCACATTGGATTTGCATAATTTACAAGACTTTAAGATGGTATCCATGCCTTCTAGTTGCTTCTCTAGGTTGTTGACATGCTCCTCCTATTGATTCTTTCATTCATATCTTTATCTCTTGACATTTATGATCTCCCATGGTACACATGCTAGAAACTAGACCTTGGCCTGCATAGATGGTAGATAGCAAGGGTTGATGTTCAGGTGCTAGTGGACAATGCACCTCCGGTTCACATGTATTACTCAAACAAATGAAATATACACAAACACATTCAAAATACGCCCTCATGGCATTGCATATAAGAAGAAGGAGTATGAAGATCATGAATAGAAGTTCTAGTCTTGAGTGCAACATTGGTTCCATGTAGGCCCATTTGGCTCCAATGTTGAGGAGTGTACTAAAATCCAAGAGGAGGACAAGCTAGGTTGGGGATAAGTTGGGAGGAAATTTCCTTTGGGGTGGGTTGCAACATCCCTTACTAGGAGCTATAGAAGGTGTGGGAGGAGGGGAGGACTTCATCACTATGGAAGGCCAACTAACCTATGTGGCACCTTCCATGGTACTTCATTTATAGCAATCAAGGGGGATAGTGACCCTTTCAAACCCATATTCAATTCTTCATCCCTATTCTTGTTGGGAATCCTTTTTTATAGGGTGACTTAATCTTCTCTCCCATGGTGCTAGGATTTTACAGTCCATCACCCTCAATATGATTCAATCAATTTCCTTTTATTTTTTAATCGTCCCTCACAAGTACATGTCCACATGCATTTAGGGTTTAGCTTTTTGTTTCCTAGTTTTGAGATGGTTGTTTACACATACTTCAATGTAAGGAGATGATGAAAATTTAAATCCACCTATGCATTGGACATTGGTGATCTTCAGTTAGTATAGGTTTAAGTGGCTAGTATCAAACTTTATAATTAATTTTGATTATAGTGATAAGACAAGAGCAAGGTAGGGGTAGGGAAATTCATGAATCAAAGCCTTGAGCATCATTGTAGTTTGATTTGCACATAAGAGAAGCCCTCAAGAACTTTTGTAATTAAGTATGTAAGTATATTACATACCTAATGACACGTGGACACACATTACCAATTCATGATCCATTATGTTACATTTTTGACAAATTCCCAATAAAAAGTGGATTGGTATCTCCATGGATTTTGTAATAGGGTTATCCTCTATGAATCAAGGTCATGATTTAATTTGGGGCATGATCAATCAATTAACAAAGGTGATCATTTAAAGCCATAAGTTGGTTAATCTCTTTGTCAATCATCTCTCTAAACTTTATAGTACTATGCTTGAAGAAATGGTCAAGGACCATGGTTCTAAGTGCATTGATCAATTCTGGCAACCAGTCTTCTAGAATTTAAAAACTTGATTTTCCATATAGGAACATCCTAAGATTGCCAAATAGACAAATATGACAAATTAGATCATGGAGGAGATGCTTCATCATGTATATCCTATAGAAAATCTAAATGGGAGCATTATTTTCCATATATTTGAGTTTTATTAGAACAATGCTAAGGATTCAATTATAGGATCTAGCCCATTTATGTTGATGTATGCTTATGAACAACCATTGATTGTTGCCAATCTTATATTATATTATCTTTCATCTACATTTTCTTCATCAAAATCCTCAAATTGTATTATAGCACATCTCTTCAATTTTACTTTGGGACACCTTGAAGTTAAGTTCATCTACATAGAGTATGCCAACCACCACTGATTTTGACTTAGCTTCTCTAGTGTCTCGTAGTAAACACAATTTTTTAATAGGGTAATAAGGGGTGGTATGTACAAAGGTTTACAATATCCTTTGCAATGCATGGGAGCCTATTTTAGATGTATGTTGATAGGTCTAGTATCTCTCAACACATATTGGTGAATCTTTTTTGAGGCTATCACAATCCAACTCAATTAACTACCATATGTTGCATAAACTAGGTCAAGTATATTCCTCAAACCAATACTTTTTGTGATGCCTCTTTCTTGTGAAAGACCACCTCAAACAAACCCCTCCATAATAGATTCTATCAATTGTTCCTTCACCTCTAAGTATTGTGTTAAACCACATTGTAGCTTTCATTAGCTTAATAGGTTTCCCAATGAAGAACACAAGAATTGCCTAAGTTAAACCTATGCACATTTGCATAGACTTTATTTGCATTAGGTGTAATCTTGTTAGCCTTACTTTCACAACTTTCCTCCATATTCCTTCAAATATGCCTTGCTAGTAGAGGAGATACAACTTGTGAGCTATCTTCAATCTTAAGCCTCTTTTTTTTTTTGTTAATTCAAGAGTTTTTCTAAACAAAACAACACCAACACTCAATGCACATTGCAATAGGCTCCCCAAATGATCTCGCTAGCTATCTCCAATGTAGACTTTTACATGGCTTTCCTTGCCACATGGGTAGATTCTTAATTATTCTTTATTCTTTTTAATGTCAACATGTGTGATGTAAATGGCCACTCTGCATATGGCACCTTGATTATAAGAAGGAATTTCATTGAATATAAATGAGGTGGTTGATTAGAGCATACCGCTTTTAACCTTACTTTTGTTGGGCTATCACTAAGTTATGAATCAAACAATCAATCTTCCTTGTTAAAATTCAAGACTTCTAAAAGCTTGACCATGTAGGAATTGACATCTAAGACTTTTTATAAGCTTGACCATGTAGGAATTGATTGTATACAACTCATTGATTGTATACAACTCATTGATAGTATACAACTCAAAAGATTTGATTGATCTTGACTACATAGAAATCAAGATTGATCCCTCCTTTTTGCTTTGGTCAAAAATCTACTATTGCATTGTTATTATAAGATTCAACTAGGTTTTATAAGAGGGCTCTCTTCACCTAATGGGCATAATTTTGTATGCATACTTTCCAAATGATAATTAGAATTCATGTTTGTTTACAAGGGCTTCTTTGAATCATTGATGAAGACATACGAATACTTTGCTTATCCTTCTAGCTCAATTATAAGCAAATAAAAATTTCAAGTCTTGATGATAGGGTTGGATCATGTTCCTAATTATTTGTTGAGCTAAGATTTAGGGTAATCAAGAAATTGAGATGTTTTCAAGTTTATTGGTGCTCTTCATGAGTTGAAAATTAGGCTCCAAGAAAGCTTCACAAAATGGGCTTTTACTTCTTCTCATTTGCTAGAAGATTGCTTTTATTTGAGCATATGATAATCTCATCTGTAGACTTTACAAATGTTGTGTTTGATTTAGTTGCAGGTCTCACTTATGGTTTTTGGGTTAAAGCTATTAAGGCAATTGTTCATTTGATTAATCGGTCACTTAGCAAGCCATTGTATGGCAAGATTCTAGAAGAGGTGTGGTTTGGCAAGAAACCCACATATGATCACTTGTGGGTATTTGGCTATGAGGGTTACATGCATACCTCTAAGGACAAGCATAATAAACTTGTTCCTAAGTCTAAGAAGTGCGTATTTCATAGATATGGAGTGACATGGGTACTATTTTTGGAATCCTAGAGCTAAGAAGATAGTGTGTAGCCATGATGTTATCTTTAATGAGCATTGGATGCATACATGATCCATCAAGTCCATTGAGATATGCAAGGTAGTACTCTAGGAGGATAAACAACCACCACATGAGCAACACCAGTTAGAAATTGACTCTTTGGTCAACAATGCTACTTGGGACTTGCTTTCTTTTCCTAAGGGCAAGCATCCCTTAATGTGAAAATGGGTTTGTATGCTAAAAATATCTCCATTTGATGCCTTGCTGAAATATAAGGCAAGATTGGTAGCTAAGAGGTTTATGAAGGAGAATGGTGTAGAGTTTGATGAAATATTCTCCCTAGTAGTCAAGATAACCACCCTTCATATAGTGCTTGCATTGGTTACCAAGGAGGATATAGAGCTTATATAGATCGATATCAATACAACTTTCTTACATGTGGATTTGCATAAGGATATCTACATGTAGCAACCAAAAGGGTCTGTTGTTGAAGATAGGGAATAAATGGTATGCAAGCTCCACAAGGGCCTATATGATTTAAAAAAAGTTTATAGTTAGTGGTATGATAAGTTTCATGCCTTCATGAGGTTTTAAGGATACATTAGGAGTGAGACCAATTACTATTTATACACATGGAAGGCTATGGATAGTAGCCTTATGATGTTTGCACTTTATGTAGAAGGCATGCTCATTGTTGGGATCTCACTCATGGATGTGGATGAATTGAAGAACAAGTTACATGAAACCTTTGACATGAAGGACTTAGGGAATGTGTGTCATATTCTTGACATGCAGATTAAGCAAGACAAAGACAAGATGATGCTTTATTTGTCTCAAAATAAGTACATTAGGAAGGTACTTGAGCATTTCAATATGGAGAGGGGGGAGGCTATTAGTGATCCATTGCTTCCATATTTGAAACTTAGACAAGAGGACAATCCTAAATTTGACAAGTAGAAGGCTTACATGATAAAGGTATCTCATGCATCCGTTGTTGGTAGATAAATGTATATGTTATGGATGCTACACATCCCATCATTGTTTATATAGTGGGAATGGTTAGCAAGTTTATAGGAAACCCTAGCAAATAGCATCGAGAAGTAGTAAAGAGTATCATGAGATACTTGAATGGCAATAGAGCTATGTGTATTTTCATTCAAAGGAAGGATGCATATGTGTTTAGGTATGTAGATGCAAATTTTTGCAATGAATGTGGACTCTAGGAAGTCTAATAGGTTTTCTCTTCACATCCACATGAGGTGCACTCTCATGGTTCTCTGAATTACAGCCATGTACAACTTTAAGAAGGTGTCCATTTTGCATCATGATAGGTAGAATTCCATCCAATTGGCATAGAATCCTACCATTCATGCAAAGACAAAGCACATTTGGGTGAAGTATCACTTCTCAGAGAGGTTTGATAGGTACCCCTTGTACTAGAACACATTGTTCAGTCATACATTAGTGAAGACAATGAAGAATAAAGGTAACTTAGTATCCATCAGAAGCTTCTTGTGCGATTCCTCTCTCCCTCTTTCTCTCTCCCACACTTGCACTCAATGGATCAAGTCCACATTCCTCCTCGGTTTGCTCCTTTGGTAGCCTAAGAACTAGGGGATACCCATAGGGATCCAATGTCTCAAGACATTAGAAGGCCCAAATCTAAATAGTGGGTGTTAGTTTGAAGAGGACTAGAATGTGAACATGAGAAGGGTTGTGTATTTGGTGATTGGATATCTATCCTAGAGCAAACAAGTTGTACAACCTATATAAGTCATTTTCATAGAACTTTATTAGAGTTTTTAATTATTTTTGTGTACATGCTACTTAAACTTATGTTTGAGGGACCAAGTGTCATAGGCCAATCGAGGAAGTTACTTTTATATGCTTATATTCCTTGATTGAATGATATTATTATAAAACTAAAGAATTCATCAAGAGTGCATGGGGATGTTCCCATGGAGGGTGTGCCCTATGGATGGATGGACCCAATTAGTTAGGTAGCTTATCTAAAGATAAATGCTAGACTAGTACACAAACTAGAATTCTTAGGACCCTATAACAACTCATTCTAGAGGGAAGAGGTGGTAGAGTATTGGTTGTTGAGGTCATGGAAGTTGCTACCACCTTCCATGAACCAATGCAAGTTGATTTGTGTTCCACGTTAGTGCCAAAGTTTGAAGGATATAGAGCATTATTAGAACTAGAATTTCCTGGATGACCAATACCGTTTTTAGGTTCAATTCAAGCCATATGACCACTAGAAGGTAGTTCAAGAGATTGGACAATTTCATAAAACTATGTGAGAGGTAGTTTTAGGGAGATTGACTAGTTTCTTGAAGCTACTAGTAGATCTTTTGTCCAATTGGAATTTATTCTTAACATTGTGCATAAACTTTTTGTGAAGGCCCAAAGTAAGGCTTAAGCATAAGGATAGATCTATCCTTGGCTATCTATCATGATGATGTACTTACATTATTATTAAAACTAGCTGGCCTAATTGGTGTTGGGGTTGCTAACCACTCTTGGTGTGTTGGTGTCAATACAAAGCTTGTGAGGCTATGCCTCACTTGCTCTGCATTTTGTTGAGAATAAAGGAAGCAATTGTGCTATCATGAAGAAACTCAAGGGCATGCTACATGTGCTGAGGACAATGTGTCCTTTATTGTCAATATATGTGCTATTCTCACTCTATTATCCTTCATTGTCAATTACGCTTTGTGCAAAAAAGTGAAGCTACAAACCTAGTTTTTCCTTAGTATTTTAATGGCATTGATTCTTCCATTTATTGGCAAAACCTAAAATGGGATAAGCCACACACACACACACACACACACACATCACCCTTTCTTCTCTTCTTCCTTCTCTTCCTCTTACAGAATATTCCTTCCTAATATTTCCTTATGCTTTTGCAATTTGCTTGCCCATGATGTTCTCATTTAGTGTATACCCTCGTCCATGGTAGTCAATCTCTACTACGCCCCTGGACGTGTTTCTATCACCCCTCCAAAAGTTTGGTGCCTTATCAATGTGTTTAAAGTGGAAGGGTTTTATGAGAAAATAACTTCAATGTGGAGTCAAAAGGTCTTATAAAGATTTAGCAAGTTGAGTTATGATTTAGTTCTTTATTGATAGACCTATATGTGCACAAAGATGTAGATGCACTTGCAAAGGATAGTGCACATATACACTTGCTATCCATTTATATATAGGTGTTGGACAAAAAATATGTTTTTCAAAGCATGGAAACCTTAGGTTTATAAAATAATTGGGGCTAGTTTTATTTTTTGATTTATTTAGTGGGAGGGGGTAACATGGTCCAAAACTTGTGTATACTAAAAAATTAAGTTTTAATAAACAATTCAATTAGAAGCCTCGATAAGAATAGAACAATTTTATATGCATCCATATACTTATGCATATGTAGATGTTCATCTTAGTTAAGCTTAAGATCATCATTACCTATTGAGCATGCATTACTATTTGAAGTTGTAATGCTCACACATGCACGTGCATATAATGCCATAGAAAAGAAGCTTCAAACACGCATGCACATAGATGCACATGTGCACACTTTCTCTCTCCTTCCCTCTCTCCCCTGCTCTCAAACATTTCCTTCTAATGTTTCCCTATGTATTTGCAACTTTATTTCCCATGATGTTGCAAATTAGTGTTTACAAACTATCATCCATGTATAAAGCTTGGTGCCTTAATGTGTTTTGAGTGGAAAAGTGTTATGAGAAAATAACTTCTATGTGGAGTATTCAAATATTATTCTAAAGGTAACTTTATTATAACTTGTAGAAGTCCATTTGCAAATAGACACAAATCTAAATTAGTTTTTACAGGCCCTTATCCATGGATAAAGCTTAAAGCTTGGTACCTTATCGATGTGTTTTGAGTGGAATTATTTTATGATAAAATAACTTTTGTTGTAGAGCAATCAAATACTATCTCTAAACATAACTTTATTGTAACTTGTGTAAGTCCATTTGCAAATAGACACACATCTAATCTAGTTAGGTGACACTATCAACCACAACTATACCAAATTGTAACCAATTAACACAATATTTCACAAACACAATTACTTTAATGGCACCATTAATCAAAACCCTTGGCATGAAATGTTGGAACCTAAATTCTTAATGAGGATAGTGGTACTTGGTTCATCGAAACATGATGCAAGGAGGATGGTGAGGTTTTGTCAAATGTTTGCCTAAAGAAACATGCTATGGTGGTCAACGTGCATATGTGGTGCCCTAAACATGTCTTCTTGGCTCCTCGGTGGCTAGATTATGCTCAGTGGTTCCCAATGTTGACAATGAAACTTGTTACGAATAAATAATTAGAAATTTGCGATGAATAATGTACAATAGCTTGTATCAATATGGATATCCCCTTGATATTGCTCATCATTTACACCCTCCCCCCTCCCTCCTATGCACACTCTCTAACTCTGCATTTGTCTTTAGTATCCATCAAGTTATATACTTCGATATTAGATATGTATAAGCATGTCAAAGTACTGCTCTCCCTCCCTCTGTGTTTCTCTCTCTCTCTCTCTCTCTCTCTCTCTCTCTCTCTCTCTCTCTCTCTCTCTCTCTCTCTCTCTCTCTTTCTCGATGACACAGGCAGCTCGTGACCGCCTCACTAGAGGATACTCAGCATTGGCTCTTATGGAGCGACAGTGTCATCAGGCACATTTCCAGGAGCCCCGCACCAAGGGGTGGCTCTTTGATACTCTAGTCACTCCAGCACTGATGTATGGAGCAGCTATATGGGGGCCAGGCCTTGCCGATTATGTATGGACATTGATGGAGAGACCTCAGGTGATCATGATATCTAGATTGATTCGCAGCAAGGCCTCAGTCCCACATGACATTGTATGAGCAGAGCTTGCCACACCGCCCATGCTAGTCGAGGCATTATTTCAGACAGTCTGCTTCCTACACAGATTTCAGGATATGGACAGAGATCGCATTGCATACATAGCATATATGGCATCTCAGGAGATGGCTCAAGCGGGGGATACCACATCATGGTATGCACAGACTAGAGCTTGGTTTGACAGACATGGGCTGGACATTGATAGACTCCCACCTCTTCTATATCATACTCAGGCTCCCACTTACACCCTCTCTCTCTCTGAGAGGAACAGAGTCATCAGACAGGAGATATGGCATATTTATATACAGAGGACATGGGTCAGCCCTACACAGCCACTGCCATCGAAGATGGCACATTATTATACACAGTTCTTGAGCATATCAGAGTAGGGATTCATAGAGATTCCGAGATATATGCAGATCTATATGCCACATCGATTGAGAGTTCTTATTGGACAGCTCAGGGTATCATCACATCAGCTTATGATTGAGAGTGGCAGAGCCAGTGGCATCCCACGGGAGGAGAGGATATGCCCCCTTTGCAAATCAGAGGTGGAGAGTGAGGAGCATTTTGTTCTCAGATGCCCGGCATACTCAGAGTTGAGATCTAGATACACATTGAGCAGCTCACTTGAGGGATGTATGACTGATATGGATCAGAGATCATTTGGCCGTTTTCTGGGAGAAGCATGGCACATCAGAGAGCAGAGCACACAGCGGGTCCCAGTCAGAGAGGGGCCCACCCAAATGACTATTACACAGTTCTTTCAGACAGACAGAGTGAGAGCTACTGTACCAGCCTCCAGCCAGACCTCCGGGCTCACACTACAGCAGGCTAAGGACCAGCGTACCCGACGCCGCACGAGGATCCGTGGGTTTCGAACCCCACAGCCACACCGACAGGAGATCCGGAGGATTCTTGATCTACATCGACAATAGACTGAGATCCGACGACACTCGACACATTGGATCTCAGATCTCCAGTTTGCTCTTTCTCCACCGCCGATGTACCACATCCTGCATCCAGGAGGGATCACCTGCTATTAGCGACTTCGACGACTGCTACTACATCCCAGGATAGTATATCTCCCTGCATTTGTTACATATACACATCGCACCACTTTATCACAGCCGACAGTTGTTCCCCTATCACAGTCGACATTTGTTCCCCCTTTGTAGCCATTATCTGGAGTACCAGAGCTACATACGCACATACACATACACGACACTTATCACACTCACAGCACCGTATTTTCAGTTTCCAGTTTTTAGCTTTTCATTCAACACTTTTATTTTGGATAGCTGGACCTCATCAGTTGTATCACAGTTTGTCTCATAGGCCAGTTTTGGTCTTTAGAAGACGTTAATATAACTTTCTTTCTTTCTTTCTTTCTCTCTCTCTCTCTCTCTCTCTCTCTCTCTCTCTCTCTCTCTCTCTCTCATTCAATGAAACTTGCTATGAATAATTCATTAGAAATTTGCAATGAATAATGTACAATATCTTGTATCAATATGGATATCTCCTTGATATTGCTCATCATTTATACCCTCCCTCCTATACACACTCTCTAACTCTACATTTGTCTTTAGTATGCATCTAGTTATATAATTTGATATTAGATATGCACAACCATGTCGAAGTACTGCACACGCAAGCACACACGCACGCACGCATGCGCGCACGTGCGCGCGCACACACACACACACACACACACACACACACACACACACACACACACACACACACACACACACACACATTCAATCCCCTCATCAACAATGAACCAAATATTATATTTCACTCTCTAACTCTACATTTGTCTTTACTTTAGTGTGTGTCAAGTTCTATAATTCAATATAAGATATGCACAAGCATGTCGGGAGCATTGCTCTCCTCTCTCCCCCCCAAGTAACTTCAATCCCTCTCTCTTCGAAAATGAACCAAATAGTGTATTTCACATCTATACTACTAAAGTCTATAGAATTTATTTTCGTAAGTCTATCCAAATCTCAAATGAATTGAAGCCATAAATGTTCAAAAGGATTCTTTCCATAAGATCACATCCACATGGGGGGACTGGACTACAATTATTGCCTTTGCAACTCATCTAAAACTGTTGAAAATAGTCAAAATACTGCTATTAATACCATTATACAACAAAAAGCCATTTTAAACAAATTACTATTACTTTTAGGAGAGATTTGACAATATGTCATATCACATACTCTAAAACCACACACAAATGCACAAAGACTATAAAAAGACACGAATAATATATGCACACATATGTGCAAATATATTCACACACATATGCATACATACACACATGTATGCATATATGTAGACATGCTCATATACATGTAAATCTATATATGAGTATGAGAGAGAGAGAGAGAGAGAGAGAGAGAGAGAGAGAGAGAGAGAGAGAGAGAGAGAGAGAGAGAGAGAGAGAGAGAGAGAGAGAGAGAGAGAGAGAGAGAGAGAGAGAGAGAGAGAGAGAGAGAGAGAGAGAGAGAGGACATACACTTATAAAATACGTGCTTAAAAATATGGGCACACATGTAAACACGGACATCCACACACAAATATATACATATACATATACATGCAACACATATTAACATGGATACACATACATGTACATATACATACATATGAGGTGAAGTAAGATGAGATACAATAGGAATTAAAAAAAAGGAGAGAAAATAAAAATGATGAGAGGGAGAGAAAGGACACATATTTAGAAGACCACACAAATAGACACACATGTATGTACACACACACACACACACACACACACACACACACAAACACACACACACACACACACACACACACATGCACACATACACAAACACAAAGCATAGGAAAAATAAAAATATGCAAAAATTAAAAAGTGTATATCTATATTATTCATACACATATACGCACATCCACACACTTTGATTATGTATTAATAATTAATTGTTAATTGTTATTATATAAATTATACTTAACCTATAATCAATACATGTGTATAATTGATATTTATGCTACGTATTAACACTTAATTATTATGTATAATTACCATTAAGTTATTGATTAAATCAATTATAACTATAATATATGTATTATAATTATTAACATATATATAATAATTAATACACATTTCTAATAATAATAATATATTAATTAATTATTAATAAAAATATATAAGGTATATGTATATAATAATTAATAAATAGACTAATGTGTATATGTATTAGGGATATACATTAATATAAAATTATAGTCTACAATATTAATTAATAGTTTTTAATAAATAATTATGAAATATACTTATTTTAAGTATTATTTATATTAATGATGATTATAATATATATACTAAATTATCCATAATATCATATAATTGATGGGATATTAATAATTAATAATTAATACACAAATTAATTATTAAAAATATATAATTACATTTCAATTAACATATATATTATACATATATAATTATGTACATGTAATTAATTATTAATCATGAGAGAGAGAGAGAGAGAGAGAGAGAGAGAGAGAGAGAGAGAGAGAGAGAGAGAGAGAGAGAGGAGGAGGAGGAGGAGGAGGAGGAGGAGGAGGAGGAGGAGGAGGAGGAGGAGGAGATGATGATGATGATGATGACAATGAAGAAATTCTCAATATAATTAGTGGGTTGTCAAATTCATGTGATGTTATTGGCTCAATATGCATGCTAAGATAGGTTGAATGTGAATAGAAATCACCATTAAATGTATTTGTCTTTGAGAAACTTAAAAAAATAGTCATAAGGTTTTGTTGAATATATATTTTAGGCTTGATTATTGGTCTTTTGCTCCATATACATTAGTGAATCCCCCATCCCTATATATTGCATTTTCGTATATTCAACATTGTATTAGTCTGAGTTATCAAAACTTCTGACGTTCGAATTCTATTTTTCATATCAACCTCCCATGAACCCTCCTCTTACCACATGAAACTTGCTTTCAAACCTCGATGAGAAACACTAGAAAAATATTGGTGTGAAATGCTAGGAGCATCTAGGGGTGCCGCGCCTAGTAAGATAGAATAGATATTTACTCATTATTAAAAAAACAATCTCTAGTCTTTTACACGTAGGGTTTTTTATGTTAGATGTATTCATTAGCATTAACAATAGGCTACTACTTTGGTTGTGGAACATTTTGTGTTGATGAAGGCACCAACAAAATGGTCGAATACAATTGACCATTTCAGAGAAGAACTCAGAATCGTAGTGCGCTCTCTTCCCCCACTGCCCGTCGTCGTCGTCGTCGTCTTGTTGTTCTCTCTCTTCTCCCTGTCTCTCCCTTAGTAGCACAGAGTAGGAGGATCTTCCGGGCAACGTCATGGCGTTTCCGTATCTTGAAGCTGTAGTAGGTATGCGCCTCTCTTCCTGCGTCTGTCTGTGCGTTTGCATTATGGTTCAATCATGTCTATTACTTCTTTGAATTTGTGCGGAGAAGATATTTGATGTTGTCCTATCCAGACAGTTTCAGCAACTTTTCATGTTTTTTCCTCACTCCTATGACTAGTTCTGAACCTCTTTCCAGAACTCATCGTGCTTGGCATTTTTGGTCCCGATTTGAACGACTAATTTCATGTCAGGGCGTTCTAATCTCCAACTTAATAGGAACAAATGTGATTATCCAAGTCTAATTTCAGCGTCCGCCTTTACCAATAGCAAGAATATGCCGAGTTTGCAGCTGTTGATCGCTTCGGAGCAAAATGATTATTATTGACGTGCAGTTCATGGCCCTGACTAAGAGTTATTTTGAGACGACATAGCAAAAGCATCACAGAGCTGTAAATCATTGCCAAGGTTCTAGATGCGAACAGGCTACTGTATCAACCATTAGTAATATGGCTGCTTTGACTGCACCAAAGAACAACATGACAGAATACAGATTAGAAGGCTGATTGGATAGTAACAGCTGCACAAATTTACTGCTGCTTCCGTGCCAGCCAGGGTCCAAGGATAGAATGTATCATTTGGTGGAACAAATGATATGCCCATAGATAATACGTTCAGCACTTGTGCGGAAGCCTTCAAAGATGCTGATTATATAGAGGATACATTTAATGCACATGCTGTCTGGATTATGCATCATTATACAATCACATCATTTTAGTGCAGTGTCATTTGGAAAAGTATTGTGTTCACAAGCTTTGGGCAAGGTTTTGGGACCATTCAATGCGCACCCTCAGATAGGCTGTTAAGATTACATGATCATATCATTATTTAATATCTATTTAAAAATCTTTTGGTAGTAATCACAGTGTGAAAGGTTTGGGTGGTTTGTATCTACAAGGATTATTGTAATAGAAATAAGACATGCTAAGATGGAAATATATGTAGGGGTACTTTGACTCATCATTGATGTGAATAGCTATATGGTAGCCTTGAGAGTGGTTTCTGCATTAACCTATAGATGCTTCATATTCCATTGTTTTGATGGTTTGAATTATTTAATAAATGCATCTGAGTATTGTTGCTTCTTTATGTCACGCATGTTGCAGTTTCAATGTTTGTTGTTTATCTAGAGAGGGATTTCTATTTGGCATGACATGGATTTTTTGTATAAGTCTTTGAGGAGAGAGAGTACTGTCTTAACATCTATGGCCTTACCATAAAGAAACTTCCACAATGTTCAATGGCAAGCAAGATGGAAAGCTTTTCTACAATTGGATGGCAGTGCCATATGGCAAATAGAGGGATTCAAGATTCTTTATGCACAACAAAGTCTTCTTGATGGAGTGACTTTTTGGTGGGAATTGTAACTCAAACACTCATGCAGCGAGCACTTGGGCCTAGCTTTCTTGAAAATTTTACTTTGATAGACAAGTAGGAATTTTCTTATTAGAAGCAAGATTAAGGTGTGCATACTTATTTCACTGGCTTCACCAAATTCCTACTCATGTGTCCTTTCTCTCTTTCTTTTTACAATGTAGTTTTCAAGTTTGTAAATAGCTTTCATGCCACTATCTTAATTGACATAGAGGTATGTGTTTCGGATTATTTGAAGCAAACAATGGAGTTGACTATTATATTTGAAAATCAGGAGAAGCATAGAAAGATTGAATATCTTAACCAATCTGTACTTGCAAAAGCCAAAGTAGAGGGCAAGTCCAAAAATAGTGGGGGAGGGTGAGTTAGTGGATATAGGACAATAACATTTTTTTTTCAAGTGTAAGAAAAATTATCACAAGTATGACTAGTGCTCTCAATAGAGATGGGGATATGAGTTTGATAGATGGATTCATGTAGAGAAGTGATCGCAACATGGCATTGGATCTTAGTTGTGATTAAGACGGTGACATGTAAAGTTATGTATCCTTGGGTTTGTGATTTGCTTTAAGAGCTAGAGATAATATTCAATTTTTAATTCTTATTGTTGTGGAGATGTTTTGTCTATAGATATTGGTGTTGCTTAGATTGTTGCCATCACGTAAATTGAAAATACACACGTTACCACTTTATCTTATATTACAAATGGAAGAAGTACAACTGAGATCCTTAGATTTTCTATGCTAATTCAGATATCTCTTGCTGTTAAAAATGACTAGTAGGCCTCTAAATCAATTTGCCCCTTGGTTTGCTTTGGTATTGATCTTTATCTTGCTCCTTTAAAAACAAGTTTAGTTCCAAATTTGATATGTTGGTTGGCCTCTTACATTTATTGTCAAACCCTAATTTCTGTTGTTGTAAATTAGGGTTTACAATAGAGATTGATTGACATCTATTTCTATGATGGCTCAAATTGCTAGAAAATATTGAGATAACTTGAGAAATGGTTGGGCTTGCTCCTTTAAAAACAAGTTTAGTTCCAAATTTGATATGTTGGCTGGCCTCGTTGTGAAACCATAATTTCTGTTGTTGTAAATTAGGGTTTACAATAGAGATTGATTGACATCTATTTCTATGATGGCTCAAATTGGTGGAAAATATTGAGATAACTTGAGAAATGGTTGGGGGATGAGAGACAATGTTGTAGAGAGAGAAATTTCAGAGTTTCATTGCAGAGACACTGAAAAGCTACTGCTGTCTTGCTCAAATAGCCATGGAAGTTGTTACCTACAGCTTATGACTATCTAAAAGATTGTTGCCCCTTATTGTACATTGATATTGCACCAAAAGAACCTTGGGGTGCTGCCACTTGCTCCTTGAGGAATCCAAATTGCGATTACATGTTGTAGGACTGATCCTTGGTGGTTGCAAATCACATTTACAGTCTCTCCTTGCTCTCTAATAGCTTCCTTCTTTCTCACATTGGCTGGAACAGACTTCCATCAGTATCTAAAGATTTTTTTTTCACTTGCACGGGCAAGTTTTGTTAAGTGGCAGTCTTTTGATCCCATTTTTCAGTATTATTCAGCTTATTAAATTAATTTTAAAATATTAATTTTAAAAATTAATTTAATAATTATTCTAGTGCTCAAAAGATTGATTCCACCAGTTAATAATTAAATTGGTTGGGCCAATTAGTTTTTCAAGTATCGCTAAGCATTTATTAATCCTTAGATTGATATTAATTAATTAATTAATTAATGCTTAGTCTCTAATGTCACCATTAAAGTTAGTGGCCAATAAATTGATCTAGGTCCAAATCAGACACCGGTACCACTTAGTACTTGTTATGCATGACTTATTATAACTTTTGTCTTTGGCAATAATTAATGTCTTAAAGTCTTGGGTCCCACAGTATGAAATAGTTATATTAATAGATTTTATTAACTTTTAATCAAATGCTGAGCAAAATAACAAAATTTCATGTTCTTGTGACAGTCCATCCCCTTGAAATCTTTGCAGTTGTCCTCAATTGTATTGTACTGTGCCGAAGGAAAAGCTTATTGCATTAGAATTTCCATAAGGCATCGCAGTTACAACATTTGCTCCATTGCTATCCAACCATGCCATATGTCCCAAACTTGTTGAAAATTTATAGCTAGCATTTACATAACTCAAAACTGAAAATTAGTCGAGAATTGTTGCTAGAAACCCCTTGGATGCATCCATAACTTCCGTTTCTCAATTGTTTTTATTTAACAATCATAGTAGAGCATAAACTTTGCATAAACCATAGCTGAAACTGTCAATGGTATTTACTAACATGTTATTGTCCATGGAATTAGTTGTAAACCATTGAAAATTGAGCATAATGTAATCATTAAGTAATCACTTGCTGATCCAAGGACTGATTACAAATTGATTCAAATGTGATTCCAAACTAATTGAAAAAATTGAGTAGTAACTAATGCAAAACTAATCCCTAAAGTTACCATAAACGGTTTTTAAACCAATCAAAAATTGAGCTGAAAGTTATTAGAATTTGATCTCAAAGCTGAAGTAAAAATTCATGTCCTACCGATCATGAACTGATGCAAAAGTATAGTTTCAGTGCTTGAGTGAAACTCATACTCATGTGCATATATCTCATTATGACTAGTACACTGAGTAGTGGCCTCATAGCAGATATACTATTGGTACAGTACCTTGGATGCATGTTGAATATATTCGAGATTCACTACATATGAGAGATGTCCACAACTGGCGGAGTGGAAGTGCTACCTTCCCCTTGAGCATTCGGCAATGCTTCGGACCCTTGCTCTGCTGAACTTGACTGAGTGTCACAAGGATGTGAAATTTTGAGATGCTTTAATTTTGTCGACAACATTTGATTAAGTTATTAATCAAATGCGTAAGGTTGTTTGCACATATGATACGCATGGCACTTATTTCATGGTAATAAGCCAAGATAAAATCGTGATAAGTTATATTAGCTGAGCTTTGGGGATCAGGTGGCGTTAGTTTTGACCCTAGGATAGTTATTTGGCCAATAAGTGTTAGTAATGACATTAGGGACTAGCATTAATTAATTAATTAATGCTAATCTAAGGGTCAATAGAGATTGGAGACCACTCTAGGTTGCAATTGGCCTAGCCAATTTAATTATGGATGCCAATTTAATTATGGATAGGCACATTTAAATTTGGGTAGGATTAGAAGGGTTGGAACTAATTTTCAAGATTTTTTAATTATGAAAATTAAATGAATGACTAGATAATATTGAAAAATGGGTTTAGAAGGCTGCCACTTGGCAAAAATGCTCATGCAAATTGAGAAAACGTTTTGGGGGTTGAATCTTAGCCATTTAGTTAGTTTTATAGCTTGGAAGAGAGAGAGAGAGCTGTTGGTCCATTTTGTGATCAGAGAACAACAAATTGCTGTAGAAGACAGTCATCTGGGGGCCTCAACAAGCAAGGAATATTAGGGAGTTACCTTCTAGGGACTGGCAATGGCATTGCTCATTAGGTGTCAACGTTTTGGAGGTGCTTGGCAGTAGGTGATTGCATTAAATGCAGGATGGAGTAGACAACATGCAAAATTTAGGGTTTTCTTGCGAAGAATCAGATTTCTCTTTCATCTTGGCTTCCTCTTACCTTCTTCAACCCGTTCTTAGATCTCAACATTTCTCAACCATTTTGACTAGATCTTAGCCAAATTTGGTGGATAACAGAGAGATGTTTACTGTAAACCCTGAATTTTTGCAAAAATTAGGGTTTGACAGCCACCTTAAGACCTGTGCCAATTGGTAAAGGCATTGTACATTGAATTCAGCACCTGAAATTTGTGTAATGTCAGGGAATTCAAATACTAGTCCATTCATTGTAATTTAGGGCTGCATTTGGTCAGTTGGTGACTCAATTTGTACAAGTCCTAGATGAAAAATCAAGGGGCAATGGACCCAAATTGATCGTTGATTGTTGCTATAGCAAAGAAGTTTTTTGGAACGGCAAAGGAGATTGTGAATCTTAGCTTGTACTCATTCCATTAGTAATTAAGGTAAAGAAATGTTGAAAGGGGCGCTAGTTTTGGGGCCAATAGGGTGTTCAATGTCCAAGATTATTAAGGCAAATTGTGCATTTTAATTTATGTATATTTGCTGATTGTTGTAATTAAGTGCTTAAGCAAGGAATTACTACCCTCTCCAAGAAGAAAGGTTGGTTTCATTGATGAGCCTGAGCTAAAGTCCGTTGTCATGAGGACGTGAAAATTTGATGCTTTGCTTATGTTTAATTGACATTTGATTAAAGGATTAATCAAATGTGCAATTAAAAGATGCACATGTGTTGCACATGTGAGGTGCAAGCTACTTTTTCACAGTTGAAGACTGAAGGACCTTGTGAAAAAGATGGGTGTCAAAGGCAAAAGTTGTAAGTCACACTTATTAGATTCTAGGTGAATTTTGGTGTCAGTTTGCCCCTAGGACCATTAATTGGCCATTAAGTGTCAGTGGTGACACTAGGGACTAGGTATTAATTATTGGATTAATGCTTGTCCAAGGGTCAATTAATGCATGGGACCACTTTGGGTTGCAAATGGCCTAGCCAATTAATTTTTGGATGGCAAGGTCAATTTTCTGGGCATGGATTAAGGGCTGAATTAATTTTCAGAATTAATTAATTCTAAAAATTAATTAAATGACTGGAAATTGCTGAAAATGGATTAAGAAAGCTGTCACTTGGCAAAACTTTCCTATGCAAGTGGGGGAAATGCTAAATAGGGCTGAAGGGAGAGGGAAATCTCGTTTTTTCATTTTTGAGCTGTTGGAAAGAGGTGTTGGACTGTTGCTGCCAGCTTTTGGGGCCATTTTCTAGCCATTGGAGACCATTTTGGTGATGGAGATTGCATATTCTTGACCTTGGGAAGGTGGCAATTGCTGCTGATGCACTTTCTCTTGAAGATCACAGTCTCTGATGCTCCTATTGTTGTTGGTGCATCTGTTTGGGGTTGGTACAGCAGGGCAGCAGCTGATTTTGATCAGTTCTTCACGACAAATCTGAGAATTTTCTCTCTCTATAGCATTCTCTCATCTCCTTCAGCCTATGCTCAGCCATTCTCAGCAATTCTTAGCCATTCGGAGGAGATCTCAGCCATTTTTGGTGGGCTGATCTGTAATTTCTGCAGTAAACCTTAATTTACAGCAGAATTTAGGGTTTAGCAGCCACCTTGGGATCCGTGCTAGAGATTGAAGGCTCAAGGGACTGAAATCAGCAGCAGATAATTGAAGATTATCAAGGGATTTCAAGAGCCAGCCCATCCCGACTTGATTTGGGGCAGCATTTGGCCAGCCAAGGGTCAAATTGGAGAAGAAGTCTTGGGTGAATCAAAGGGCAAATGACCCAAAAGGCTTGCTGGTCATTTATGACAGCAAGAGCAATTGGTTAGTAGGAGGAGATTGAAGAATCTCAAGTTGTACTCCTTCCAATTGAATGAAAGCTAAAGAAATACCGCAAGGGGCATCATTTTTGGGGCCAACAGGGAGTCCACTGTCCAAGAATGTCATGGTAAAGTGTGTATTTCATTTTATGTGCATTTATTTACTGCTGTAATTGACTCTTAAATTAGGTTATCACCACCCATTCCAAGAAGGAAGGCTAGTTTCATCGGCTCTAAGTGAAATGCATCTTGGTAAAAGTTGCAACAATTGAGGATGGTTTGCCAAGTCAACCTCTTCCTTCCACTTTGCATCTATTGGTGAAACAATGTTGAAGCTTTACCAAGAAGCATATGAAAACTTTACCTCAAACTTTACTTGCCTCGAAATCTCGACTAGATTGTAGGCCTTTCTTTCTTTGCAGCATTGTGATGCTTTATACTTTCACATTGTTGCAATTCCAACTTAACTAATATGCAACATTGCATCCAGTTGACTAGCCCCTCATGTGTACATGACATGCTAGGAGCACTAGATGCATTAGGAAACATTCTTGTTTACATGCTTTGGACCATTGCAATGTGAGAGTGCATGGGAATTGCATAATATTAGCCATATCATGATACATTTTCCCATACATTGCATGCATTACTAGTTGCATTTTTTCGCATGGCCAATACTATATGGAGCATTTGCATGACCAACATTAATACCATGAGTCCCAAACATAATGGGTTGCATATATGCATTGCTAAACTTGCCACTTTGTGCCCCAACACCATGTCAATATTGTTGTACATGGAGTTATGTGTATTGCTAGTTGTACTCGAATACATTGGGCCTTGCGCACTATGCATTGGTTGTTGCATATGATAAGGAGTTGTATCATACATCCTTGTATACGGTTCTTGACCGATGATAGCATGAAAACTAGTGTCATGAGCAAAGTGATCCGACTGTCCCATAATTGCATGCATACCTTGCTGTTAAAAAAAGATTGGATTGGCACTTTCAAGTTGGCCTTGCATATGCATCAATTGCCCATTAGCATCATTTGCTTATGCTCACTATCTACATTTGAAACATCATGCTATTGTATTGGCTCTTGCTTCGGTACATCTTGCTTACTTGAAGCTCGTGAAGATGATTTCCTCTTCTTGCCTTTGCTACCCTCCTCCTTTAAGGGGGTTCAAAAAGTGCATGAACTGAGGATCATTTGCTAATTGCATAAACATTTCAGCTGTTCTTCTCAGTTGATCTTTACATTGGTCATCAAATCTCTCTTCCTCCTGCTCATTATCAACTTTTAAAGGCCTAGAAGGACCCATATTTTGGTCTAAACCAACATCATCAGCTTGTTCTCCATGCCATGTGCTTTATTCAAGATTAGGCATTGCATTTTTCCCAACACTTTGTGAAATTTCATATTGAGAGGCATCATCCCTGCTTGATCCCATCTCACTATTTGAAGACATTCTTGTTGTAATGCTAAGCTGAATACAATTTCAGCACTAGAGTAAAGCTTTTGATATTTAATTAGGTACCTCGGCCCACCAATTTGACAGAATTGACGGTATTTTGGCGATGGAACCTTGAAACTAGCCTTCCTCCTGGGATAGGGTGGTAACTAATCTGATAAAACACTAATTACAACAATCATAAAATTCATGTAAAATAAAAATGCACACTTTACCGCCCCTTGTAATATTTCTTTATCTTATATTGCAAATGGAAGGAGTACAACTGAGATCCTCTAATCTCCTTTGCTAATTCAAGTGGCTCTTGCCGTTAAAAGTGACCAGCAAACTTCCAAACCAATTGGCCCCTTGGTTTTCTTAGGAATTGACATTCGCTTTGCTCTTTGAAAGACAAGTTCAGCCCCAAATCTGATAGTGGTTGGTTTGCCTTTTGAATCTCCTTGAAATTCTTGAATTTCGATTACTAGAATTTGAGTTTTAGGCCTCAATTCTGAGCATGCATCCCAAGGTGACTGTCAACAAACCCTAATTGACTGAAATCTCTTCCTCTAATGGTTCGAACTGTGTTAAAATGCTAAGATAACTTGAGAGATGGTTGGGGGATGAAAGACAATATTGTAGAGAGAGAAATTTCAGAGTTTCATTGCGAGAAGCTTTGAAAAGCTACTGCTGCCCTACTCAAACAGCCATCGAAGCTGTCATCTATAGCTTAGGATCACTAGAAAGACTATTGGCTCCTATATGTTGTCCATAGTTGTATGGAAACGTGTTTCCTAAGGTAGGAAATGTATGAAACAGGTAAGAAATGTTTCTTATCTTTTTGAGGCGTTTCTTATACATTAAAAACAAGTCAGTGGGTGGCTGGAGTGACATTTTGACCCACAAAAGTATATCCTATCATGAAAGCATATTTTTTCCTTGTGAAAGCATCTGAAAGTGGCATTTTTCTCCTTGTAATCATGTCTCTATCTAAAACCTTGGGACTTATGAATCGTGATAGGTTACATTACTTCCAAGGAGTTTGTGGATAATTTTCACTCTACAAACTTATAAGGAGCTTACAATGTCTCTTCAAGCTATAAGATACAATAGCTTATACTTGTCATGTAGTTGGCAGAAGTGTTGTTGTAGTTGATGAGGATCTACTTGAGAGCTTCAACTCTAGCAACAAGAGTGATGAGGAGGATGATAAGGAGATTGAGGACAATGAGGAGGATATTCAGGATGAGTCATGACTCATCATACATTCTCTAGCACTTAGGATTGACTTTTAGCAGTTTCCATAATCCATTTTTGTATTGAATATTTGACAAGGTTCATGAGGCTTTGGACTTGTTGAACACTTTGTTACATCTACGATTTTATTCATGTTTGTCACTTTTATGCTTGCCATAAAATGGTATTTAGTGTTTTCTTTAAAATATTATACTAACAATTATTAATAAAGATGTTAATAGTTATAAATTGAAATGCGATTTACAACGGTCAATAACACCTATTCTCTTGAAGGTTTAATATTGTTTTCATACTTAATAGTGTATAATTTGATCATTAGTCATATAGATAATGGATAGGTAGGATTATTTCTTTGAATATTTCATGTATACGTATTCTATAGCCCATATTTTTTACTATGTAGATAAGAAACGTTTTCTAGATGTTTTCTAAAAATTAATATTGTAGGAAACTTATATGAAATTCGTTTTCTGCCTTGCCGTTTTCGAAACTCTTGGCTACTATGATACTCACATTTGCACTAGGACCTTGGGCTATTGTCACTTGCTCTTGGAGGGCTCCAAAATGCTGTCACATGCAGTAGGATTGATCCCTGGTGGTTGCAAATCACATTAGCAATCTCTCTTTGCTCGCTAATAGTGTCCTTCTTTTTTACAATGGTTGGAATAGACTTCGACAGCCCCTAAAAAGGTTTTCCACTTGCATAGACAAGTTTTGCCAAGTCGCAGCCTTCTAATAACATTTGCTAACATTATCTGGATTTTAAAATAATTTTTAAATATTAATTTAATAATTATTATAGTGCTTAGAAAATTAATTCCACTAGCCAATAATTAAATTGGTTGAGAGAGAGAGAGAGAGAGAGAGAGAGAGAGAGAGAGAGAGAGCTCTTTAAGAACAAATACGATATAAATACAATAAGAAAAAAAAGGAATAAAAGTATTGACAAAGTTTAGATGCAAGAGCTTTCTTTGAGGTGCAATGAGAGAGAGAACAATAAATTGGTAATACCAAGGATCACGCTACATGTTATAGATACATAAATAAAATAATATTTAAATGAATATTGTCAAAGGATAGGCTACTTAAGCGTAAATTATAAATACATAAACAAAAAAACTAATAAAATGAATATTTTCAAAGGATAGTTTACTTAAGCATAAACAAAAACACTTTAGCCATAAAAAATTAGAGAGAGAGAGAGAGAGAGAGAGAGAGAGAGAGAGAGAGCTCTCTTAAAGAACATTGCATTGCAAATTATACATTATTAGAAAATAATATAGAGTGTAAGGTTGATCAATTCACCTATGTTTGATTCATTCACTAACTTTGGCTCCTCTTGATTTGGGGTTGCTGTAGGAATAGGTCTATGATACTCTGCAAGATGTAATTATTGCATCTTAGTTTCTATGTATTTTCTCCCACTTCAATTGTTGAGGTTTCTTATCTTTAAATATAGGGTTATCCCTTATCCTCAATGGCTGTTCCTTACTTTAAGCGTCAGAGGAATAACTAAAGGCTCAAACTCTCATTGCCAATATCCTTTGATGTAGTAGGGGTGTTTGTGTTGATGGGGTGGAATTTGTCTTGAATTTCTTTTTCTTTACCCTTATTGTTTTGAACTAATTCCATTAATGTGGTCAATTGTGATTTCATTGTGTCTGGTGTTTGCATGAACACTCTATCATTGCATTTCTATGTTGTATAGTTGATATGTCAATAATTCATATTACTCCTAGGTAGTGACGCAATTCTCCCAATTATCCTTGGTCTCTTCTAAGTCATGTTGTCGATCGGTCATAGGCTAATCCCTCAATACTTTGTTATTCAATTTTTTCTTTCTTCGTCCCCAACATTAAAAATTGGTATTGGAAAAATAAAGAAAACTGAACTCATTGGCCAAACAAATGCACAAGTTAACACTTCCTCTTGTAATTTGTTACTCTGTGAATACCCAACACCTTTTCTCAATTTGGCTCGAAACAGTTGCCCAAACTCTGATTTGATATTGATCCAGTAACAAATCAGCTTGCTGCTGCTGTTTTGTGAATGATATTGAACCGCATTGGTGTATTTCCATGCTCCAAATTTGCTCCAGCTTGTTGTTTTACTGTTGTTGCAGATTGCATTTGTCAAATCTCTGCACTTAATGCACTTACAACAAGGAATCTTCAGTCATGCATGCTGTTCGAGCAGTCAATTTCACTCCTGTTGTAGTCAACTTAACTCCCTGATGTACCACGTGACTGTTTCAGACCAGTGTCAAAGCTGTTTGCCGCAGTTTAGGCTGTTGCGGTTGCTATTGCAGGTGGTTGTTGCATTTGCTTTTGATGCAGGAAGCAGATGTGATGAGTCCAGAAGGGGTCCACATGGCTTGGTTTGACCCAGCGGTAGCATTTATTGCTGTCGATCTGTCCTTTTCTGCTGTTGCTTCTTTTTTCTGCTGTTGTTTTGCTGTTTGAAGTGGTTGTGGGCAAAAACAAAGTACTTTTTCTTAATCCCTCCTCGTTTTAGAGTCTACTCTGATACCAATGGTAGACAAAGGTTTCTTGGTTGCTGGTTTGATCTGTAGTTAGGGTGAACTAAAAAAGCAAAGTGAAGAGGAGAGTGGATAAGCTGTTGGCACGGTCCTCTTTTCTGCTTAATTACCTTCATCCCTAGCAAGTTGTGCATGTCTATCACATCTCCCCCCCACTTGGGTCTGTCGCAAGTTCATATGCATTGATTGGCTTGTGACTTGTACAGTAGTTGGCCCTAGCTTGTGGTCACGCAGATTACTTATGTTTGCTATTAGTTGTGCCCCTTTGAACCCTATATGCGTATATTTCTAGAGTACACACACAATCACAACTCCTAATGATGTTTCCTTGTAATGTGTGTTAGCAAATATGTCAGCTCATATGTGAGTCTATGCATGCTTTAGGACTGGGCATTATTTAGATTATTTTAGGCATTTTTATGGTCTTTATTTGGTTTTGGTCATATTTAGCATTTATTGTTGGCGGACCAGATCATATTGAGGACATATTTTTGTCCTATTTATTCAAGCTTTTTCTCCCAGTCAGTCAATCACTTACCATCACACTTGTGGATCTTTTGCTAGAGAGAGGAGCAGGTGCTAGTGTCCACACAGCCAGTGTCTCATTGTTGTATGCGACTGTCTCGTGTTGGATATATGGATTCCATTTTCTGAGCATACATCTGAGCTCATTTGTATTGTGTTCTTCAATGTTCCTTTTTTCCTTTCTCTTTTGTCTTGTGTTGAGCAGTTTATTTCAGCACATGTTTATGCTTCCATCACTGCATCCACTTCTAACATGGTATCAAATTTCAGGTTCTGTGCTCTTGTTGTGTTTTCTTTACTGATTTCATGATTGTTTTGACCATTGTGATCAAGCAATTGCTGTTCTGAACAAGGCGACATGTTTTCCTGCAATTAATGCCGTGTTTGTTGACATCAGCTGCGGTAGCACCTCTGTTGCATGTGTTTCTGATCCAGCCTACGTTTTGGTGTTTTTGCATCTCTTCCTGGCTGGGCGAATGCATCAGCAGGCCGTTTTTGCTATTTCAAGTAGTTTTCGGCTGTTTTTTGGCTTTTTGCAGCAGGTTTCTTTTTGTTTTGGCTAGATTTGGGTAAACACTGCATGTGAACTCTCATTTTTTGCAATCTGTGCTTGTGGTTTGGCTGTGTCCCCTCTCCAAATACCTTCTTTTCTCTGCTTATCTTCTTATCCTCTATAGATGGCTTCTCCGGCCACATCCACTGATGATAAGTTACATGGACTTGACTATCTCACATGGACTACTGTGATGAAAGCTTGGTTTGTGCAGAAGTGGTTATGGTATGTCGTATGTGGAGCTATTCCTCATCCTCAGCATCCTACTTTGACATCGGATGATTTTGATGAAGACAACCATGGGGAAGCGGTGCTTACATGGGATTCGAATGATGCATGTGCCTACTTGGCCTTGCTTTAGTATATTTCTAAAAGACTGGTGGTTACCTCCTGTAAGATATTTTCAAAAGTATGGACGAAGCTGCAGCTGCTGTACGTGGTATGGACAAAGCTACAGCTGCTGTACGTGGCACCTTCCCCCATGAGGGCAGTCACTCTTTACAGATAGCTCCAACAAATTACATTTGAGGCCAAAGATACTGTCCAGTCTTTTCTACTTCGTGTGACCCAGATCCTAGACGAGCTTCGGCAAATGCAGTATGTACTTTTAGAGGATCATCTTATTGGACTCGTCCTCTCCAAACTCTTGGTGTTTGATGGAGTGGCGAATGCTTTGAGGGTGCAAACATCATCTACTCGTGTTAGTTTTACACTCATGATCTTGATGCTACTTGAGCATGAGGCGTCTTTGTGGTTATAGGGGCGGCTTTCATCATCTTATGGAGGTTCCGGTGAGGCTTTTGCAGCTTTAGAGAGGGGTTTGAAGAAGAGGACCTAGTGTTACTACTATGGGAAGAAAGGTCATTTATAGAAGGATTGCAAAGAGCTAGTGGCTTATAGGAAGCAAAAGGAGAAGAAGAAGAAGTGGGATGCGGACTTCTCCGACGAGTCATCATCTGCCTCAGACTTAGACTTCAATCCTCTGCCAAAGAGAGGGCCAATGTGTGGAAAGGATAAACTTCTTCAGATCGCGGGAAGGGATTGATGGCCCCTTCTTGTGTTTCTTACTAGTGGTGGTGGTAATGGCATTCCTCACGACTCTCCGGTGCTAGAGAGAGAGTGTGAGAGGGTGGAGAGATGGGGCAGCCGCATCTCATCTATACATCTATACAAATGCATAGGATCTAGAGGGGGACTTCCTTGATGCATCAATTGAAGTTTGGCAGATTCAAATCTTGGAGCTAGGTATTGATATCCAGGTTCATGATGAGCTGTTTGACAGAGAACGGGATTGGTTCCTAGTCATGAATTCACATGAGGGGACACTTTGATGGTTTGGCAGAAGGTGGGGAATCCATGGTCACATATGTTCTAGAGGCATTATTGACAAGATGTTCATGCATGCTACTGAGAGACATTGGGACAAACACAGAGATATGGTGTGATCTTCTCTCTTTCCAAGTGCTAGTACGATCGACATCGACATCGACATCAGGTTTTCTTGGAGGCACCTTGGTGGTGGCTTGCACACCTTTTGCTTGGGTATCTATGGTTCTACTTGGTGACTCTATATTAAATGGTTTATGATTCCTTATCATTGTACCATTGTATTGTATCAGCTCACCCATGATCTGAGAGGGTGTTAGCAGATATGTCAGCTCATGTGTGAGTCTATGCATGCTTTAGGGTTGGGCATTATTTAGATTATTTTAGGCATTCTTTACGGTCTTCATTTTGGTCATATTTATAGCATTTATCGCTGGCGAACCTGATCATATTGAGGACATATTTTTGTCCTATTTATTGAGGCTCTTTCTCCTTAGTCAGTCAGTTAGTCAGTCATTGTCACACTTGTGGATCTTTCGTTGTAGAGAGGAGTAGGTGCTGGTGCCCACACAGCCAATGACTCGTTGTATGCGACTGTCTTGTGTTGGATATATGGATTCCATTTCTCGAGCATACATATGAGTTCTCATCTGTATTGTGTTCTTCAGTGTTCCTTCTTTCCTTTCTCTTTTGTCTTGTGTTCAGCAGTTTATTTCAGCACATGTTTATGTTTCCATCACTGCATCCACTTTTGACAACGTGACATTAACCAATTATCACATCAATTTATGTGACAGCAACATATGCTTAGGTGTGGGTAGCCAAAGGAGATCCTGGAAATCATCCTTTGGTCTACGATATGAGATACTAGAGCAGGGGGTCTCTAGCAAAGGATTTGGATGCCTAATAGTGGGTCCATCCACCTGAATGACTGCAGCAACGAAAGACTGTCTTGGAAGTTCTTCACCATTCTGTAAGGAGATTCTTGAGAATACAGTTGGATATGGAACGAAATTCTAGTGGAAAGTTATGATACCTGGGCTGTGCAGTCAATCAAATATTGCAGTGTGGATTATATTGGACCTTTGTTTGAGGGTATGTAGATAGATAATCTGTGTAGTCAAGTGATATTACCCCATGAAAATCCCATGACTAGTTGGCTTTGTTTGTGCTCCAGTAGTTTCAGCTTTTTAGTTTTACGTTCTGTGTGGAGTTAGTTTTAATATATGTGTATGTGTCTCTCCAGGACTCCAAGTCTTTCCTCTATTAATAACCAAAACTTTATGTTCTTGCAAAGGGTGGGGTTGTCTTTGTCTTGTTTGTGGTCAATATGATAACTACCTTGTTCAAACTCAAAGGAAGGGTTTGTTGACACGATTTCATGAAGAGTTAGTAACTGCTGCTTACTGTTGTTTAGAGTGCCATTGAAATAAATTAGGATCAGAATAAGACTGGGCTTATGAAAGTAGACCATTACGCTTTCAAATTGAAGTCAAGTCAAGAAACCATTCTAAGCTGTTCTTGGTCCATTTACTCTGTATTACATGAAGGACGGAGAGCTTGTTGATGCATGATAAGTGCCAAAACAAGTTTGATTTGGGATGCTTTTTACTCCTACTTGGTGACTGATAGACACACAATCTTTGGTTACAGGTTTTATGGTGTTCATGTATCTATTTGAGACATACCTGGATTTGCGGCAACACTTTGCATTAAAACGTCCCACCCTTCCTGCTCCACTGGTGGGGGTTGTTAGCCAAGAGAAATTTGAGAAAGCCCGTGCATACAGCTTAGATAAAAGGTAAATGCAGTCGTGGTTTAACTTAACATGTTTCCCCTTCATTATCCTTCATAATCATGCAAGAAAAATGTGATTCTAGATTCTATGCTGTGGAAGCTGAAATATACTTAGATTAGACCTTTCTTGACTGCAGTTCAAGTTATCCTCTGAGAATGGAAAATGATCGATTTTCTCTAGTTCAAATAGTTCCAGAATTAGGTTCAGTTGTAGTTTTCTTGTTTGCGATGCTGTAAAGACTGTCTGTGTCTATTGTATTGACATTTTGTTTTTTGCTTATGTATCTTTAGTTATTTGATTTTCATGTTTGCACTATTGTGTCAGCTATTTTCATTTTATTCATGCGGCTGTCACCATCTTTGAGGACTCAACTATTTTACTGGTCGGTGCATTGCCCTGGCTTTGGGAGGTAATTGCAAATTAGTGTTGTATTGGCCTGTCTTATTTGTGTGTAGTGCATGTGTGGGTGTGCAGTGTGCATGCATGTGTGTGCACTAGAGACACCATTTTGTCAAAGCTTGCATGGTAATGCTTTGGCTCTTACAGAGATCCGGTGCATTTGTGCAAAGACTTGGATTTGACCCGAGCAATGAAATTTATCATACCCTTGCCTTTTTGGGTGCCACAACAATTTGGTCACAGGTAACATCTTCTTTAGATTTTTTGGTTCTTCTTTTTTTTTTTCCCTTTTGATGGTCTTATGGATGTAAAAGCAAGGATTAGTGCTACGCAAGTTATTTCTCTCGTTTAAAAGCCATGTGAAACCTGGATAGGTGACAGAGCTTCCATTCTCTTTGTATTCTACCTTCATCATAGAGGCGCGCCATGGGTTTAACAAGGTAGAACATGAATTTAGTTTACTATCTCTGACAAACATTTTGTTTATTTTTCGTTTGTGCTACTTGAGGATGCAACTAACTGTACATGCATATTGTCACTCTGTCTAATGTTTGTTCTTATCAACTTGTGATAGCAAACAATATGGCTCTTCTGCAAAGATATGATCATTGGGTTGGGCCTCATGGTTCTGCTTGGTCCACCTGTTGTAGCTGCAATAATATTAATTGTTCAGGTACGTAATGCTATTTGAGTTCACTTCCATAATTCTAATTGTACTTGTACAGCTTTATGTTATTTGAGTTTGTTGCTAGTATTAGTGTCTGCCAGAATTTCCTTGAGTTATATGGCAACCTCTTCTGGTTCAATTGTCTGTCGAATATGTATGCATCAAGCATGAGAGGCATAGTGTGCCAACCATTGTCTGAATAACTAAAGCTTTAAATTGCTCATTCTGTGTGCGCGAGTGTGCGAGAGAGAGAGAGAGTATAAAATGAGGTAAGCTGGGTTTTACAAAAATTGAGGGAAAATTTGAGGTAAGTATGTGATTTTGCAGGCATGGACATTTTCTAGAGAAACCATAAGCACAAGGTTGGCTTATGAATCGTGTGTGTGTGTGCAGGCACACACTTGAAGAGTTGTTTTCAAGGTTTTGAGGCATTCTGTAGCTGCTGGTAGTATACGACTGGTTAAATTTTGCAAACAGAAATCACTTCAAGAGTTCTACAACTCTTCGGTTATCAGTTACTGCCTTTTGCTTTACACCCTCAACTGGATTGATCGATTTTGAAGTAACCAAGACACAACAGGGTTTGCAACAAAGGTTACACAATTCACCTCCTGGAGTGCTAGATACAAGTGAGCACTTTAGAGTTCACACCAGGAAAGCTTAAGTGATCTATGAGGCATAAAAGGAAACAACTGCTTAAAACTTGTGGATCTATATCAAAGTTTGACAAGGTTACAAAGAGTTGAATGTGCTTACAGTCAATGATCTTGCACAATAAGCTTGGGAAACTTCTGATGACTTGGGCGCTTGTATTGAGTGGTTCAAAGGCAGCATTTGAGCCCTTTAGGATAAGCAATATGAATAATGTAAATTATTGGCTAGATTACATGCATGTGTGACTATAACTACTAGACTCATGGCTTGTCTCCTTCATAAATATGCATGAGAAAACATCGTCCGGCCATAGGATCCTCAAGGGTCTTTGGTTGATAAGTCTTAGTCCATCATTCACATGTGCTTGGAATACTATAAAACTTTGTTGGGCTCACTAGAAAGCCTTATAAATGCCCTCATGATTTTTTGGCTGGTCTCCTTCATAAATATGCATGATAAAACATGGCCCAGCTGTAGGATCCTCAAGGGGCTATGGTCGATAAGCCTCAATCCATCATTCACATGTGCTTGGATTACTATAAAACTTTGTTGGGCACACTAGAAAGTCTTATAAATGCTGTAATTACTGCTATGCAATTATGTGGTGGACATGGCAAGGGACCAAGTTAAGTTGGAATGGGCAGCTTTTATGGATGCTGAAATTGTTGAGGTGGAGGTGGTCTTGTCTCATCTTCCATACAAGAAAAGCCCCAGATGGGATGATTTGCCAAATGAATTGCTCTTAACTTACATTGATGAGGTCAATGATCTACCCGCTCACCTTTGGCAGCTAGTTTGGAGAATGGACCAGATCCCATGTGATTAGAAGATTACAGTGCTTCAATTGTTACCCGAGGCTCCATTCCCTCATGTTCATTGCTTTCATGGAATTGTTGTATAAAATCATTTCTAGGATAATCGCTAACAGGCTTTAGAAATCTTTTCACAAATGATGCACCCAAGGCAACCTTGTTTTGTTAAGGGATGAAACATTATGCTCAATGTCTTCAATGTCCAATCGGGAATTGATCATGCAAAAGCATCTAGTGTGGAGGCTATTATGATTCAACTTGATTTTGAAAAAGCTTTTGATCATATTAGTTGGTCTTTTCTACTAAATAATATCTTCCACAGGTTTTGGGCTTGGAACGATTTTCCTCATTGATATAATTAGCTTTGAAGGAGTGGCTCACATGGTGTTCAATGGGGATCTAACTAAAGAGAATACTCACACTCAATCCCTTGGTTAGGAATAGCCCCCTTTAGGCCTTTGTTATTTGCCTTCGTATATCGTTTTTGAATGTTCAAGAGTGCACTCTCATCAGTTGTACAATGAAACCTACATGCTTTGGTTTGGTAGGGTGGAATTGTTTCCTGTGGAGGGATTATTGGACACTTGAGATATCTTGCTTGATTGGATGTCTTCATTCATGATAGGTTTATGTACTAGAAGTCTTAGGGTTGGCCTCTATATGTGTGCTTGAAAGAAGTCGAGACACTGAAGACTAGTGCGGTGCATTCCAAGAAGGGAAAAAAGCTTGATGATGTCTTACAAGGTGGATTCTTGGTTGTTGCTCCAAATGCCTTGTGTACTTTGTAAGGATAAATATTGTCCTTAGGTTATTGGCATAGCACCGTGGGGGGGTTCTAAGATGGCCTATAATTTTAGGTCACGGAGGGGGTCATCATTTTATCCTCTTAAACGTTTTGTTTTTGATAAATGCGGTAAAGTGATTACTCGTGGGATCAAAGATATCCACATCATAGTCTTGCATCAGCCCTTGATGTCCAATATGCATGGTGATGGGAAGAACGCTTTTCTATCTTATCTGCCTTTTGGATGAGGATGTTTTTCAAAATCTTGGCAACTAAGGCCAAAGGGAGGTAATTTTAGCCTCAAACTTGATTTGTTTACCGTTCTTCATAAAGTTGGCTACATGAAATGTCCGTAGTATTTGCTCGTGTGGCAAAGAGAATGCTATGTGGCGAATTTCGCATTCTAATGGTTCACATGTTTTGTGTGCTACGAAGCATAAAAGTTACAAAGAAGCGGGAAGAATCTTGCACTGTCATGGTTTCAAGCTCTTTTATGCTTGTGTTCCTACAGAAACTCACTTTGGTGTGTTGCTAATTATCCATGAGAAGCTTGAACCTATGTTAATTAATTATGAGAGATGTATCGGATAGATTACTTATCCTTGAGATTACATGTGATGGAGAAGTACTATTGCTGGTTGGTATGTATGCTTCCAATAACGTCTCTAGCCGTCTTGAATTATGGTGGCAGTTTTGATCATGCCTTTCTCTTGGAGGGCCTAGTCTTATCATGGGGGACTTCAATATGTGTGTGGATCCATCTCAGTCTACTTAGACATGGCTTGATGGATGGGTTTGAATGCGAGGATTGGAATGCTTTCGCATTGTGGTGTTGAAATAGGATCTATGGTCTTGGTTATCTCCACTTGACCATGGCTATATCTTTCATTCAATGTAGCACTTAGAAACCTGGAGTTGTTTGGACTGCATATATGCCATGTATGATGATTCTTTTTTGTTAGAGGTTTTTGAAATTTAGGTTTTACAAAGATAGGTGCTTTTTGATCACTTCCCTTTGGTGTTTGAGGTGCTTAAGTATCTTGTGTTAGCAAGATTGTCAACTCATGTGCGAGTTTGTGTATGCCTATTAGGGCTGGGCACATTATCATCATTTTAGGCATTATTGTAGTGATTTATGTGGCATTTTATGCTTGTTGGCCAGCCTAGCTACTATCTATGGCCTATTTTGTGCCTATTTATTGTGGGGCTCCTCCTCTTGTTCAGTCATCATCATTATTTAGTAGGTGCACTTCTTGTTGGAGAGAGGAGCTGGTGCTAGTGCCTTCACAACTAGTGACTCATTGTTGTATGCGACTATCTTGTGTTTGGTATATGGATTCCATTTCCCGAGCACATCTTTGAGTTCTCTTCTTTTGTAGTGTTCTTTTGTTTTCTTTCTCTTTTGTCTTGTGTTCAGCAGTTAATTTCGGCACTTGTCTATACTTCCATTGTTGCACCACTTTTGACATGGTATCAGATTGCAGGATCTAGGTTCCTGCTGCTACTTTTTCTGCTGATTTCAGGCCTTCATATTTGTTGATCAGGAGATGACTTGTTTGCTTTCCGTTTGCTGCATTTAATGCAGTGTCAGCTGACATCAGCCTCAATAGGACTTGCATTTTCAGGCTGTGACCCTTTTGTTGCATTTGGTGGCTCTTGTATTGCTGTCGTCTGCTGTTTTTTACCCAGATTTTTTGTGTTTTCAGCATTTGACACTTTTGTATTGTTGGGCGACATCTTCTAACTGTTTTCTTGCAGTTTTTGGTACTGACATCATTGTACTTTTGTGATCAGCCTGTGAATGCTGCGTGTGAACTTTATTTTGTGTGGTATTTGTTTGGTTGGCTGTATTCCCTGTCGTATACCTCTAGTCTCTATCTTCTCTTCCTATCCTCTCCAGATGGCTCCTTCATGCACTTCTACAGATGATAAGTTACATGCACTTAACTATCTTACATGAAGTGCTGTGATGAAAGCCTGGTTTATGCAGAGGTGGATTTGGTATGTTGTTTGTGGAGCTATTCCCTGTCCTCAGTGTCCTTTTTTACTTCTCGAACATTTTGATGAGTACAACCATAAGGAAGTGTGGTTCCATGGGATTTGGATGATGCGCGTGCCTATTTTTCTCTTCTTCGATGTATTTCTAAATAAGTTTTGTCGGCAGTTACCTCTTGTAGCACATCTCCTGAAGTATTGTCAAAGCTTCAGATGTAGTACGAAGCACCTTCCACCATGCGTGCAATGATCCTCTATGGATAGCTTGAGCAGATGAAGTTTGACTCCAAGGATACTATTTAGTCATTTTTACTCGGTGTTACACAGGTACAGAAGCGGCTTCTATACATGTAGTCTGCCCTTTCAAAGGCACATCTCGTAGGAATGATACTCTACAAGATGGCTATGTGAGATAGTTATCGAATCAATTCACAGTGGATTTGCAAAGGTAGCTAGGCATTATGGACTACATCATGCTACACTTTGGAGATAGAGATTGCAAGTTGTAGAGAAGCTCCTAGCTTTGGCGCATTCTATTTGGACTCTTTGTGAGACCACCTCCTGCTTTTTGTGAGACTATCACTACTCATAGATACTTTAAATTGCGATCTTAGCCCTAGGCTAAAATTGCTGTGTTATCAAAGGGATTGCAAGATAATAATTGCCAATCCCATAAATTTATGTCGTGGTTTATATGCTTCCTTGCCAGGGAAATGTGGTCAAGCTAAGTAATTCTATAGGTAAAATGGTTATAGATCCTCAAGCTTTTGTGCATATGTGCAAATATTATTTTATGAATTTACTTGAATTGTAGCTATCTTTTTCAGATACAAGTTTGATACCGCGTTCTTTGTTTTGTAAATTAGTTAAAGATTAATTTGTGCTAGATAAAGATAGACAATTAGATGCAAACATATCACAAGATGAGGTGATGGAAGTTTTGTTGCACTTGCCTAAAGAGTCCTGAATGGGATGGTCTCACAAATGAGTTCTTTGAGACATATGCAACTCAATTGGCCATGCCTTTGACTGTTCTATATTAGCAACTTTGGATGACAGGAAAGATGCAAGTCTCTTGGAAGGAGGGTATCATGAAATTGATACCTTAAGTACCTATCCATGACTAGGATGTAGCTTGGGTGAAACTAAGTGGCGTAGGGCCTTGAGTATTGTACAAGGATGCGCTGTAGGGGTGTCTCATTACCTCTTGGGTCCCTTGTGCTTTCAAGCATTGGAGACTGAATTCTTTGATGGGCAGTGTGTAGAAGATCTTTATGAAAGTCTTGGCTAATAAATTGCATGAGTACCTTCTTGATATTGTGCATCCGGCACAATATGGATTAATCATAGGAAGGAATATTCTCCATAATATCTTGAATTAAAATGGAGATAGACTATGCATATCATACAGATCAAGAATTGGTGATGGTTCGATTGGATCTTGAAAAAGCTTTTGACCTTCTGGAATGGTCCTTCTTGGCCCAACTAATGCAATGGATGGGATTTGGTCCTCAAATGTTTGCTCTAATTTATACTATTAATTTGGACTCTTCTTCCATAGTTTTGCTTAATGGTGGGGTCGAACCTTTCCTCTTCGTCAATCTATTAGGAAAGGTTGTCCTTTGAGTCCTTTGTTCTTTGCTCTGGCCACTCATCCCATTTTAATGATGTTGTCGTACTCTGCAGCTAATGGGGAGGTGCTTGGTCTCTCTCCGACGATGAAACAGCTGGTTGCCAAGCTTTGGCTGATGACATTTTTATGTTTTGAAGGTTGATCATGTTAACATCTGGAGAGCAATGGAAATATGGGACTTGGTTGCCCTTGCTTTAGGACTTTGCAGTAATGCCTCCAAATCGAGCTCTTATTAGCTGCATAGAAAGTGATCTCTAGGCCTTGGGTTGGCAAGGTGAGGTGTCTCCAAAAGGCATGGTTTCCAAGCATTTGGGCTATTCTTGGGGGGTAAATGTATTGGGTAAGTAGTTGCTTGACTAGATTTCCACATGCATTATAGATAAGATTGTATACTAGAAATGCAAGCCTAGCCCTTCTGTGTATGTTTGAAAGTTTCTCAGACTTTTATGGTACCGATGATTTCATATTATTTACCATTGCTTCCTTGGTCAAAGTCTTGTATGTGAGAAAATCATTCGGTCGCTTTGCTTCTTGCTTTGGAAGAAGGATTCTATGCGGTTGGGCATTTCTTGGATCTCTTGGAATCATGTCTGAACTTTGTAAAGAATGGGAGGGTTGGCTGTTTTGCATCTGGAGACACATATGATTGCTCTTTGTTGGGCTTTGGAAGAAGGATTCTATGCGGTTGGGCATTTCTTGGATCTCTTGGAATCATGTCCGAGCTTTGAAAAGAATGGGAGGGGTGGCTGTTTTGCATCTGGAGACACATATGATTGCTCTTTGTTGGGCTCTATTTTAGGCTTTCTGTGAGGGATGGCAATATTGCGAGGTTTTTCCTTGAAGACCAATGTATTAAGCATGGAAACACCAGGGCTTCTGCATCATGGTGGCATGTGATTAATGCTGAACAGCCTATTCATCTTAAATCTTCTGGGCTGTTGAGTCATTTGTTGCATTCTTGGAGATTGTTGTTTGCCAAATCTACTTGGTATCCCCCTCTTGATCGTGAGCAAGCAAACTCAGGAAGATTTGAATTGCTGGCCGTTTCAAAGCTTGTTTTGTGAGAATGCAGATAGCAAGAGAGACCAAAGTTGAATAAAACAGCACAACTAGGGCTGATCAATGTGTTTGTTTCTCTCCTGCAAACAAGTGCTATTGCCACGTCTTTTAGATTAGTTTGTTGAATCTTTCACGTCCCCAAAGGCTAATCCTTATTTATGGGACACCATTTCAATTTCCTTATACAAATTCTTTCTTGTCTAGTGGCGAGAAAAGTTTTATTTTTAGTGTGTGCTATTTGGCCACAAGTGGTAAGTGTGTTGATGTTTCCAAAGTATTGGGTTTTTGGACAGGCCAAGTCCTTAGATCTTGTGCAGCCACATATGAAAGTTCTCTTTCACTTTTTGCACTTCTGGAGCTGTTGACACATATGGACTATGCAGAATGCATTCATTTTTTATTTCGCTTCTAGAGAATAGAGCTATATTGCGCATTTGAGAGGCCTTTGTCATTGGCAGCTTGACATTACTGAGCTAGTAGATATTCTTCCTCCATAAGATTTCCTTTCTTGGCACATTACACTTTCTTTGGTTCTTGTGTGGGTAATATAGACTGTATGTTCTTGTAGCCATGTTGTATTTCTGAATTTGTGTTTTGGTAATTAATACAGTTGCCCTTCACGAGAGAGAGAGAGAGAGAGAGAGAGAGAGAGAGAGAGAGAGAGAGAGAGTTGCTTCCTTGGGCCTTCCTTAAAAAGGACTTTATCACCACTCTTTTTGATTTGTCTATTATCAAGCCAAAAAGACTTGGAGAAGAGTCTCTAAGGAATCATTTCATAGAACGGCATATAGAGGATGTAGTAGATGCACTAATGGTCGAGCTCTCAACTCCCATTGTTACCCTCATGAATTGTCATCAAGCCTGAAGGAATTTTGAGAAAAATCTCAGTATACCATTGTCTTGGATCTTGATTGTTTATCACTGAGGATATTTGCTATGGAAAGTATGCTCATTATCTTGCCATCCTTGCAAAGAGAGACTACATACAACAAAGTATGACCTAAAATGGATTTCACCTCGAGGACATCAGAATATGTGTTCAGAGTATTTGAGGACATCAGAATATTTGTTCAAGCTTCTATTTTTGATCCTGAATGGGATTTTATTATTATGCACTTTTTTCAGTGATTGGTCAGCCATCCGGGCCATGAAAAGTTTAATACAGAAGATCTGCTTGTTAGTAGATTCTGAAGGTGCCATGTGATACATGCACACATCTCTGCTTGTAATGAATTTGGGTTTATGTGGACTGTTTGGACAGCACGAAGCAATGTCAGATTTGGTGATAACATTTGTTGTCCTTAGGTTTCTTTCAAATCATGATTACAACATTTACTACGTAATTGGATTTGCCTTGTAGATATAGATGACTCCAAAGAGTAAGGCTTGTTTTGTGATCATTCTCAGTAGCATTGTGTAATATGATGATTATTCTTAGTAGAAATGTACATTACCATAACGCTTTTTTGGCCTGATGATAGAAATGTTTTGTTTGTGTTGCGTGCATGAGTGGAAATGGACTTAAGGAGTCATGTGTGCTGTTTATCCTTTTCAATGTATTTGTTTTGTGCATGTTCTTCTCTCTTTTTGTTTAACAAGGTTAGGGGGGCAAATGGTTTAAATGTTGAAGTGTTTGATGTAAGCTGTATCAACAGTCTTATTTGCTGCTAAAAGTGCTTTTTCCCAATGTTGAAGCTCTTTTTACATTGGTAAAGGTGTGCATGTTGAAGAAAGTTGAAGGTCTAGGCAAAGTAGATGAATAACATGCATATGACATGGTACCATGATTTCAATCTGATATGCTACCATTGGCAGAGAACTGGTCCCTATTTGGCAATTTATCTTTGGGCATTCATACTACTACTTTCTCTTATGTTGATGGCAATTTACCCTGTTTTCATCGCGCCACTATTCAACAAGTTTACTCCTGTGAGTTTTCCTTTTCATCAGCACTAGGAGTCTTATTGAAGGGTTAAGCTGAATTAAACATCCTTCAAAGGTTGTGAGAAAGTTTTTCTGATGTTTTCCAGCTACCTGATGGAGAGCTGAGGGAAAAGATTGAAAAGCTGGCTTTATCCCTTAAATTTCCACTGAAAAAGCTCTTTGTGATTGATGGATCAACGAGGTCGAGCCATAGCAATGTAAGCTTTTAGCTTTACCCTTTTTCCAGTTTGGACATTTTTAAACAAAAATTTTGTTTCTCTTGCAAGTTATTTGTAATGAGAAAAACAAGTTGCTTTCTTAAAGCTTAAAGATCATTGGTTGATCATATGATATATGGACCTGCCAATCTGTAGAAGTGAATGTTTGCCTGACTGTTACTACAAAGCTTTCGAACATAGTCAGAGGGGTTATACTCTTACTCCAAAGAAACTCTCAGCATACTAACTAGCCAGTTTCAAGCTGGTCATTACTGTACCGCCTAATCCTTAAACTAGCCAGGTTTTGAAGAGATCATTCATCAATCATAGTATCAACCATTTATACTGGACTGATGACCTTTATGGCAACATGCAGTCAAAACAGCTCTTTCTCGTATTGGCCCATTTCTTTCTATGTTTATATAGAGTTGTTGTGTGCTAGTGCATGTACGCACATCTCTGAAAAGTGTGATGGGTTGTACTATCAAAGTCGGAACTGTTGAAGGTTGTAAGGGCTAAAAGCCTGAATGCCTGGCTGCATCTCAGTACAATTCCTTGGGCAACATGCAGTCAAAACAGCTCTTTCTCGTATTGGCCATTTCTTTCTATGTTTATATAGAGTTGTTGTGTGCACATCTCTGAAAAGTGTGATCGGTTGTACTATCAAAGTCTGAACTGTTGAAGGTTGTAAGGGCTAAAAGCCTGAATGCCTGGCTGCATCTCGGTACAATACCTTGCATTTTTTGCAAGCTTAATGCTCCTTACATGAAGTTTGTTGAAACGTTAATGTTGATCCCAGTTGGAGAACTTTTTTTTTCCAAAGGAAAATGTTTTTAAACTATTTCCTCATGCCAAAGGGCACACAAGGAGGATGATAATTGACTAACAGCGAGGGGCCATTTCTATGACAGTTGAAGAGATCAAGAAAAATGTGACTTTAACCAACCAAATTGTAGGGCTTTGTTCCTGGTAAATGCTTGAACAACACATTATACTTGCAAGTACAATATTGCTTATTTTTGAGACTTAAAAGCTTCAGAAAATAGAAAGAATGAATACTTGAAGCTGAATATGAAAGTTTTTAGAAAATTAGAGCCATGGACACATAAAAGAACCTCCCAATGAAATGTATTTCTACTCAATCTAAGTTTCTTTGGGATGAGCTCAATTTACCGTGAACTTGAGCGTGAGGAGAGTTTTACCTTACTCTCACAAGATCATGCAAAGGATGTACATGTACACTTGCATCACATGCATATATGTACTGTGGAGTAAACACAACTAATTTCTTTACAAATTGAGAGTTTGCATCTATTGTCATGCTTTGAAATGATGATTTTAGGAAAATTCATGATAGTAAAAGATAGTCTTAATGAATAATTTTGTAGGTTGAGGTGTAGTGAGGGTGTTTTTTCATTGAACAAAGTAAGATTATTTACAACATTTATCGACCTTAGTCCAAATATTATTATTATTAGAGGACGTAGTAGGTAAACAAGTAATGAAATCCATAGAGACCTATTCCAAAGGTCTCTTTAGGGACAAGTAGAGGTATGAGTAGACCGAAAGACTTGGATCAACAATACATCAATATGGCGGCTTCCTTCTTGATCTAGAAGTAGAAGAGCTTTAAAAAGAGGTGTTATAGTGAATTTACAAGTCTATTGTTGTGTAAACTAGCAGTAAGAGAATAGGGAAATTGATATATATTGTAAAGAGGTGGAAGATGATGGTAAAGATGGTTGGGTTCAACTTTCGAGCTATCTGCAAGTGCTGTATATGCGTTTACAGCAAGGAAATTGATGTAGAATGAGAGGAAATGAGCTCTTTTTATAGGAGAAAGAGAGATGATATAAAAAGGAAAAGTGGAGTAGTATAAGACTAACTGTTTAGCTACATCTTATGAAGTGTGACAAGTGGTGGGACACTTGGAAGCTTGTGTGGCACTTGTCTCTTCTTTATGGCCTTTTGTTTTGGGCTCAGGGTTGTCAAGAACAGAAACATCCAAATTTAGTAAATATTGTTAAAAACTCAAAGTTATTAATTTTAAAATGTCATCCATTCCCCCCCCCCCCCCTCCCCCACCCGCCCCCCCCCCCCCCCCCAAAAAAAAAAAAGTGTTGGTATCATATGAAAGTTTTTTTCGCGTACATTGAAAAAATAGTGCTAGAATCCTTACATGAGTTTTCTATGCAAAGATATGTGCATTTTAAAGTTTTAGCCCACATGTCATATTGTAGAAACTTTTTATGATTATGCATCTTGCTGATTGTAATTTTTTATTTTAGCAGACTTGCCTACACTTAAGGTATTAATTCTTTCTATGCATGTTTGACCTTGATATGCTCAAGTCGTAGTTGTTAGGTATGAAAGATGTGATACTATACAGGACTAAATGGTACCTTAAGATCTGTAAGGCATAGTATAATATTAGTACGAATTAAAAAAAAAAGTTTTATTATTTTAGACTAAGGGTAATAGAATAGATGTTTAAGGTCTAAATAGCAATGCTATTGGAGTATATACTTGAGGGTAATATGCCAAAACTTCCGTGGCATATGCCGTATGTGCAACATGTGCTACAACTTACAAGTACATAGATGTGAATGATCATAGAAATAAGAGAAGTGTAGGTGAGAGAGAGAGAAATGCTATATATATATATATATATATATATATATATATATATATATATATATATATGTATGTATGTATGTATGTATGTATGTAGAGAGAGAGAGAGAGAGAGAGAGAGAGAGAGATGCTTAAAGGGCGAGTGTGGCAAAAAGGCATTTTTTTTCATAGGAAATTGTATCAATATGTATAATAGGGTATTGTGTAGTTAGTCCACACCATGTACGGAGACAACCATGGCTTGAGTTTCGAGCACAAGCGCCCAATTAGGTCATATAAATGGAAGCGTGTACTATCTTTATTGCATGGGTCCACCACTACCTGTGACCACTCATAAATAGCTAGCTTCTAATGCACTTTCCTAGATGTCTTTTAATACAAAGGAGACAAATTTGACAAATAATTGATTATGCAAATTAATTAATAAGCATGCGAGTTCTATTTCTATTGTGGTGTAACATTGTCATAAGGACGTGAAATTTTGATACTTTGCTTAGCATTTGCTTAAGTGTTAATCAAATCTGCAAATGTGAGATGAATGATGGGCCAAGGACTCGGAGATGTCAATGGGTGTTAAAGGCAAAATTTGTAACAAATTATATGTTTGTTAGGTACTAGGTGGTACTTGGTGTCAGATTTTAGCTTAGAAGAATGATGTTAGTGTGGTGACACTAGGAAATGGGTATTAATTAATTAATCAATGCTTGTTCAAAGGCTAATAAATGCTCAAGAATTCTTGGATGATAATTTGGCCAATTTAATTGTTGGTTGGTTAGATTGTTTTTTTGGGCATAGAAATAATTATTAAATTAATTTCAGAATTTATATTTTAAAAATTAATTCAATAGGTTGGATAATGCTGGAAATTCAATTTAGAAGGTTGCCACTTGGCAAAACTTGCTCATGCAATTGAGGGAAAGACTACTAGAGGTTGTTGGATCCTCATTCCTGCATGCTGGAGGTTGGGAGAAGAAGAGGGACAGCTGTTGTAATTTTTCAGCCATTGGTGATTGAACCGGCCATTGGAGGCTATCAAAGAGCTGCCCCTAACTCATCAAGAAGCCATTGGGGGCAGGTGACAGCCCTTGTAGCCTGTCTACAAGTAGGTAGCTACAATTTTGGGACCCACAAGGTCAGGTTACTACATGTGGGGCACCTATTGTTGGGGGGTTGCAGTCAATCAGCCATTCACAGCAGGGTAGCATTCAACTTCAGCCAATTTTGGCGATGAAACTTTGAAATTTGTCTTTCTCTAGCTTCTTTTCCCTCTCTTAACAATTCATAGCTTCCGTCAAGAGATCTCAGCTGATTGTAGTCCCAAGAGGGTGTAATTGAAGAATTTCTGCTGCTAACGCTAATTTACAGTAGAAATTCAGGTTTACCAACCTCCCTAGGAGCAATGCTCAGAAATGGGGCCTAGTACTTGAAATTTAGTAGCTGAAATTTGGGGAATGTCAAGAGGCTAGCGAGCCAATGTTAAGTTTGGGGCAGAATTTGTCATCCAACGAGCATTGAATTTCAGCCAATTTTGAGGATGAAGCTTTGAGATTTCTCTCTAGCTTCTTCTCCATTATCTCAACCAATTCACAACTTCCCTCAAGAGATCTAAACCAAATCCAGTCTTGAGAGGGTGCAATTGAAGAATTTCTGTTGCTAACCTTAATTTACATCAGAAATTAGGGTTTACTATCTTGGGAAGAGTGCTTAGAAATGGGGGCCTAGCACTTGAAATTTAGCAACTGAAATATGGGGATTTTAGAGAATTTTAGGAAGCTAGCACACAATATTAAGTTTGGGGTAGAATTTTTTATCCAATGAGCCGATTGAAGGTCAATCCCTAAGCAAACCAAGGGGCAAATTGGTTTGAAGGCTTGCTGGTTGTTGTGGACAGTAAGATGTATTGAAGATTGAAGGAGATCAAGTTTGATCTTAGTGTACTTAAACCTTTAGCAATACAAGTTAAAGTATCGAAACGGGCACCAATTTCGAGCCAATCAGGTGTCCAATTCCAAGATTAAGTTGTAACATTTGCATTTTCAGTTTACTTGAATTTTATGCTTGCTGTAGTTAGGGTTAAATTAGGTTATTTACCACCCTTGCCGAGAGGGAAGGCTGGTTTCAAACATTCTCTCAATAAATGGTATGTCATATCACGAGGTTGAGACTACATTGGGAAAGGAATCCAATTTGGTGACTCGTTTATAGGAGCATAGTTCTAGGTGTTCCAAGAATTGAGAAATAGAACACGTTTTGAACTTGTGAAATGGTGTTCAGCCTTGGTGTGAAATTATGAAATGGAAACTTGAGAAATACAAATATGAATATATAGAGGAATAAATATAAGTATAAATATAGAAGAAATAAATGGGCTGCTGAGGCCATGGGATGGAGAAAGGGATGTACAATGATTGTACGGAACTCTTCTAAGCAGGTAGGGTGTCTGGTTACATTTCTGGTATCATAATTCCATGTTCTTAAGGAGTGGATACTAGTTGGGATTTATCCCCATGGATGCTCAAGTTCCATGTCCTAATTCATTTTCTCTCTCCTTTTGTCTTCTTGTTAACGAAGATGCAAATTACATTTGTTCATGGAAAGTGTGCGATTATGGAATGGTAGTTATATAACTGATTTCCGTTTGGTGCTTTGTATCTCATTCTTCAAGAATCAGTGTTAGAACTTGTTTGAATTTCGGCTTGCAAAGTAGAAAATGTAAACAGCTTAATTAGCACATACTAATAGTTTGAGTGAGACTCTCAATCTCCTGTTTGTTGCTAGAGATTTTCTGCTAGAGCTTATGAACCTGTGTGTCATGCTTTCAGGCTTACATGTATGGTTTTTTCAACAGCAAGCGCATTGTGATCTATGATACCCTTATTCAACAGGTAGTGGTAGTTCATACCGGCTTTCTCCGAATAGTGTGTGGTTGATGTTTATCGTAATGCTGTATACTTTGCATTGAGTTTTATATGTTGAGGGGACATAGTAAGTTTATTGAAGTTGTAGTTTTAGTATTTGGAGGCTAACTATAGACAATGTCTATCTGTTTCTTAAACAAAAATCACCCTTTTGTGCCAAAATGGTCTATATGTCTTCACCTTATCATTGGATGTGGATCCTCACCCATGAATTGTTGTGAATTCTTTGTGCTGTTCGAGTATCTTTAATGCTGGTTTTGTCATGATATTATTTGTCCTATATTTGCCATAGGCTTTGTGTCCTTGCATGTCAAGAATGTTATGAAGCGTGTCAGAACTGGTCTGACAGGACTTGCATGATTAAATTGTCAGAATAACTGAAAGACGGTTCATTGGCTAAAATTGGTGCATGATTAAGTTTCTAGTATTTTGGTAAAGTTGTGGTTGCTTTAAGGAGCTTTCAGACACCTTAATTGTTAAATATTCTGAAGTGTATATGTTGCAATGTCCTGTATTGATGATGTATTTAAAAGGATGATTTGAGAACTCTAGGATTCTATGGATTCTATGTAGGTATCATGATTTATTGTGTATGGATTAGGGTATGCAATATACATCAAACATTCCAAGGAAGCCCTAACCTAGCTGCGTAGTGATACAGAGTGATGTGATACATGAAATGTCATGCGGTATGGTGTGACATATGATGGTCATACAAAGACTTTCTATGTGGGATGCATGATGATTACTCACATGTACCTTGTGTGAAACCAGAGATGATAATAGATGTCAGTGAAGTGAAATGATGAGATGTGATATGTGCCAGGTGACAACTTACTCTGACAGGAGTGCTTCCGAAGAGTTTGCTATTCAGACCATCTGACAAAATAAAAGACTTGACTCAGAGCTTGGCAAAGCACAGTCCCTGTGAGGGCTTCAATAAACACGATTCCTATTCTTTTTTATCTTTTGTTTTTGTTATTTTCATGTGTTTACAAGACTTTCTGTGTCTAGGCAAGAATGGCCTTCCAATGCTGTCTTCTTAAGCTTCTCTAATAGGTGAAGCACCCCCTATTTATGGCCTTTCAGGAAATGTTTGTGGGGCAGATTCCTATGAGCCTTTTGGTTGGCTTAATATGTATCCTCTCTAAAGAGAGAGAGAGAGAGAGAGAGAGAGAGAGAGAGAGAGAGAGAGCATGTGCGTGCGTGAGAGCTAGTGGCAGCTAATCTTTCTCATTTGAGGCTAATGACAAGCAACAGTTTGTACCTCCTCCTTCTAGACCTTATCCATGATGCATAGACATGCTTTACTCAGAACCGCATTTATTGTCATCCAAGCCATAGGGTGGGCCTAGCCTCAACGATCAAGGATAGTGGTATTACTTTTGGACTTGAGAAAGCATACAACAAGATTGATTGGGACTCCTTGGAGGGCATCGTGCCTTTGTTAGGCTTTCTTTTCCCCTAGCACTTTACAGGTCAGCCAGCCATAGGGTGATCATAGGCGGACTGAAGGAAATTGACTTTTGCCTAGAGAGATCACTTGGGTAGGGTTGTGCCTTGGTCCCATACCCTCTTTTGATCTTCATAGATGCGATATCCTACTTTCTTTGCTTGACAGCAATGGGCTAAGGGGCCTTGGGCTGCTAGTGACTACAGAGACAAAGTTGAACTCAGAGTATGTTGATGAGACATTCCTTTGCATTGGTCATGACATAGAGGGGCTAGCAACATGACATAGGGAGAGGGGCATGGTGAGAAAGGATTCATGGAAGATGAGATTGTAGGTCCTATGGAATCTCTCCTTGTTTTGAGTATCAAAGATGTATAACACAGCCTATGGGAGGACCCCAAGAATCTTAAATTTGAAACTAGACCTACTTTGATAGCAGATTTAAATGGTTTACTTTTTGCAAAAGTGGATGAAAGGAAAGCATGTCAGTATGGTGGAAAAATTCCTAGATTCAGGATGGTCAATGTTTTGTTGAGGTGTTGCATATATCTTGTCGTCAAAAAGGATGCCCAATTTTTTTTGGATTGGTGCCTTAAAAGGTTCAATGTGTTTATTTGGACATGTGCCAGGCGAGTGAGGAAAATGTGTATGTTGAAATCTGCATTCTACACTTGTTTTCGGGAAAGATTTGTTAAGGTGTATCATGAGAAAATGCATGCCTTGCCTGTTTTTCAAATTAGCATGCTTCACACACTTTTTGCATGTCAACCACTTTAAACTTAGACAAGCCTATCACAATTTCATGTGACTACATATTTTTCAACCGCTGCATATTTACATCGCCAATATACTTATACAAAATGTCAATATCAGCCACAACTCCTACACCTTGTACAAACATAGCAGCCTTCAACTCGGGTACATTTACATCTAAGGTAAACATCCTTCCCACACGCTTGCCTTTTGCAACCAGTTTACATCCGTTCCTGAAATCTTCTACAAAGCAACCATTATGATTGAGCTTTACTTGCAATCCCTACTCAACCATTTGCCCAATAGAAACGAAGTTCTTTGTGATGTTAGACATGGTTAGCATTCAGCTGTTATGCGCATTAGGAGTAAAAATCAAATGGTGCAAGTTGGTTGGTTTTTTTGTATAGATCAGGGAATTGCTTGGTTTTTAGATGACTGAGTAGAGGGCAGACAATTAGATACCTCAAGTTCCGGGCAGGGCTTGATGTCTTAGCGTCCCAATAGTTCACATCAGTGCTTATTCTATTTGGCAGAAGTTGATGTGTTGATCGCCTCTCATTGGCATGGGAAGCTCTAGCAGTCAACCAAGTCTTGTTTGCAATGGCTAGGTATATAGCTTTCTTCTGGTGCATCAGGTGGCTTGAAGAGCCCAAGTACAACACTTGGTTTAAATTCTGCATTCTCCTTCAATTCACCAGGCATACACAGTGGTTGTTTAGTGAGGGATCTTGTAGTATAATTATGCTGAAGGGACTATGTAACACCATGCTTGGAGCTTATTCGCTCTGCGATCTACTTTGGTAAATGAAATTTGCAAGAGAGTCATTCACTGGTTGGTTGCATTTAGTCTGCTGTCTATGCAGGCCCTTTGGGACACTTGGTCTCTATTTTCGGTTTAGTTTTCAGTTGTTTATGGATTGTGTGGATGTTATTGATGTGCAATCATTGTAATTGTAGGCATATGCTCCGTCTTTTGAGAAAGATATTCAAGCATACATTTTAAAGCAGACTTTTTAGTGTTGGGACACGGATTTGCAGCTTGTTTTGGATTATCATGTCAAAACTCCTACTTTACTACCAATACCAAGCCTTCTATAATTAAGCCAATACTCAAGGGAGACTGTGTCACTTGTATCTCAGATTCAAGTTAACAAAGAATTAACAAGATGTTTCCTCTCCAAAGAAGCTACCATTTTTTTGTGTTTTTTTGAAGGCTGAAGGCTTACAGAGGAGAAGAAGGGCAGAGAGATCTGAGACTTATGAACTTATCAACTTTTATCTCGTCCAATAGCATCAATTCCCTTTGGTGGTGTAGGAGTGTCAGTTGAGATTTCTATTTAAAAAGAGCTATAGCCAGCTTCTGCCGCTCAGGTTCAAATAAGATTTAGCAACACACCTGTGTAGCAGAAGGCAATCAAGGAGAAGAGCTTGCTCTATGTGAATACTCTGGGAGACTAAGACAATCCTAATCTCCTGGCTAGAACTTGGAGAGAAATACCTGGATGATTTCCCTATGAAACAGAAATTTGATAGTTTTGAGGTATCTGTATACAAATGGGCTCTAAAAGATATTTGCATTCATAAACTTCAGACGTCTTTACCAGTTTACTCTCGCAAAAGGATACAAGTATGATACAATTTGAAACTAGGATTTCTTCTAGGCAGGTTGTGCTTTATGTATGTCATACTCCATTCATGCTAGCACTTCTTTATTGGTGATAGTTAATGTGTCATATAAACCATGTAGTCAAACAGAAGATTAAAGCAAACTCCTGATAGTTCTTTTTAGAGATGCAGTGAAGCAACTGGTTTTAGAAGAGTTCGAATTTTCTGTTCATCTACTCAGTCATCCTCATCCAAGTAATTTTACTTTATTACCTCTGTAGTGTAAGAATGAAGATGAGGTTGTAGCAGTTATTGCACATGAGTTGGGACACTGGAAGCTGAATCACACCATGTACTCCTTCATTGCTATGCAGGTATCAACCAGTGTTTAAGGAGGTTAAATTCAGACAGACCTATCTTTTGAGATGTTTTGATTTGTATTCTTCATCTTGTAGATATTGACACTGCTACAGTTCGGTGGATACACTTTAGTGCGGAACTCAAGAGAGTTGTTTGAAAGTTTTGGCTTCTCTACTCAACCAGTTCTTATTGGTCTTATTCTTTTTCAGGTATGGGTTACTTAACTTCAGAATCTAATGAAATACCAGAACGTACATTATTTTTTTCCCTCACCCAAAGGGGACAGGGTGTCAGTGTGCAAGATAAGAGTTCTATTGACCTTAAAACTGACTTGCACTTATAAGATGAATCTGTTGCTGTAAGCATATTGTAGTCATGAAGTCTGTAAGGATTGTTGCATGAAGTTCTTCTTGTAGTACTGTGTAACCTTATTTTTAATTCATCAAATTGACATGCTTGATCCTAGCCCCTTCATGCACAGTCATAATTCTTGTAGTTGGGCATTAGTATTAAGGACATATACAAAACCTTCTTGGAAAGGTATGTGTGGAACGTTTCTAACATGCATGCAAAACCTTCTTTGAAGGTTTTCAAATACCCTAAGTGTGCACTGGATATGTTATCAAAAGGTTTTGAAGTGGCCATAGTAGTTTTATGACAGGGTTAAGTTGTAGTATTTGAGTAGTGACTGAGTCCTATGCTATCGTCCAACATCATCATCAAGAGCTGTTGGTTAAGGATTCACTCTGTTTAAAGTCTACATGATGGCTCTATGTCAATATGGGATTGTAAATTGAACGGCAATAGATGTTAGAGGGAGGTAGGCAACATGGGGGAAGGAGGGAGCACAGATAGAGAGAGAGAGAGAGAGAGAGAGAGAGAGAGAGGAGGGAGATTTACGAAAAAAAAAGAGGGGAGGGAGAGAGATTAACATCTACTGAAGGCCAAAGGCCAAGTACATCTCATGCTATTGTTGAATCTGGGTGACCTTCTCTGGTGTGAGTAGGGCCGCCTCCAGATAAAGGCGCTAGGTCTTTGTGTGACTTTGATCTCTTGCAGTATGGTTTGTTGTGCCTGGAACAATGTGTGATATCTCTCTCGCATCTTGCCATATGCACTACATCTTCATAAGAAGTGGTCATTTGTCTCTAGCTCCTTATGGCATAGTTTGCATATCCTCCTCCTCCATGGGGGCTTGTGAGGCTCTACATGACTCTATCACGAGATGATGTAATGAAACTCTGAGCTGGCCTATGGCAACTCAGCTTGGCCTGTGGCATGTAACACTCCATGTACAAGGGTTTGATGATGAATCCATCCTTGGTGAGGCTCATGAAAAGATCTCTATAGTACGGTACCTTTGTGGGAAGAGGGATCGGGGGTGCCACCCATGCCTCGTACCTATCTCTGACATAGGTACAAGAGGGGAGCTGGGGTTATACTGAAAGGAGGCTTGTCATGTCGATATCATATTTGGCAATAGTTGCTCTTGGAAGTACCATGAGCTCTCACACCCCTTATGGGCCATTTGTTGGGAACTTACTAGTGCTCTCCATGGTAACTTGTCAAGTGTCATGCTTTGCACTCTGTATAAAAGTGATGATTTGAAAAAGAGCCTCTACCTCCATGGGGGCACAACAAACTCTACTTTATGAATCTCATGTGGCATTGAGAGTTGAGAAACCCGGTCATTAACTGTGTTTCTTTTTGTTAATTGATTCGAGTTTCGCACTGATAACCCCAAAAGGGGTTGGGTGCCCACATTTTGGGGTGCCACTCGAGGTTGCCTATGCCTATAAATAGGGCATCGACTCTCCTCATTCCACATACTATCATTCATTCTCCCCGACACTTTTTGTCCTCCTCTCTCATCAGATTGACACTTCCTTCTCCATCTATGTGGTGCCTAATGTATGCTACTTGTGGGAATGGTTCTAGTGCTGCCGTTTGGAGCTGTCTGGCTGTTGCCCAGTATTCCTGGAGCTGTTGCCACCATCAGCTGGCTATTGCCCAGCCTGCCACATTGCTCAGGACTGCTGCCCACTTGCATCCACGTCATCCACATCTGTGTTTGCATCTTCTAGTGCAGCCCATTGTTGCGTTTGCTATCTGAACAGGCTGCCTTGCTCCTAGAGCTGCCATGTACCACATCAATACCTGCATTTTGCTGCTTGGTCCCTTTTGCGACATCCATCCTGGCTCCAAGCGGCAGTTTGCTGCCTCTGCATGCTGTGTTTTGCAGCTGGGAGGCCTTCTATTGCTGCATTTTTTCCTGAGGTAGGCCGCCCTATTGATTCTCTCATTCTAGAGCTCCTGGTAGCTGCTCATTATCTTCTCCTCAGTTTGATGGCATCCAAGGACTGCGTTCTACTACTCTACAGCTGTCCTTCACCACTCAGCATTTACCGTCGATACCCTACTACTCGGAGGATTGTGCTTTGCTCCCTTCATTGTGCAGGTTTCCTACAGATATTGCCGCTTGATCAGCTAGGACAATGCAGTCATCTTCGAGCTTTGCTCTATTGTATCAACATGGTTTATTTAGCATTATGCTAAAGGCAATAAGATGCACACGATGAGCACAGAGACCTTGTGAGCAAAAGAAGGATCTAAGACCCCACAAGGCAATAAGCCCTCTGGAGACTGCCGCAGTGCACTATGAAGGTTTTCCCCATTGATTTTCTGGTGCAATGGCTTTCAGGACCCATGGTTTTGTAGTTTGCTCCACTGAGAGAGAGTTGCTGTTTGACTCCTTTCACTCCTTTGGCCCCGCAGTCCGGTCCAATGAGAGATAGAGGCTGTTGCCCACGTGTTGCTCCACAGGAGCTCCTTATTTTCTCACTGCCCTTTTATTGCCCCATGGACATCAACTCCAATGCAGGCGTTGAGGAGTTTCTTTGTGATCTCCTCTCTCGAGTCTCTCTTCTACTCTGGTTCGAGAGGTCACCTCTGGGAGTTGCCTAGCTTTTGCTCCGTTGGAGTCCTAGATACCTTCTTGGCATTGCTAGTGGCATTTCCTTCATCATCAAACACTTTGGAGGCCGTGATCCATGAGTTTTTAGATTTTCTCTCCCTCTTAGAGGGGGATTTATAAGGGGACCATCTTTCTTCTATTTCTTATGGGGATCCCATTTTTTCCAACTTCAAGGAGGGTTTGCGCTCATTGTGCAGTTCTTCATACACCCTTTACCTTCTTGGGGTGGTTGATATCTCCATGCGATGTTCTCTCACCTATTCTAACCCATTCTTAGGAGATCTCAGCTATTTGGAGCAGATCTCAGCCAGATTTGGTGGAAAGCAAGGGGATTTCTACAATAGTTAGGATTTAGCAACCACCTTGGGACCCGTGCCAATAGTAGAAGGCATTGTACACTGAAATCAGTACTTGGACTTTGTGAAATTATTAAGGATTTTAGATTCCAAGCAATGCATTGTAAATTTGGGACAACATTTGATGAGTTGGTGTCCAATTGGAGCAAGTCCTAGGTGAAAATCAAAGGGCAAATTGCCCAATTTGTTTGCTGATTGTTGGAGCAACAAGGGGCTTTTGGATTAGCCAAGAACATTATGGAATCTTGGTCTGTAATCAATCCATTAGCAATTGAAGATAAAGAAATACCGAAAGGGGTGCCAATTTTGGGGCCAAGATGTTGTCCATTGTCCAAGAATTTTGAAGGAAAAGTGTGCATTTTAATTTATGTTAATTTATTAATTGCTGTAATTAAGTGTTTGATCAGGGATTACCATCCTCTCTGAGGAGAAGGCTGGTTTCATGGTTCCATTGCCGAGATACCACTCAATCCTTTGATTTGGTGGGCCTGAGGCACCTCATTGCAAGCCAAAGTTCTGTGCTAGTACTGATTTTTGTGCTCAGCTAAGAAATTACAGCAAGATGTCTTCATACAGTGAGATGGAATCAAATAATGATGATGCCTCTCAATACGGACGCTCACATGGCGATGAAGGAAATGCAATGTCTAATCTTGGACATGGCTCAGACCATGGATGGCAAGCTGAAAATGTTTTTGTTAGGCAATATTTAGGGCCTTCAAGGCATAATGAGACTGACGACTAGCAAAGTGAAGAGGAATTTGATGAACAATTCAAGAATCGGGTAAGAACAACAACAAATCTCTTTGCTGAATTGGGCAAAGGATCCTCAATTCACTTAATTTTTTAATGCTCTAAAGGACAGCGAGGGTAAGAAGAAGAAGTTATCTTCTACACCTCCAAGACAACAAGGTGCACCGAAGGTAATGCCAAAGCCTTAGCTTCATAGTGACATTGGACAGGTTTTGGGAACGGGAACGGGAACGGGAACGGGACCTAGGACGAGAACTAGAATTGCCATTCCTTGTCACAATTAGAGGGGACTTTGATAATGAGACGGGATTGGGATGGTTTGAGGATAGGTTGGAACTAGGGCGGGAAGCTAGCAAACAACCATTCAATGTCACAATACTTCACTTGAAGCTCCCAAAGAGACCAATGAAGCAAAACAATTGGTACATGCGAGGCAAGGGATGCAAATGCAAGGTCAACATGAAAGTGCCAATCCAATGGATTTTGAACAATTAGGCATGCATACTTTGATGGGGCAGCCATGATACTTTGGTGGTACCACAATTTTTCGTACAAGGATTGAACAATGATCACATACGGAAATATATCGCACAAATCCCTAGGGTATGCAATAGCCAATGCATGGTATGCAAGGCCCATTGTATCTAGGTATGGCTGGAAATGTGCAAAATCCTATGTATGGCAGCATTGGTTTGATGCTCAGGGCACAAAGTGACATATTTGGTAGTGCATTTGCACCCCCAAATGCTTATGGGGCCCCAAGAAATGAGTGTTGGTCGTGCAAATGCTCCGTTTTGTGTTGGTTTTGATGTAAATTCAGAAAATGCACCCTTTTTGTAACACCCAATGTATGAGAACTTGACACCCAAAGGGGCAAAAAAGACCATGATGAGAGTGAAAAAGCAATGAAGTTTGAGTCCTTTAGTGGTGCACAAGATAGGCTGAAAGCTTCAACTTTCATTCAATTGATCGATACAGCCTATTCAAGGGAAAACTTCACTGAATCGTCAAAGATTCGAAAGGTTGTTACTTTCTTAAAGGGAAATGCATTGTAGTGGTGGTTCACACTTCTCATGCAAGGCAAAGCACTGTCAACATGGATATAATTCAAGCAAATGTTTGCATAAAATTGGTTGACAAGTACCTTTGAGGTGGACATCATGACAACTTGGAATAAGCTAGAATGCTAAGGAATGCAAGAATTTGGAGCAATACAATAAAAATTTTGGGATGTATTCTTGCCCATCACTTCTTATTGCCTTGTATCCCTTCATGAGCAAGTAAAAAAATATGCTTGTGGGCTGCTTAAAGGAATCAGGGATTTTTTCATTAAATTCACCATCTCTAGTATGTCTCAGCTCATAGAGACTGTTGCTACAACAGATGCTTTGCTTCATGGAAAGGATTTCGGCTTCCTACAAAGTGGAGAGAGAATGAATAAAAAGTTGCTTAAGGCTGAGAAAAGAGGCAGACCTGAAAAGTAGGCTTTAAAAATATCAAAATAAAAAAGAAAAGGCTCAAAAACATTGGCACAATATAGGGAATTGATGGGTCCAAATACATGCTTTATTTGTGAACAAGAGGACCATATTGCAAGAACTATCCCAATAAGCAACAGGCTGAAAATTCAGAAAATCAGGGAGATCCCAAGGAAAAGAAGCCCAAAACATCAACAGGATTGGTGCCCAATGTTGTTAGTGATCAACCTAATGATAATGCTATTGAGTTGTGCAGAGCATAGGCCAAAATTAAGGATCATCATGCATTGATATTCTTTGATAATGGTGCATGAGTCAACTTAATCTCTATAGACATGGCAGCTTGTTTAGGCATCAAAGAGAATGAGATGGGACCTATAAGGGAAGTTGGAATGGCGTGTAAGGGTCATGCAGAGCTTGTCACACTGCTCATTGGAAAGCTACACTTGCATATACAAGGATATGTGGACAACGAAGAGGTATTCAGCATAAGGGAAAGGCACTCATACTTGATGTAAAGTTGAAAGGAGAATCTATCCTTGTTGTGTTTGTAGCTACTATTTCTAAAGTAATGAAAAATCATCTTTCAACGTACTTGTTTTTTACTAAGAATAAGAATGATAGTGAGAATGTTGGAAACATGTAAGTTAAACAAGGATTACATGTCATTTCTGAAAATGTATGTTGATTGCTTCTCTCAATCACTTCCAGGGCAGCTACCACCTGAAAGGCCTAAAGATCATGGCATAGATCTTATCCCTAGAAGTGGCTTGCCTAATAAGCCACCTTACTAAGTCACTGCAGATCAGTAAGAGGAGATTCCGAGTCGAGTGAATGAGCTGTTAGAAAAAGAGTTGATTCAACCCAACTCATCTACTTTTTGTTCTCAAGTGCTTTTGGAGCAAAAAAAGGAATGATTTATGGTGTAAGTGGATTGATCATGATAAATAATTGGTTTTCGATCCCTCAGATCGATAATCTAATCGATAGATTGCAGAGAGCAACCATACTTAGCCATATAGATTTGAAAAGTGTGTATCATTAAAATCACGATAAAGAATCGGTTTTCGATATCTCAGATCGATAATCTAATCGATAGATTGCAAAAAGCAACTATACTCAGCCATATAGATTTGAAAAGTGGGTATCATTAAATACGCATTAGACTGTAGGTTGTACCTAAGACAACTTTCAGGACATCTTTTGAGTTGTATGAGTTTCTTGTCATACCTTTTGCACTTACAAATGCTCTTGCCACTTTCGATCAGATGATGGATTATATCTTCATACCACGTAGAGGATTTGTGGATACTTTCTTTAATGACATGATTATCTATTAAAAGAATAGGCAAAGTATGGAAAGGATATGGACATTGTGTTCAATGAGTTGTGAAAGCATAGGCTAGTTATCAATGACAAGAAAAGTTAATTTTTTTTGCATGAAATCCACTTTTGGAGCATATTATCTCAGCTGATGGTATTCATATGGACCTTGCAAAGGTTGAGGCAATACGCTCATGGCCACATTTAAAAAATGTTCATGAGATCCATAGCTTCTTGGGTTTGTCTTCTTACTATAATAAGTATATACGTGGGCTTGTTGAAATTGCATCTCCATTGCATGCTTTGCAAAAGAAAAATGTGCCGTTTTGATGGACAGTAGTGAAAATTTCAGCATTTGAAAATTTGAAGGATGAAATGACTTTAGATTATGTGCTTGTATTGCTCGATCTTAGAAAGTCGTTTGTGGTTCAGTGTGATGCATGTGGTAATAGCATTGGGATTGTTCTTATGCAAGATGGTTGAGTTATGCTAATGAGAACCGAATTCTCCACAGTGTAGAGAAGAATTTGCAGGTATATGAGAAAGAACTCTTAGTTCTAATTCATGCACTATCTATGTGGAAACACTATTTGTTGGGGGTTGATTTTACAATACAGACAGACCATCAGACTTTGAGGTACTTTCAAACACAGACAAAGTTGTCAAAGAAGCATATGAGATGGGCAAATTTTCTCTCTATGTAACTCTTATATACTCAGTAGCGGTCTCGATCCCAAGCCTAACCCTCAAATAAACAAGCCCTAGATTATCTTATTGTCTTGTGTGATACGCAACAAACCCTCAAAGAAAAGTGATGGGATAGTATGCACTCATACCATATTAAAGAGACAATAGGGTTTGCACGGAGAAACATGAAGTGCATGACAAACACTAAGAGAAAAGTGAGAAGAAGAGTGAAGAATGATGAACATTGAATCATGTTGATACAATGGACCAAAGCTCGAAGATGATTGCACTATCCTGACTGATCAGGCAACAACATCTGTGGGGAATCTACACAGTGAAGCTAGCCAAATGCAATTCTCCAAGAAGTAGAGTATTGAATGTAAATGCTGAATGGTGGAAGGACAGCTATACAGAGAGCAAAATGCAGTCCTCGGATGCCATTGGAATGAGAAGAAGATGATGACCAACAACCATGAGCTCTAGAGTCAAAGTATCAAGAAGGTGGCTTGCCTCAGGGCAAACTGCAGCACTAGAGGGCCTCCCAGCTGAAAAATGCAGCATGGAGAGGCAACAGACTGCTTGTTGAAGCTGGGAAGAATGTTAGAAAGAGATTGGGCAGCAGATGTTGATATGGTAAATGGCAGCTTCAGGAGTAGAGCGGCATATCCATACAGCAAAGGCAACAGTGGGTTGCATCGAAAGATGCAAACATAGATGCGGATGACGTGGATACCGATGGACAGTAATCACGAGTAGTGTGACAAGATGGGCAACCGCCATGGTTATCAGGTACAAAAGTACGATACGATATGGTACGATAAAATACAGTACTAAGTGATATCTTGAGATTTTTGAAGGCACAGTATGATAAAAGCACATTACTCTATCCTAAAAGCAACTTCAAATCTAATTCTTTTTGACAAAATAAGGTAGAGAAATTATTTAAATCTGAAATAACCTAATCCCATGGGAGAATCACATTAGTATAAGGTGCTCATTCCAAAGTGTAGTTCAAATAAGAAAAGAAGTATCCATTAAGTTGGTACCTTATGGTACTAATACATAACATACGGTACCTAAAGTATGATATAGTATGAACCCTTTTGTACATGGTACTAGTGCAACTATGGAGATGGCCAGCTAATGGTGCTGACAACTCCTTGAATGAGGGGAGTCAATGCCCTATTTATAGGCATAGGCAATCTTGATTGGCACCTCAAAATGTGGGTGCCCAATTCTTTTTGAATTTGTAAGTGCAAAATTGGAATGAATTAACAAAAAGAAATGTAGTTAATGAATGGTTTCTCAACACCCCCTCTCAAGCCCAAAAGGGAGCCATAAGGCGGAGAGAGAGAGAGAGAGAGAGAGAGAGAGAGAGAGAGAGAGGGGGGGGGGGGAAAGATACACCCCGAGATCCCAACATGCCACCTTTAAGGTGACCTATAGTGAAAAACAATAGACATGGTGAACTAGTAGTATCCGAAACTCAACCTCGGGAGAGAAACCACAACCTCCATGGCTCCATGCTGAAAGGAATATGAAGGCCTTAGCCACCAAGTCATGACTGAAATATCCAAGGTCCCAGACTAGGAAGAACCTGTAGAATTTGCTTGCAGCTTGCACCAATCAACATTTAATGCTATCGCATGTCGCTTGGAGCCCTCTAATTTGCTGTTGCTAGTAGCTTTTGATCCCATAATTACTGTAACTTGTTGCTCCTAGCCTCCTGGCTGTAGACTCTCTCTCTCTCTCTCTCTCTCCCCCACCCCCCTCGACTGTAAATTGATTTGATTGGTTGAAACCTCCTGGCTGTAGACTCTCTCTCTCTCTCTCTCTCTCTCCCCCCCCCCACCCCCCTCGACTGTAAATTGATTTGATTGGTTGAAACCAGGCCCAAAAACGTTTTCTTAGTTTGCATTGGTATTTGTGTCAATTTTCTAAACCCATTTTTCAGCATTATCCAGCCATAATAAATACTCAGAATTAAATATTTCTAAAATTTTATTTTAAGCCTTTTGCCCTGCCCAAAATTAATGTGCCCATTAATAATTAAATTGGCTAGGCCATTTATAACATGGAGTGATCCTTAACCTTTATTGACCCCTTAGACTTCTTAGCCAAACAATTGTCATAAGGTCAAAACTGATACCAATTGACCACCAAAGCCTAGCTGGCATAACTTATCACAACTTTTGCCTTCAACACCCTCAAGGTCCTTGGCTTGTTACCATGAAATAATTGCCATGTGCATTATATGTGCTAAAAAACATTGCACATTTGATTAGTAACTTAATGAAATGTTATTAGAAATATTAAAGCATCTTAAAATTTCATGTTCTCGTGACAAGATCTTAGCTTGTAGTGTTGTCATAACTTGCTTTTTTGATATTTGGTTAAAAAACAACAGTATACCTTGCTATATATGGAATCTCCATGCCAAGAGTGGCTCATTCCAACTAGTCCCTCTAGCCCTTGCCCAATCACGCTACTTGAGAGTCTTGTCAGACAAACGGTGCACCATACGATACGACTCACATTGCCCCCGACATACTTGATAGCTTTGTGGTAACGCAAGCTTTCTTATCTCCACATCGATACATGTTTCTCGTCATGCTATCCCCTGCCAAGGGCTGATTTAATTTGCACGTGTTGTTTTAATCAATGATACTACTCGACATAATTTTTTGTCAATTTCACACCTTATCATCAATTACTTCATCTCCATTGATGATTGTTCATGTGCAGCTCCCATCTAGGCACAAAATTTTGGGCTTTTTGCAGGAGGCATCAATTTCGTCCTAATTTGTTTAAAAATTTTGGGGGTTTTGTCTAAAAACCCCAAATTTCACCAAAATTTTGGGGATGTTGCATTTGATGCTAAGAAATTGCTTGATTACGCACCAAAAATTTGGGGCTTTTCACATTCAAGCTCATATTTCACAAAATTCCAGCAATTAAATTTGGGGCTTTTGCAAAATTTTACTTAATTCATTGACATTTAGGCCAATTATATCTTTTACATTAAATTCATGCACATTGGAGTTGTTTTAGCTACAAATTCTTCATCGCCATCATCAATTTTGCTAGAAATTGTAAGCTTTTTACATTTTCTTTGTTTTAATTGTGTTGCCTCTGCATTTGCACTTTGGATGGTAGTTGGTTACAAAAATCAGAAACTTGCAGCATGTAAAGGCAAGGCAAAATGATTTGCTCAATATGTTTGGGTACATTGACAAATTGGACGGCACTAATTATCCCATATGGGCATACATGATAAAGCAGGTTCTTGTTGCCAAGCAGCTTTGGGGTTATGTATGTGGTTCAGAGGTTAGGCATGTAAGCATGGCTACACAAAATGCTATAGGTTCTTCTAGCTCATCCTTTGTCACTAGTGGATCTTCCACTTCAACTCCTGCATATCCCATTGTAGATCGATTGAGATGAGATGGGCTTGATGCCTAGACAATCATGCTTTGATTGCACTCTCGTGCAAGAGACAGGTTATCCCGCATATTTTGTCTTGCACAATGGCCAAGGATGCTTGGGATAAGCTTGCTTTGTTGTATTAGGTGCGCAATGAGGCTTGTGTGGCCTATTTGTGTGAGTAGCGTGAGGTGTAGCACATGATAGAGGGCGATTCTGTGGATGTATACATTACATGTATCAAATACATCATAGAGCAACTTGTAGATATTGATGAAATAATTTCCAATGCCTCTCTTGTATTTATAGTATTGACTAATCTACTTGATGCTTATTAGAGTTTTACTACTACACTTTGCTTACTTGGAAAAGGAGATGCCGAGATATACACATTTGATGCATTGGTGTCATTGCTATTGCAAGCAGAGCAATCAAGGTGAATTGTTGTAATATTAGTATGGACAATCCACCATTTGTAGCTAGCCATTGAAGCAAAGGGAAGTCATGGCACCCCTCAAACTCAGTGTGTAAAGGCAAATCTCCTTTTTCCATGGACTTCTCAAGCACCAAGGATGACGGTGTTAAGAAAAAGAGGGCATGTTATTGAAGAATGTAGAAAGTGGATGGCAAGTGAAAAGAGGAAATAATTGGGCATGAGTGTTACTAAAATCTCAACAAGTATGAAGGATGCAACCGTACATTTAGGAAGCTTGGACGTTGGTCAGACTTATGCTTTTATCATGCACTGTTTGTACCATCCTTCTTTATATGAACATGGTCTTTCAGTGGCTAAAAATTGCAGCACATTGTATTTTAAGAGGGGCTTCCAAGTACAAAATGTCCATTTGCGTATAATATGCAAATGTACAAAAGGGCGGGGATCCGTTCTGTGTCCAAATAATGCTTCACATGCAATTCAAGTTATTGGTCAAATTTCCATTATTGCAAAAGATGGGGAAACTATCGTGCTTGAAAAGGTCTTATACGTATCAGGTATAAAGAAAAATGTGTTTTCAGTTTCAGCACATTGCATGTTTTAGTTTTTTGATTAAATTCCACATGGATCGATATAGTGTCTATGAGTGTAGTGATGGGGATGCCCTCATTGTCATTGGTACATTGTACAATCGACTCTATTAGCTTGACTTATGTGAGAGGAGAGTATCTGAGGATGTATTATAGGTTGATGCGACAACTTTGGATGACATGGAGTTATGGCATGCTCGATTTAGTCATCTTAATTATGGCAGTTTGCTTCGCCTAAAAAGCAAAAATATGGTGCTTGATCTCCCTTCTTTAAAAGCATGTACTCACAATGTATGTGAAACTTGCGTACTTGCTAAAATGTATTGTGCTTCGGTTTCCAAAGGTGGATCTATGCATGCTGATCAGAAATTACAGCTTGTGCATGTGATGTTTGTGGACCCATGTGTATCAAATCCGTTGGAGGATACTTGTAGTTTGTTACCGTCATTGATGATATGACTTGTCATTGTTGGGCATATGCTTTTAGGCATTAATCGCAAGTGTTTGCATGCTTAAAAGCCTGCTTGGCCTTGTGAAAATGGTAGTGGATGCAAGATGATTACACTACATATCGATTGAGGGGAAGAATTCATGTTATGAGAGTTCAACTTGTTTTTAATTGAAAGGGGCATTATATATTACTGTACTACGCCTTAGACATCTCAACAAAACGGTGTGGTTGGAAGAAAAAATCTCACTTTGATGGAAATGACACGTTGTATGTTGTTACATAATAAGCTGCCCCCAAAGTTTTGGCTTGATGCTATAATGCGCGCAGCATATATACTGAATGGCAGCCCTACCAAAGCAGTGGCTGAATGTACATCTTACGAGACTTGGAATGGCTGGAAATGAGTGGTGTCACAAATTTGTATCTTTGGTTGTTTGGCATATGCTTTGGTGCGAGAAGCACGAAGAGAAATTGCAAGATAAGGCTGTCAAATTCATTTTTATTGGTTACGGTGCAAAAATTAAATGGTACCGCTTGTACCAGCCCTCCATGAACAAGATTTTTGTTAGTAGAGATGTGATATTCGCTAAACATGCTGGTGAGCCCTTCATGGATTGCAAAAATCGGTCCAATGTGGGGTCTATGGACATGTTCGACAATTTGTTGCTATTGTTTCAGCAAAATGCACTCGATTTTGGTCAATTTCAGCAATCTATTGAAGGTTTACAGCAGCAAAATCTGTAGCAAACACATGTTGAACAACAACTTGATTTTCAGCCATTGATCAAGGCATTGCTGATGATGAAGTGGCCAATGAGAGGGCTGCTATTCGAGAAGTTAAAATAGTCCCTAGATGGTAGTTAGATACATTACGAGACAACAAATAGCTTGTTTCATTTCCCGCTAGAACTAGAGCAACTACTCACCATGCACAGGGTAACTTGGTTGTGCACACACTCGTAGCTATTGCATGCAATGAGAAACCTCTCTCTTTACATGATGCTTTGTAGAATGAACATTGGATTGAAGCTATGTAATAAAAAATAGACTCTATTCATAAAAATGGCACATGGGAGTTCTGTAATTTGCTTGTTGACAAGTGTGCTATGGTCACAAAGTGGGTTTACAAATTAAAATGTAGATATGATGGTAGCATTGATCGTTACAAGGCACGCCTTAGGATATGTCTAACAGCATGGGATTGACTATGAGGAGATGCTTGCCTCCACTTCACATATGAGCACCATTCGCGGTTTCATCACTTTGGTTGCTCATTATGACTGGTATGTGTATTAGTTGGATATGAAGACTGCTTTTCTGAATGGTAATCTTCACGAGGAGGTTTATGTTATACAACCTCTTGGATTTGTTCAGAAAGAGCCATAAAAGCAACAAAGTGTACTACTTGCATAAGGCCCTCTATGGTTTAAAGCAAGCACCTAGGGCATGATATGAAAAGATACATGCGTACTTGATTGCTCTTGGCTTGAGTAACTCACACATTGCAAGCACACTAAAGTCCACAAAGATGGGGATAGTCTCTTGATTCTCTTTTTATGTGGATTACATGTTGTTGATTGAACCTCATGAAGCACATATTTCAGTCTTATCAGTTGAATTGTAGCATGCTTTTGATGTGACAGATCTTGGCCGCTTGCACTACTATCTTGGCATACAGTTTACTGTAGTTGAGGGGAGCATTATTTTTGAACAATTAAGTACATTGGGCAGCTTCTTGAGCGTTTTCAGATGTAAGATTACAAGCCTATCTCTATTCTAGTTGAGACAAACAAATAGGTTTACACTTGAGGATGTAGGAGATTCATTTGATGCTTTTCTTTATTAGTGGGTTGTTCTGGTTGTTCAATATATTTGTGTAATACACGGTTGGATATTCAATTTGGGATCTCTCAATTGGCATGCTTTCTGCACAGCCTTGGTGCTACACATTGGCAAGCAGTTAAATGTGTCTTTCGTTATCTCAAAGGCACTTAGACATTGGATCTTTTTTATCCTAAAGGTACTTCTCTTTACTTGGATGTATTCATATACAATGATTGGGCTGGTTGTTTTTATACAAGTGTCCACTACTGGTAATTGTTTCATGCTTGGTGATACTTGTATTTCTTGGTTGAGCAAGAGGCAATCTATAGTGCCCACATCTAGGTGTAGGGCGGCATTTATAGCTACATTGAAATGTATATGGCTTAGACACCTTTTGGTCGATCTTCATGTGGGATTATAGTCACCCACTCCTATATATACTGATAGTCAAAGTGCCATGGCAGTTGTGAGGAATGAAATTTTTCATACTTGGACTAAGCACATCGAGGTGCATTATCATTATGTCAAAGAGAGGTTCCGTTTGGGGGAGATTGACTTGGTTTATATCCCTACACAGGACAACTTGGCAAATGTGTTTATGAAAGCTCTCTCTAGAGAGAAGATTGAAGCCTTTCGTAACGCTCTAGGCTTGATACCATTTGGAGATTGATTTGCCTATTCCTTGTATACATTCATATCATTCGCTTGAGGGGGGTTTGTTACACTTAATTGCATCTCTTCCAAGTTCTCGTATGAATGCTCCTGTATCCATGGGTGCTTTTACCTTCTAGCTGGAGAAGGGTTTTTTCCCTATGTGGATACCCATTAGTGGGTGTGGCACTTAGTACCTTAGGGATTATACTTTCAAATCATACTCGCACATGGACGTGACATTCCATGACTCTTCTCTCTTGTTGTTCACTTTTTTACTGTGAGTGCATGTGTGTGCGGTTTGCTGGACCCTAACCTAACATATCATAAAAGTATTAGTATGGTATTTGAAAGATCTCCAAATAGTCTCTAGATATGTGAACATATTTGTATCAAGGAAATAGAAGCAACACTACTCCTCTCAAGCATCGTGCAAATGCTGTAATTTTGCACTTTGTTGAGCTTGATTGAGCTCAAACTAATGTTGGAAAAGCATCAAGGTAAAGTTGTAACACATGAGTTAATTCTATCAAGTTATGCTTCACTATCCATTTTGCTTCAAGTGATGCATAGTTTTCAAAGTTCATGAAATAGTGATGGGAGGCTTTATCCTTGACCTTGTTTTTCTCATGTGCCGATGTCTACTCAGGATCCAAGATCTTATCAAGTTTTCTTAATCTCTAGCTACATCTCATCATTGATATCCTCAGACACATCACCATGGAAATGCCTTACAGGACTCACATGAAAAGCATGATGAATCTACAAATGATCATGTAGCTTAGTATCCCGAAACGCTGTTGCGGTCCGTTTCGGAGCTGGTTATCCTGCGCCAGATTGCGATTCTAGGTGTTCTCCTTCCCGACTCGCGTGCGTGGCACACTCCAGCAGGTCTCGCCTCCTCCTTCTCGGACCTCCAGCTCCCGTCTCCTCTTTCTTTTCCTCCTCCTCTTTCTCTTCTTCTCCTTCTCCTCCTCCTCCTCCTTATTTCTTCTTTCTTCTTCTCCTTTTTCTTCTCCTTTTTTCTCATTTTTTCTTCTTCTTTTTCTTCCTTTTCTTCTTCTTCTTTTTTCTTCATTCTTCATTCTTCTTCTCCTCCTTCTTCTTCTTTTTCTCTTTCTCCTTTAATCCATTATCTAGGTCTTAAAGGCTAATCATATCATGGCACCAAACCCATATTAGAGGCATGTCACTCCAATCTAGGGATACGAGGGCTCCGGCGGATCAAAGAAGTTGCGGTGCAGCTATTGTGAATTGGAGAAATGGGGGACTGTAACGCACGTGAAAGACCACTTGACATGCGTTTCCAACAAAGACATCAGTCCTTGCGCAATGTATTGACAGAAGCAATAGTAAGTCTCCATCTTTGGCGTCAAAAGCATATGGGTATTGAGCTAGAAGAGGATGAATCCTCTCATCCAACACCACATTGGGCTAATGAAGGATAAGTGGGGCAAAGAGAGGCTAGTGGGTCTAGTGGCGCTAGTCAAATTGGAGGTGCTAGTGGCCCATAAAAAAGAAGTACATTCATATTTGTATTGGATCTAAGTGCAAAAAGGACCCCATTGCTATTTTCTAGTGGTGATGGGCAAAAGGGCTCCTTGGATGGTAAAAGCGTCCATGCAGGACTTCAAAGGTAAGCAAATGCAGAGGCAACTAGGAAACTCATACGCTTATTTATTTGGTGTGTTATCCCTTTTAATGTGGCCACTACACATCAATGGAAGAAGACAATTATGACAGTAAGCCGTATAGGGTGTGAGTGGGAAGGCCCATCTGCAGATGCATTATGCACACGAGAGCTTTAAAAGGAGAAAGCATCCATAGAGACTCAATTGGAGTCCTTGAAGGAGACATGGATAAAATATGGATGCACAATATTATGCGATGGATAGTTAGATATATGTCGAAGGAGTGTTCACAATGTTTTGGTGTCTTCATGTAAAGGCACCATGTTTATTAAGCCCATTAATGCCTCTGCTTCAGGTTTTACTATCACAGGAGCTTTCATTTGGGAGCACATGCGACATGTCATCATGGACGTACAAGTCCAAAATGTGGTGTAGGTGGTGACAAATAATGGAAGCAATTGTGTGTCTATGGGACGTATGCTTGAGGAGGAGTTTCCTAGCATAGGTCCCACGGAATAGGTGGTGCAAGTAGTGACAGATAATGGAAGCAATTGTGTGTCTATGGGACGTATGCTTGAGGAGGAGTTTCCTAGCAGAGTATGGACTCCATGTGTATCCCATTGCCTTGACTTGCTTATTGAAGATGTAAGGGAAATATCTTGGGTGAATGACATTTTCAAGATGGCAACAAGCATGGTAAGATTTGTGAAGAAGAGGCCATCCGTCACAAGTATGTTTCGAGCCAATAGCACACTTGAGCTATTCAAGCCCTCCACCACTAGATTTGCTTATATGTTTATTGTATTGGAGAGATTGATACAGGTCCATCCAAATTTGATACGGATCGTTGCATTGCAGAAATAGCTCACATGGAGTGAGAGAGTCTCTTAAAAGCCTCTTGTTTTTAGGCACAATATTTTAAATGAGAGTTGGTGGATTGAGGTAGAGGCATTGGTGAAAAGTCTCACTTTTATTTACATTGTATTGCGCATCACTAATATGGAGGGAAGTACTTTGGGGTTTCTATATGAGTATATGGATAAAATTGGCGAGGCCTTGCTTTGCAACAGCTTTTTGCTCCAAGACAAATAAGTTTTTGATTAACTTTTACACATATAATTATTTGGTATTAACAACTTCTTGATGGTTGATCATTATTCTTACTTCTAAGTTTTTAATTTATTTTATCTATAGGGTTAATGAGATTCGTGCAGTGTGAAATGCACAATGGGATTGGTTCCATAAACTAATCCATGCTGTCGCACATATCTTGCATCCCCTTTGGCATAGCGAGGAGCATTATACTAGCGAGGAGTTAGAGGGCTTCATAGAGTATATGAGACACCTCATAAGGGATAATTTAAATATGATTAGAATAGTAGAGGATGATTTGTTGACATTCTGCAATCATTTTTTTTATTTTGGCCGACCCACAGCTAAGCTTCGAGAGACACAGCTTTAGCCTGTCTCTTGGTAGGAGAAATATAGCAATTGTGCTTCTACTTTGGTATGTGACTGGTGACTTTTATATTTTGAATCTTGATTATCTAATGTATTATGCAACCTAGGTAGCAAGTTCTATAATCTATTCCCCACTCAAATGTTGATTTTGCGGCATGCATATTAGCAATTGGCAATTACTTAACCTCAATCTTTTAAATTTAAATAGAAACCCATTGCCATTCGGGTCCTCTCGCAAGATTATAGTTGCGGGCTTGCTGAGAGGAACTGGAGCACATAGGCTCTCTTCCACACCAAAAAGAGAAACAAGCTCACAACTGCCTAGCTAGAGCATTTAGTGTTTTGCCATTGCAATCTCTAGCTTCTTGAGAGGACCGCTCTGTCCCCTGAGCCTTCACAGGTAAATTGGTAATGATTAGTATTATGTATAATTAACTTTTTAACCTTGAGTCCTTGACACTTGACATTACTAATTTGCGTGGAAGTTGGATTGTAAATTCTGATATGTACGAACATGAAACATATTGAATCTCCTCTCATATGATATATCTTTGTCTCGTTCACCTTTACAGATGAATGTTGACAAGATTGATATAGAGAAGGTGCGTGACATTCCGCACATAGCACAGGAGGAGCGAGATATCTACTCCATGCTCTATGAGGAGCTATCGACACTGGTGGATGAGACTCGTGCACAGAGGAGAGTTAGAGTGAGGGCCACATGTAGTCATGCATCACAGACAGAGTCAGAGCCAGAGTTTGAGAATGAGGTTGAGGCTGCTTCATCAACTTCTCGATCAGGGTCCTCGGAGTCGGACGAGGAGATGGTGCATAGATCCTCAGAGTCTGGATGAGTCATGAGTCATGACTCGTGATATACAGGAGCTAGTTTAGCATTGCAGAGTTTAGACTAGAGTTGCCAGTTGTTCATTGATGTTGATACTTATAGTCTCGCTGGACTTTGGAGTTTTGACAGATTATTCACATAAGATAGTCATTATCGTTGTATCTTGATCCCACTTATTATGCATCTTGATTCCTATTCCATTGTTCTTGATGTCAGTCTTCACTGCTCTTTAGATTATAGATTATTCATATCACATGAGTCATAAATTCTAATTTATTTTGTTGCCTTAAGTTTTGAAAATTGAGTCTTGATTGTGTTAAGCTGTCTTAAGTTTCAACCATTGAGTCCTCAGTCTTGACTCCTCAATCTTCACTCGTGAGTCGTGAGTCATGACTCGTGAAATGTGTAATGAGTCATGATTTCAATCATATGACATAAAGACTCAAAGTTTTGTATCAAATTTGGGTACATATTGTTGTAGGCATTGATATATTTACATATCCACATAATATTGTATCTTTTTTAGTGTATAATTCAAAACGCCGTTTCCCCGTTTTTAAAATTTGACCGAAACTTTGAAACTCCGGTTTTTTCCGTTTCTGATTTCCCCGTTTCCGAAACTCCCCCGTACTATGTCAGATAGCTTCAACTTGTAAGCTACCTCATTGATCCTTTGCAATACTTGGAAAGGCCCATAATAGTTCAGGTCGAGTTTAGGGAAAATGTGCTCTTTACCTTTCATTTTGTTTGACTTGGCATTTCCAAAGTGTAATAAGAACCAATCACCCTCTACAAATACCAAAGCTTTGTGGTGATGGTCTATTGCTTTTTTTTGCTTTTCTTGAGTCTTTTGGAGAACTATCTTTACTTTAGCATAAGCTTCATTCATACTCTCAACATACTTATCGTCTTAAAAATCTTATCCTTTGTATGCAAAATGAGTGGGACTTTCTTCCCCCTTTCCACAATCTCAAACAGTGCCTTACCGTTGGAATTGTGCACTGTATTGTTATAAGTATATTCCACAAGAGGCAAAAACTGTTCCCATTTGGTTTGATGCTTAGACACATAGCATTTCAAAAGATCTAAGACAGGATCATTTTGCTATTCAAATAGCCTATTCGTCCATGGATGAAAAGAAGACGAAAACTTTAGGGTCATATCCATATTCTCAAAAATGCCTCTCCAAAAGAGAGGGGTCGTGCAAGGATTATTCTCTCACAATAGACTTTGACATACCATGATATTTAAAGATGTTCTACGTGAACAGTTTTACTATGTGATCTTTAGTTATCTTTTTCCTTATTGGAATGAAATGAGCTTGTTTGCTAAACCTGCAAATAATGGTCCATATACCATCATTCCTTGCAGGTGTCCTAAGAAGATTATAAATAAAATCTGTGGCTATGTCGTCCCACGGTCTATCAAGAATAGTCAAGGTTTGTAATTAACTTGATGCCTTTTGTTAGTGAAACTAGATCTTTTGATATACAATGTATGTGCATATAAAGTGATCCACATCATGTCTCAAAGCTGGCCAATATAAGGAAGTCTCAATTGCTTTCACTGTAGCATTGATGCCATGATGCCGTGTATATGGAGGTGCATGAATTTCAACCATAACCTTGGTTCTTAATTGTTTTGTAACACAAAATCGTCCATGCATCATAAGAAAGCCCTGTCTAGGAGCATAATGCTCGTGGTGCTAACCATCTGATAAAAGATAATAAACTCTTGCAAAGTTCTCTTCCTCTGCATATTGTCTTCATCTCATTTAATTCATAATGACATGCTACAAACGTTGCCGAATCCAATGGTTTCCTAGATGATGCACCGGCCGCAACATTCTTTTTACCCTCCATGTGCACTATATGAAACTGAAACATGGATAAAAAGTTGGCTCATCCCATATGTTCTTAGACAACTTAGTCTGAGTAAGAAAATATCGTAGAGTTTGATGATTTGTTTGTACAACAAAATCAACCACTAGCATCAATGTTTCCATGTAGAAAGAGCATGAATTACAACAAGCAACTATTTCTCATAAATCTGCAAATTTTTCTTAGCACCTTGTTCTATTCTCATATGTCACAACATGGCCTTCTTGCATTAGAGCTGCACCAATGCTGTTTCCATGTGCATCACAGTAAACGATGAAAGCTTTTCAGAGATCTAGCAAGATCAACATTAGATCTGAAGTAAGCTTTTCTTTCAGCTTATTGAATGCTGCAATTTGCTTATCAGCCCATGTGAATGCTGCAATTTGCTTATCGGCCCATGTGAATGGAACTCCCTTCTTCCATAATGCATGAAGGGCTGAAGCAAATTCAGCAAAGTGGTATATGAACCTTCTATGGTATGAACACAGCCCCAAAAAGCTGTGTACATCATGCAAGGTTCTCAAATGAGGCTAGTTGCATATGGCTCCCACTTTTGAAGGTTCCATTCTAACACCATCTTTTGAGACAATATGCCCTAATAAGTGAAGCTCTAACATAAAGAATTCACTGTTGTTTGCATTAATAACTAGCTTGTGTTTTTTGAGTTTCTCAAACAAAGCAATCAAAGGCAACTGATGTTCTGCCTCATTCTTTGAGTAGACTATGATGCCATCAAAGAATGTGCCAATGAAAGACCTGTAGGGTCAAAAAATTCAACCCATCATTCGATTAAATATCATAGTTGCATTTGTAAGCCCAAATGATATAACCAAGTACTCATATAATCCAAAAGTGGTCCTAAAAGTTGTCTTTGCACATCTTCTAGCTTTACATGTATTTGATGATACCCATTTTAAGGTCTGTCTTGCTAAAGATTGCACTTCCCTCTTTAATTTTTCAAGGATATCATCAATCCTTGGTATAAGGAATCTATTTTTGATGGTGTTTTTGTTTAAGGTGTGATAATTAATACACATTCACTATGAACAATCCTTTTTGTGCACAAAGAGTATAGGTGAGCAAGTGATGAACTGGGTAGAATCAATCCATCTCCAAAAGCTTATTAACTTGACTCATTATTTTCTATTTTTGGGCAGTATTCACTCCATAGAGTGGCTTATTTTGGAGGCATACTACTAGACACTAGGTCAATAGAATGATTCTTTGACTTTTCAAGTAGTAATTCTCTAGGTAAGGAGTTAAAAAACAATCTTGGAATCCAGTTTAGAATCTTGTCCACTCATTATTCAGCATTGAAACATTAGAGTTAGCATGATCTTTACTAACCTCTTTTGCAAAAACCAAGTACGCAGAAAAATGATTTTTCATTACCAAAGGAATTGTTGAAGGAGAAACACGAGCAATTGACTCTCCCTTTTAACTTTACATAAGAACATGTGTCCTTTGTAAGTGAGAGTGATTTTCCTATTATATACATCATAGCATGCACTCTACGACACCACGAAATACCCAATAATACATCATAGCCCTTCAATGGCGTAATGTGGAAATCGTCCTTGTCCACATATGATTGCAAATGATTACGGAGCTTTCGAAATTTGGTGGCTAATTCTAGAGAAATGAAGTTGCATGTTCACTTGCATTGAAGAAAACTAAAGCATGCTGATCCCTCACTTTGCCCCATGCACAAAATAGCACTGAAGCATTTGTGTTTTGTTGCTCACCAACAAGATCATGGCTTGAAGTCTTATGTTTCTTGCCTTTTTTATCCTTATTGTCATATGCATGGTTTTTAGACTTATGATTTGGGCATTCATGTGCTATATGCCCCTCTTGTTCACAAACAAAGCATTTCTTTGCATCATACAATGCCTTCTTTTTAGTAGATTTCTTAGCACTAGCAAATGACCTTTTGCCTTCTCTGCCTTTTTGAAATAATGACTTAGATCGATTTTCAGCTTGTTTACCCTTTTTTGAGAATTTAAACTTGTTGCCCAAAAATTTGGTCTCGCTGCCCTTATTTTCAGCATTGTCTTGTGAAGCATATTTGCTACCCCTAAATCGTATGACATGGCCTATGGCCTTTCATCACTACATAAGCTATAGCTGCATTTTCAGTCAATTGTGCCGTGCTGTGATTTCAGTCAATTGTGACATGGCCTTTTATCAATGCATAAACTTTGCTTTGATGATGGGATGTGGAGTGGAGGGCTTACCTTGCAAATCATATGTGCTATCATCATTATTAATGGCCTCTCCATGCTATCCCAACCATCATAATAATCTCTATCTATTCCAGTTTGATCAGTAAGTGGGCTTAGGTGTGTGTGGTACAAGTTGCATCCCCATATCTTTGCTCCATGTAGTAGTATAGGTGTGACTAGGGTTCAAATGACCGTTGTTTGGTTCAAGACTTCTAGAACTGTATATGAGCACATTGACTCTCGAGTGTCGAGCACATTGACTCAATGTCCCTAGTGCTGCATAGTCTTATGCCAAATGGGCATCTAGTGCCCCCCTCAATGAAAATCATGGGCCAGAGAAGGTGATTCTTAGACAAACATACTCCCTCACGTGCTCTACTATGTCTCCTCCAAATGTGAATTGGTACATGGATATAGTCAACTATGTTGTTGAAGTGTTGGAGAACATGGTTTTGGTCTTCGCAAGGTTCACTGCGAGGTCTATTTCTACAAAAGGCATGCAGAGCATCTTGGTGGCACTGTAATCCTTCTGGTGAATCGGAAATGAGAACAATATATCTGGATACAATAATATCAGTACAAGACCCTTTAGAGAAATATTGTCTCTATTTTTCAGAGGAGAGAAAAAATCTATTGTACTAAGCAGCCCTGAAAGGGATTTCCATACCAAAAACTATTTCAGAGAGATATTGGTAGTTGATTATGCAGTGTGTTTATGAGGGTTTTCCAGAGGATTGAAGAACAGGCATCGATACCATTATAGGCTTGAGTAGACTTGTTTCCAGAGGAGATTTTCCTTTTCTTGGGGATGGTCAAGAGCTGTCAGGGGTTCTTTTATTTTTCAGCTGAAGAATGACAAATCTATGTCAGGAGGCTGGTTTCACAGAGCATGTATGCTGCCCTTGCCAAAGAATCAGGGCTGTTATCCATTTTGATTGGAAGTTGCACAGTGATCAAGATTCAACTAAATATGCATACATGTGATGGGGACTTCTGGGTTTGATAGAGGAGACTCTTACTTGATTGGGGTTCAGATGTGAAGGGACCCCTTTCAGGACAGGTTCCAGACTTTTCCTTTTTTCTGTGGACAAACAAATTAAGCAGAAAGATGTTCCAGATGAGCAAGTTTAAGGAAACTCCAAACACCAACATGACATGGGACAGATATCACAACTCCCAGTCTTTTCTGATATACTTTTGGAGGAGGCTACAGGGGAACGTCCAGCACCTGTATCCTTTGGGAGGAGGACACCACATTTGCAAGTCTTTTCTGATATACCTTCAGAGGAGGCCACAGGGGGATTTCAAGTTCAGGAAGAGAGTACTTTTTCTTTTACGTGGCTTAGGCAAAGTAATCTTTGCATCCTTAGATGTGTAGGTGATAAGAGGGGATTCAAAGGTGTTGTATTAATATTTGTTTGAAAGCCCAAGGGGTATGGAGGAAATCTCCAGCTGGTCTTCCAAGGCACTCAACGAAAGTGACTTGTGGCTACAGACAGACGAGGGAGTTCAGTGCAGGACACACTTGCAAGTGGGAGCTCAATTTTAGCTGGTATTTATGGATTGCAAGATACAATGAAGCTACAGAGCAGCAAGATACTAGAGTCTTGACCCTCCGAGTTACAAGTATCTAGATAGAGATAATCATGCTTTGAAGAGAATGTTGGAAGAGATTAGTGGGAGTTTTGAGTGCATGAAGTAGACTGTCCCTGAGTGACCAACTTCTCTATGCTTATGGATTTGTCAAGTATACGGGTTGTATTACTTTAGTAAATATCATGGCTAAGGGATTGGAATGTATTGTCTTTTCTCATAAAAAACAGATGTTGAGGAGTACTGGCCTCTGGTTGGAACCTCTTTTGGACCTTTCTTTGTTGGCCTCCTAATGCTGTATAAACTTGTCATAGGCAGAAAATGGTTAGCAGTCTTGCTATGGCGAGTTTTAATTAGGTCGGAAGGAATGTATGAGCTGAATGTATAAAGTACAAGATGTTTGAATTTCTATATATATGCTACTTGTAGAGTTATGAAGTTGCTGGAATTAGTGCAAGGCATGCTTAGACGATAGCATAAACAAGTGGGCTGTGCGAATCTAGATTGTTTACTATTGGGTTTGCACCTGAGCAGTAAAATCATTTGGAGTTGGAGAGTTTATTCCTGCATGTTGTTTTGGACGTTGTTAACGCAATCAGTCAGCTGTTATTTGAGAGGACATATGTTTGCACTCTGTTAAAGTTAATTACAAATTTGAGGCCTCCTGTTTCGAACCAACCAGATGAACCATCATGTGACATATGAACAGTCTAGGCGGACACACCCAGGACCTTTTCAGTTAGAATTTGCAATGCTGCATGAGTGAAGATGATGTTGCATTTGAATGCGGTTCTCTGAGCTGATTTAAAGTGCATGTGCATCAATAGTGTTAACATAGTTTCTGACATCTTAGTATGGTTTTTGTGCTCTTCTTCGTAGATCTAGTAACTGACCATCCTTCTTGTTGCAGCACACCATAATGCCTCTTCATCATCTTGTGAGCTTCGGTCTAAACCTAGTTAGCCGAGCATTTGAATTTCAGGTAACCTCTAATCTACAAATTGGGTATGCAGAATGATTGAGTTGATTTACAATCATTTAAGCAGTGCAGTTCTGTATTTGTGATTAGTGTATATATGGGCTAGAAATGCATGAACCACAGTGGATTCTTGAAAATTGCTAGCAAAACAGTCTTGGCCTGCTCCTATGGAGCTCTCTGCTCATGGCCTTGAATTTTGATTACTGCAGGCAGATGCCTTTGCAAGTAAGCTTGGCTATGCAGCTCTACTCCGTGCTGGGCTAATCAAGCTTCAGGTCTTTCACTCTCTTAATTACAATATAATATTTTTCATGCCCTCATAATTATGCAAGAAGAAGGGCTCGGGAGTTAATTTTAAGGTTCAACTTGTCTGATCTTTACAGGAGGAAAATCTTTCAGCAATGAATACGGATCCATGGTATTCTGCGTACCATTACTCACACCCTCCTCTTGTAGAGCGCTTAGCAGCATTGGAGGATGGTGAGAAGAAAGAGAGTTGAACCTGTCAGCAGTTTGTGAGGTTCTCAACTGACGTTTCTTGTCCAGAATCAGAGTAAAGATTGCTGGCTGGTGTCATATCCAAGCCTTTTTACTGTGTTTGGGAGTGGCAGTAGAAAAGAGTGAGTGGTCATCTTGTGTTCCTTCTTGAGAGAGGAAAAGAAAGCAAACAGAGGTTGGAGGTCATGGCAGTATTAGTTTTCCTTTTGTTACAGTGAAGTATAAACTTAGCTGCAGACAGATCACAACAAAGAACAGCTAGACATCCATTCCAAGTCATGGCTGAGTTTTTTGTGAAATTAAATGAGTCTGTGAATCAAAGCTCATCTTCAAGAGGGCAAAGGAGCATAATGTGCTTGGTGGAGCATCATTTCAAGAAAGGACACTCCACAATCAACACATACTGCTTCATTCGTCTTTCTAGCTGTACAGTTGTTGGGGAAGATTTGAAGCAGATGACGTTGTAATTTTGGTACATGTACTGTCAAAATCAAATAGTGCTGACATCGATTAAAATCTAAGCATAGAGGTTTCATAAATTCAACCGAGTAAAAGGTATAAATTCAACCATGAATTTGTCGCAGAACGTTTTCTATGCAGGATGCCAAAATTTGAAGTCATTTGGGTACATTCACAAACTTTCTGGGATGCTTTAGTCTAGAAAATTTAATCCTTTTAACAAACTAGCAAGGCCAGGCAATCTATTGGCTTTGTTGTTAATTAGTGAAATTATAATTGGAGCTTTCATCAGTTCTCATTGTGGCTTTTATTGCTTTCTACAACCCTGGTTTTGCTTTGATCCTTGCACATAAAGCACTCAAAGATCTCTTTTAATCAACAAAAAACAATAAAGGAGAAGAAAGGTCAAGGTGGCTCATCAGGAAACCTACAACTTCCACATCCGGATTTACGTGCCAAATAGAGGCATGTTTTTGACCCGAAAGGCAAGCAACAATCAACTATGCTTTTGCAGAAAGCATTCAGCAAGAGTAGTTCTAGGCACCCTGGCACCCTCTGATGTCAGGTTTGTGTAGTCTACATGTATACGGGCAATCATACCATGGTCAGGTAGTTTGCATGGCTTCTTGTCTTTGGCACTTTAGTCAGCCGATCAGTTTGAAAGTCATTTAAGTGTACTATTTCACGAGTCTTAATGCTTTCCTTTGAGAAGAGCCCACTATTGAAAATATGACAATCGTAGGTGTGGAACATGACTACTATTGATATCTGATTCAAAAGTGAGTTGGCATAATGTCAAGCCTACAAACCTGATTTTAAGGAGAAGGCTAGTAAATATATCAAAGGCGAGTTTGGTTCCATATTTTTTTGATATTTAGATTATATCTTAAGATTCTTCTCACAATCTTTGAAATGGAATGTGAGCCGTTAAAAACCTTGTCACAATGCGGGAAATCATGTTTAGAAGCCCACATTATTGCAAGTGTGATTGTTAAGTACATGACTAGATGTCAACTGGAATGCTATTTTGAAAGTACAGCTTTTTAGCTGTCGACATGTCACAAGAAGTGTAGTGCCTTCATGACAAAACAAAAACAAGTTTGATGTGATAACAAGGGCTCACTAGTAAAGGGTAGAGAAAGTTCAAAAGCTTCTTGGTGAGGCTGAATGAACTATTAGAAAGCGAATGTCAAAGGTGCCTTACTCCATAGGGTCTTTAGACCAAGTCTTGCCTCTAAGAATTCAATACATCTTTCCAATAGAAAATGGATTAAGAAGTAGCAAGATGTATGGGTGCCCTAAAGAGTCAATATGGATGTCAATGCTCTCAGTGAGATTAATGCTCTCCTTGAGGTTGAAGGTTCCTATGATAAAATTGATGCTTCATAGCTTCTTGATAATGGAAAAATTTAGGGATCATCTTGACTAAAGAAGATGTATCACGACATGTCATTTTAACGTAAATAACTTCTTGGAGCCTTTGTGTTCGTATCATAGCCCATAGACATCACTAGCTCGGCAAATCATCAAGTCTCTTTCTATGTCTCTATTCGAGACACAAGTAGACGCCTTCAAAAAAAGCAAAACAAGCCCCTTGCTAGGTCCAAGTAGACCCCTTGTTTCCAAAAAACAAGCTATCCCTATGCTTAAGTACCCTTGTGGTTGCATACATTAAAATTTACATATCAAGATCTCTTCCCAAGCATCCAAACCCAAACTATCTTGCTCTAGACCCAACCATAACAAATGGTCGCTACATCACTACCAAAGTGGGCTACTATAGCTTCGAATTGAGCCTAAATGGCTTAAGCACTTGCTTGACTCAAATCTAGATATTGGCCAATGAGAATAATACATTTATCAATGTACAGGTTGCAAGCATCAATGACAAAGAAGAAGAATGATAAATCTTCGATCTTTGTGATAGTTTCACTCATGCTCCTTACTCCAAGAACAAGCTCCCATGAACATTGAATGTAGCTTTGATATAACAATTGAGAGGTAAGCAATGATGAGATGCGAGGTAGAAGCTATGGAGTACAAGAGGGTTTAAGAGAGAAGAATACTAGAGTTATGTGTGTACAAAATGAGTGGTATCCTTATTCTTTGTTATTTTCACTTGTATATGATTGTAAAATGTGTACATATACAAGGGGTGCCCACGCGGCTAGTAGCTAGTGGCTATTGGGCTTTACCTCAACATTTGACACATTGAGCCAATTTAGGATTGGTGGCTTGCCTTGTAGCAATCCAAACTCTATTTTCTCGATAAGGCTCAGCCTTTTTAGGTTGCTTTATTAGCCTCCTATCCTTCTTGGAAGCCATGGATTTTCTCTTCGTATGTATAAATTTGTTTATTTATTTTTGAGATGATTAGTCCAAGATGAATCTATGTTTGGAGGTAACAATGGTTTGGTGGTATCTTTTTGCTATGATGACTAGCTCAAATACTTAAGTAATAATCTAAGGTCTTTTTCGAATTTGTTGGAATTTGTTTGTGGATGCTCAACAACAAGATATGTGGGACGCATGGTGTCCAATTAGGAACCCACTGGAAGCTAGTAGACATTGTGTTCTTTACAACATACACTATTGAGACCATAAGAAGTGGCATTGCTATGATGATGGCACCACAACAACGCTCAGAAGAATGAGTTTTGATACTTTCAGAACATAATATCTTCCCCTATGTAGTGGTTCAAAAGCTAAATTCAAAGACATTGAAAGGCAGGAAGTAGAAGAAATGTTGGCAAGGGAGTCCTCCAGAGACTCAAGCCCCCTCTGATTTTGTTTTGTTGAGTAGATGCCAACTAGGTGGAGCTAACTGCCTGATGAATGATGCAATCAAGAGACAAGTACTAGAACAAGTCTAGAGGTACGTGAGAAAAGAGAAGGCAAAAATCAAAGCTGAGAACGAGCTAGCAGCAGAATCCTCCTTTGATGCCCTAGCAGCACTCTTTACAGAAGTCCTCATGGTGACTCAAGGTCCCCTTTCTACTCAGATTCGCCTTGAAAATATTAATAATGATAGACCAACGAATGTAGTCCTGTTGTCCATCTTTAAGGAAGAGTCCAATAAAGACCTTGATCTTCATGTAGCAAAGTTTATGGTAGCATGCGTGGCTAACAATACAAAAACCCTTAAGCATTTGTTGGTAATATTCCTTGCTACTTTCAAAGGTGCGGCATTTCAGTGGTATGAGAGATAAGCAATAGAAACTTTTGGCACATGGGATGGTATGAAGTTAGCCTTCCTCACTAAATTCAGGCGTGAAGGTCTTGAAGAGCGGATGTGAGAGGAGTTCATGAACCTAAGTCACTCCTTTGGTGAACGAGTAGAAGCCTATGTCTCGCGAATGGAATCCATACTGAAGAGATGGACCAACCATCGTTTGGATGAAGGCATCTAGAAGGGAGTTTTCCTTAGAGACCTATAGCCAGAAGTTCGCAAGTTCTTGGAATTGAGAAGACCAATCAATTTGCAAGTTGGAGTGAAAGATGCAAGACTGCATGATGAAGTTGAAGCAAGGTTGTTGATGACCTCAAGAAGAGGGGTCCTATCTCCTCTTATGCTAGGAATGGTATACCCACCAAAATGCAGTCCCCGAGACAGTTCCCTATCCGCAGATGACAATGCCTCAAATGATGGTTCAACCACAATAGTAGTGGCCTCAGACAGTTCCCCCAATTGCGACTCAACAATAGTGAAATTCTACCAACTGGAATCAACAATCCCCAGTCTCAACAGGAGTTTTGAATCAAAACCAGAATAGAGGATCCTCTAGATCAATCCAACCAGTATATGCAGTGATCATAGAAGCTTTCCAAAACCTTACTGCAAGTACTCTAGGAAGTGAAAATTTGAAGGACTACTTGTCCAATTCAATCATAAGCATAAAAAAGGAGCTTATGGATGTGATTATAGAATAACTACAAACGCTGAAGGTGAATACCGCCAACATATCCATTCCTGTGGGAGGTGGGAGAGATGTGATGCATTCTAATACATAGTGTGAAAAGTGCCATCAAGTGAGACATTTAGCCACTGAATGTACCCAAAAACCAACCATTCTTGGAGCCTTCTTTTCATACAGAGTATATTTACTCTCTAAAGGAGATGTACGAAAGAAGAAAGAAAGTTGAAGAAGCAAGGTTCAACTTGTTGGAATCCAAGATGGCCATGCAGGATATCGGATCAAAGCCTAGGGAGTTTGGTCCTAATTTCGGCCCAAGGAGGGTTTCCCTATGAAATTTACAGAGGGCGACATTTTGGTGGTGGCCATAGATTAGAGGTGGAGTGTTACAGATGTGGAGAAAACAATCATATCTCACTAAATTGTCCTAACCTGAGAAGGTCTATGGACTATAAGCTCTTATGTAGTCGATGCAAAGGAGAAGGCCATATTGCAAAAGACTGTCCAAGTCCAGCTCCTGTGAAAGCTACTCCTAATACCCAACAAAAGACCCAAGAACCTGCTTCTAATTTGGTTGAATTGGAGGTTGCCACAATAATGCATGCAAAGAAAGGAGAATCCGCAGTTCCAAAAGAGAACATTCTCTCTTCTAAGACTATGAAGCTCAACCTTCTTAGGGAGAAACATAATAGTGCAGCATAGAACAATGTAGTATAGTGCACTATAGAGCCATAGAGAGCTAGAGAGACAATTCTAGAGACAGGACTAGTGGTTCAAGAGATAGAGGATGCTGAAGTACCTCCTCAAGGAGAAGAAGCGCAAATGTTGCTGCTCCTGGAAGAAAAAGAGAAGATAAAAGTGGATGTTGTCTCATTCCCTAGCCGATTGGAGAAGCCTTTGGATCCTATCAAAGGATATGACTTGGTCAAAGACCTTGACACTTTTAAACCCAATCTAACATTCCGACTGTTTTGCTGATGTTGTCTCCTAGTTGTTGAAAGAAATTCAAAAGCATATTGACAAGAAGACAAGGCTTATGGATTGCTCCCTCTGTAGCAACCAAGTCCAACAAAGCTTTAGAGACTGTGAAGGATGTGGATGTAGCTAACGCCTTTCTAGATCCTGAAAACCCAAAGATTGGGGTATGGATTGAAGGATGCTTTATAGCAGATGCATTGATTGATGGAGGCTCATTAGTGAACATAATGATGGATGTGACAATGAAGAATCTAGGCTTGCAATGAATGCAGCCTACGCAGTGGCTTATCTGATTGACAAACAAGGAGAGCAAAATCTAGCCTTTGGGCATTCTCCCATACGCGAAGACAACCCTCGCAGAAAGAGATTATTGATTGACATATATGGTGGTCAAACCAAATTCCTACAGGACCTCATACCCTCTGCTAGTGGGAAGACTTTGGCTTTTTGAAGTAAGAGTAAGGACAGATTGGTTCAAAGGAATGCTTACCCTAGGCAGAGGACTCAATAAAGTGGTGTTAAAGTTGTATGGATCACAAAAAGGAAATGGATCCGCTTCCATCGAAGTTGTAACAAACTCTTCCAATGAAGTAACAGATGGTACATCTGGAGACAAAGAAGTCATCAAACAAACCTTTCCCAAGAAAATAGAGGTACAGTCCATGACAGTAGGCATTGTAAGCCAACTGCCGAAGGAAGCAAAGTCTTTTTCAATGGGTGAATACCTCATGCCCGAACCCGAATCAACTTTTGAAGTCGCCTTTGATAGTGAGATAGAAGCATGGATGTAATGTTCTCCTTGTTACATGGTTGTAGTAGAAACAAAGACAGAGATAGATACAGAGTTAGAGACAGAGACAGAAGAAGAAGCAGAGGACATAATAGAGAGTTTGTTATTCTCTTAGAGAGCCCCCATAGAGGTAGAAACAGAATCTAAAGAGGACGAAGATGATAATGCAGAAGAAGACTATGAAAGCAAGCTAGAAGAGTTTATCCTACTCGTAGAGGGCAAAGATGAGGAAGAAGTTCCTGAAGTTCCTAAAGCCTCAGAAGCAGAAGATCCATTATTGTTCGATAGAATGACTATGGTACCCTTTGGATTGATTAATAAGTCACGTCATAAGCAAAACCTTTATAAGAAATGATTAAGTAGAATAAGCCTTCTTTTAGTAGTGGCTCTTGCGGCCCTAATCCACCCCTCTCACGAGAAGATGATGACGATGCACCTTGTCAACAACCCCTAGCCCTATAGCTTAAATAGAACTCAAAAGATTAATGTCATGTGACATTTTTGGATGCATCCTCAAAAGATGAGACTTTGAGCCAAGAAGTAACTCATCCCCAAACCAAATCCGAAACCACAATGATACCCTTAGAGCTTTCTAAAGAGCGAGCTAAGCCTCCACTAAAAAAGGAAGTTGGTTCTAGTGAATTGTCAGAAGAGGAGACCACTCCCTTGAAGGAGTTGGATCTATACCCAGAGGTAGTCCGTGGGACATTCATATGTGAAGTGGAAGGAGAAAAGCAATTAGCATTCGTGGATGGAGAAGGTACTGAATGTCAGGTGAAGGTGGATATCAATCTTCTAGAGGAAGAACTATTGGTCCTAATAGATGACCTACTGAAGGAGAACATCGATGTTTTTGCATGATCGTGCAAAGATATGAAAGGAATTGATCCCACAGTATGCCAACATCACATTGATCTAGAGCGTGATGCTAAGTTGGTGAGGCAAAGACAGAGTTGTATGAATCCAAATTACTTTGCCCTAGTGAAAGTCGAATTACTTAAGCTCTTAGAAGCTGAGTTTATCTATCTCCAGTGGCTAATAGTGAATTGGTTTTTCCCATTGTGGTAGTACCCAAGAAGAATGGAAAGCTGCAAATATGTGTGGAATTTCGAAAGTTGAATTCCAAGACCAAGAAGGAATATTTCCCTATCCCTCTCACAGACCACCAAATGCTGGACACAATGGTATGCCATGAGCTCTATTCTCTCTTGGATGGATTCAGTGGATACAATCAACTCCAAATCGCAAAAAAAGATCAATCTAAAATGACCTTCACAATTGAATGGAGAACCTATGCTTACAGAGTGATGCCATTTGGGCTCTGTGTAATGCCTCTGCTACCTTTCAACGAGTGATGATGGCCGCATTCGAAAACCATCTGCGTAACTTCACTGAGGTATACCTAGATGACTTCTATGTTTATAGCCTCTAATCCATGAGCATTGGGGACACCTAGACCAATGCTTTGATAGACATGGAGGGTATGGGATTTCTCTCAACCCCGACAAATGCATCTTTGGCGTTTCATCAGGAGTTCTTCTCGGCCATATATTCTCTACACAAGGGATAGTAGCATATCTTGCAAAGATTGAGAAGATTGCTGCCTAAACAGTGCCAACCAACCTTAAACAATTGAGGGGATTCCTTGAACATGTGGACTATTACAAAAGGTTCATTGCAAACTTTGTGACAAAGGTAGCCTCTTTTTATGAACTCCTAAGAAAAGACGTAGAGTTCACGTGGACCACTGATTGTGACAAGGCATTCAATACTTTGAAGTAGTGTTTGATTGAAGCACCCATCCTGCAACCTCCTGATCGGATGAAGGAGTTTCATGTGCACACTGTTGCATCAGTCGAAGGCCTAGGTGCAGTCTTATGCAAAAAGGGTTCCTCGAAGTTAGATCAACCTATCTATTATGCAAGCCGAATAGTAACAGATAGAGAATGAAACTACACAATGATGGAGCTTGAGTGCCTAGCAATGGTGTTTGCCTTGGAGAAGTTTCGACACTACTTGCTGTTGACTCACTTCAAATTTTACTTGGACCATGAAGCCCTGTCCTTCGTGATGAACAAGGCTAATGTGAAGGGAAGAATGATATGATGGCTTCTTTTGTTTCAGGAGTTCAACTTTGAAGCAGTCACCAAACCTAGTCGCTCCCATGTCCTGGCTGATCATCTGTCACAAATACCTCAAAGCGATGAAGAAGAGCAGGATGATCTAGACCTTTCTGATGCTTCCTTGTTTCTAATTGAAACTATTACTCCTTGGTACACAGATATACCCAACCTCCTGGCAACCCACCAACAATATCCCCTTGGTATCTCCAGCCGTGAGAAGAAGAAGCTTTTGTTAAAATCATCCCCATACACCTTGTTAGGTGGTGCTTTGTACAAGAAAGGCAAAGATGTGTTGCAGGAGAAGAGATTGGAATCATGTTGAAAGCGTGCCATGACAAGCCCTGTGGCGAACACTTTGTAGGAGAAACGACAACCAAAAAGGCCTTGCTTGAAGGATATTGGTGGCCGACCCTCCACAAGGATGCCTATGACTATTGCAAATGGTGTGATGCTTGTCAACAAATGGAAAAGCCTACCAAATCCAACGCCATACCACTGCAACCCATTCTTCCCCTAAATCCGTTTGAGAAATAGGAACAAGGTTTTGGTCTAGACATAGTAATTACATAGTCGGTCCTAAGATGGAGAAGAAATCCATATGCATGTGATGTGGCTAGAATTGAGAGTCCAAAAAAAAAAAGGGTTGGATATCTCTCTTTTGAAAAAGAGAGCGGGCTTTTGTACTTAGTTCTATGAACTAAAAATAAATATAAACTTATTACAAATTGTCTAGATAAGATTATTTTTATTAATTTTTTTTCATGTCCTAATGAATATGTAAAATGAATCCCATGATAAGAATAATTAAGGAAGCAACTTTTAAATGTCAAACACCATGTTAGCATATTATGTTTAGAAAACTAAAGAAAAACCACGTGCAAATAGGAAGCCGATGATTGTCTTTTCTTGATGTAAAACCATCGATGGTTGGGTAGACTCGATAAGCTAGGTGCTATCTCATATGGAAATTTAGGACAAGAGTTGTATGCGAACTTTTCCTAAGGTTCGATCTTAGATCCCAATCACATGTTATTTTAGGGGAATAGAGATGAACTTTTGCCTTACAAGTAGAGGGGTAGAGTTCAGCTCTCTTACTCACTATGAACCAAGTGCAGCGATTAACTTGCTCTTAGTCTTAAAGGATTACAATGTAATCTCCTTGACTAAGCACTAGAATGTTACTAGAGACTATTAGGTTTTTAAGAAACTTCAATTCGATCCTCATGGGTCAAGGCTAAGCTCTTCGCTGTTGTGAATAAAACTTAGGGCCGCCCAAATCAAACCAAAGTCTGATTATTTCAGAGTGTAAATGGCGGACGGTGGGATAGACCTTGGATGACTACCAAGTATTACCTTCTGCAATTAAGCGACAGATGCGTTATAACATCACTTAGATCATGAGATCATCATTATCTTCTATTCCTTGCAAACTACAATGATAAAGAGGTAGGTCCACAGTAAGTCCACTAAAAATCATGAGTTTTCTTTACTTTCTTGGTTTCATATGAGTGAGAGGAGAAGGCAGACATAGTTCAAGACTAAAGTTAAAATTTGCTATAATATGAGAAATTGTGTAAGCAGTAGAAACATTTAAAAGTCTTGAAGGAATGAAAGCCAATCAATAACACTATATCAGGGAATTTTGGAATTTCCATGCACTTTGGGAACCCCTGATACCTTTATTATTTGACCACATGGTCACATCTTGTTGTCTTACTTAAAGGTGGAGTCTACCCTAAATGCTATATAAGCTACCTTCCCAAATCCTACTTTCAAGTATGGATCAAGATTTAGCCATGTGGTCAAATATTTATCACTTACTTGAAGTTGGGACTTGGAAAATTCCCAAATTCTCTAATATGGTATTCAATGTCCTACTCTCAAGTGTAAGTGAAATATGTTTGATAGATTTTTGGGACCAAGATGAAATCAAATCAACCCCAACGTACTTGTATGCTTACCAAATATGAGGCATCAAGGTAGTTGAGAGAAATGAAATGGTGAGGAACCACTTTTCCAGTTGTTTACTTTACTTCCTCCAAAACACATGCAACTAGGTAGGAGGTTGAATCAGAAGCCAAAAAATTTGGATAGGGAAGACAGTTTAGAATAGAGTCATTATACTAGGTTTCACTATTAAGAAAAAGATTGAAAAATCCTTAAAATTTTCATCCTCGATCTTGTGTAAGCTCAAGTTTGGCATTTTAATAAGTAGGTAGCTTTAAGTTGAGCATGCCACATTGTTTGATTTCCTTGAGAGCATTAGTTGAAATGCAGTTTTTATAGCCCTTCACATACACTAAACTTATTCACAAAAAGTAAAAGAAAGATCACAAATTGCAAGAGAAAGATATAGAATAAGATCGTATGATGCAAGCATTGGGTATAATATTCCCTCATGCATTGGTGAGCATCTTCCCCATACATGTATTTATGGATTTATGGATTTGAGTATCTTTTTTGGCATCTTGCTTTCTTTACTTAAAGATCATGTTTTATCCTGATAATTTCCTATCATACAAACATAGTCTAAGGTTACAAAAACAATATTCTAGCCATTTAGGCCTTGTATAAAGGTTACAACCAAATAAATAAATTGCACATATGCACATACAATAATCTCACACTAGAAGATGCCTAAAATACCATAATTTTATCGTAATGAAGCATCCATTATAATCAATCCTTGTGCATTGAAATATACTTGACCCAAAAAATTTATTTCACATCACTTTGTCTAATAACCTACTCAGCACAATACAAAACACATTAGTTTTCTACTATTTATCTACCATACATAATGCGATATGTGTTGACCATGCATAACAAAGTATTATCATGTGATAAATAAACAAATAAAAATCCACAAAAAATTCATATTTTTGTGTCAATTCTCATAACATTACCTAGGGTTAAAAAGAAAATATGCCTAGTTGATAAAACAAACAAGATTGGATGGGTGGCTAATCACGTGCTACTATTTACTCAAGGGCAAATTTGCACTATATCCAAGGAGATAATCCAAAATATGAATGTGCTACTTCAATGTAGTAAAGCTGTACATCCTATATAAAAATAAGGTAGCAATAGATATTCATAGAACACAACCTCAATGTGGCAAATCTATATCCATCAAACATTAATGTGAATGTGACTAGTATGCAATTATTATATAACCATCAATTAAAGTTATTAATGACTTTTAAATTCACTAGGATTCTTCAACAGAATGGGGTTTATATTTAACTAAATACTTATAATACTAAGCATCTATTCTAGTAGTGGTCTATTCATGGTCAAGGATAACTTCATGAACTAATATATAAACGCCATGCTATAAGAATGAAAGTTCATCTACAAGTGGAGTTATTGATGGTATTTTAAAGGGCTTTAGAAAACTAACATATGGAATGAATTGTGGATTTGTCAATGAGGAGCAATGCCCAATTTGAATATATTATCATTGATCTCATGTCCAATACGAGATGGTCCATAATGTCTTGGAGCTAACTTAATTTTAGAATATCTTTTAATGGATTTTAACATTCTCTTTCAATATGGACCCAAATTAGATAATTTTCTTTGAATGTAATAGCCTTGCATTTGTTGCTGGCTTGAATCACATATCTTAATTGGGATTGCTTAATCTTATCAATCACTTCTTGTAGAATTTTTATATGATCACTAGCTAAAGTGTCAGTAATTGGAACATTGATAGCTATGGTGATCATAGGAATAGTTATTTTTTTTGCTATAAACAATTTTGAAATGTACTCTGCCACTATAATAGAGTGTGGATCATTGTTGTAAGTAAACTACTCCCAATTTTTTGGTCAATCAATGATGTAGGACCTAATAATATCAAGGATAGCACTATTGATTGCTTTGGTTTTGGCCATTGCTTTCAAGGTGGAAAGTTGAGGTAAAGTCCACCTTGGAACCTATATTTTTAAATAATCCACCTAGAAATCACTTAAAAATCTGTTATGGCAATCAAAAAGTATTACTTTTGGAAATATGTGATGAGAAAAAGTAATCTTAATGATTTAGTAGCTTGAGGTGCAACTAATATCTTCTTATAGGGAGAAAAAGTGGCTTATTTACTAAATCTATCCACTATAGTACAAGCTACTGAATCTATCCACTACAGTCTATATCATGTTGTTGGGAAAACTTTGTGGAAAGACCAATAACAAATTTCATAGAAATTTGTTGCCATGGTCTGTTAGGTATGGGCAAAGGTCCAAGTAATCTATATGATTTATTATTGTGATGTTTAATTCTTTGATAAACAATACGCTTTAAAAAAAGTAATATCATGCTTTATATTAGACTAATAAAAATATTCTAATGCTCTTGAGCACGGCACCAAATCTATTATTGGTGGCAGCTCGTGTGATTTTGCTCCAACTCCCTCCTTAGACATGTCAAAATCCAATGGGTTCATGTAGTTAGAAGGAGATGCAATAATATATGTGGTTCTAAGGGCAAAGATGTTACAACTATACAGACTAGAGCTACAAATGACTTGGTACAAAATGCTCTAACTGCCCTAAACCAACAATGTTTTGTACTCCTAATCACTATAGGTAATGTCACATAAGTAACCGATCACTCTAGTCTTTATTGGATTACAGGTGAAAAAATGTGAGTTATTTGCCATTTTCAAGTCTTTCCAAGATGCTTGTAGCAAGATCCAAGTGATCTTTAATGGTTCCATATCATCTATGTACATATGGCCTATCAATAGACTCTTGTCGCAAAGAAAATGCATGTTTATAACCTACTACATGAATTTTAAACTAGCTTTCCTAGTGAAGGGAACATGCCAATTAGTGGCCAATTGTCAAAAAACTTCTTCATGGGATTTATTAACTCCTTCCTCTACCTAATTGACTTGTCCAATCAAATTTGTCCTATTTATCTCTTGTAACCCTATCAAGGCTGCCTTTTTTTGAGCTTGAGTTTGATGATCATGTGATAATTATCTAGTAGGAGATGAAGTTCTTGCTTTCTTTGCTTTAATTGCATTGTGAGATCTCCAATTTGTGCCCATATAGAGTTATCATGCTTTCTTCAAGTTTCAAATTTTGGTAACTTCACTTTTAGCTCTTCTAATTCTTTACTCTTCTCCTTAATTGGGGCATGTAAGTCATACAATTCTTGAGCTTTGCATTTCGAGAACTTTTGATGAGGTCTTTCCTCTTGCTACTTCTTTTACATCTCTAACCTCTCTTGGAGTCTTGCTTCAATTCCTCACATAGATGTTCTAGAGTACTAAGACTACGTATAATGGCTGGTACCCTCCTTGTGCATTCCTATGATCCAATAGTAGACTAGGTGCAGGCCGTTACTTTTCTTTATAGAAGGTTTCTATATATAAGAATATGAATCGGTTGTTTGTTCTACCCAAGCCCATGTGAAGCATCTAGGCTAGAAAGTCCCTTACAAAAGGTTCCCTCTTATGGTAACACCTAATTAGGGGGACTTTGGTGTAGATATGGTAACTACATAGTTGGTCCTAAGATGGAGAAGAAATATGTATGTATGCAATGTGGCTAGCATCAAGAGCCTAGAAAAACATGGGTCGGACATTTCTCTTTTAGAAAAGAGGACAAACTTTTGTACTTAGCTCTATGAGTTGGAAATAAAAATAAACTTATTACAAATTGTCTAGAAAATATTGTTTTGGTTAATTCCATGTCATGCCCTAATGAAGATGTGAAATCAATCATGCGGTGATAACAATAATTAAGGAAGTTTCTTTTAAATGTCAAACAATGTGTTAGCATGTTATATTTAGAAAACACAACTAGGATAGGTCCTGGATGACTATAAGCATTACCTTCCACAATTAAGTAGCATGTACATTACAAGTTCCCCTCAAGCCATTGCTATTCTGTTTCCAAAGCATAAGCTACTACCAGTCTAAGCCAAGAGAAGAAGAAGAAGAAGGAGGAGGAGGAGGAGGAGGAGGAGGAGGGGGAGGGTAGCTTCTCCCAACTCATCCCTCGCACACCCTCTCTCTCAACATCTTACCCTCCCAAGCTATGGAAGCAAGAGGGAAAAGACATGGAAGCAAGGAGTGAAGATAGAGCTTCACTCTCACATTCTTTACCCTCTCTCACATACACTCTCATTGTCCCCTGCTCTTATCCTATAGAGGATAGAAGCTTTATGGAAGAGAAGATAGAGAAGATCGAGACTCAAAAATTACACACATAAGAATGAGAGAACTATTCACTTTTACAAATTAGCTATAGTAGGGTTCCACTTTAGAGTTTAGTTACTGTGGTGCCTAAAATAACATAATGAAGTATCCAAAAGTTACATCTCTTTGTCAAAAAATAATTTTAGCACCACTTATAGGCATTTTTTTGCTTCTTATCCTTTAGCTTTGACTGGCCTTCTATAATTATTGCCTTGTAGGGTTAACATTCTTCCTTCTACTATGGCTAGTTTAACTCACACTTAATTATACCTACAAATTTGTAGGCTGTTTAATTCCATAGAATTGCTTTATCTCTCATTATAATCCTCTAAAGAATAGTCCCTTCTAGGTCCCATTGTCCAAATTATGAGTTGACCACCTTTTTAGTATAGACTCCAATTTGTAGACACATCATTTAGCGCTTTCTTTAATGAACTAATTTAAAATCATGAATTATTCTCCCATCCACTCTTCAAATCCTTCTTTCTTCTAGTTGGCAAGGAAATAATCATTCAATTTGCCCCATATGCTAAAATTCTAGATGTACATCTTCCATACTATTGAGATGCTACGGCTTTGAAAGTGGTATGATTTATTGCTAGCCAATGCTTTGTGGTGCTAGCATTTTTAGCCATACACATTGAATGAATTTTGATACATAAGGATGAAGGTCTTCATTGTAATCACCTTTAAAATTTGGTAATAGACTATGTTTGCATAGTGGTGATCAACATTTCTAGGATGAATATGGCTAGAACAAGGGTATTAATATGCACCATGAGCCATAAGAACTTATTGGAATAGTCCTTCAAGATATTATAACAATCTCTACTACCCCATTTGTTGTTGTCTCTTGCAATCTTTGTCTTCTTATGCACTTTTGGGGATAGTCAAAGTCTTGCAGTAGCTCATTAATTTTAGTGATGGTTCAACTATGAAGTTCAATGACATAAAGAACACATTAGAGCTATAATGGAAATCTAACTCACTAAATTGTAAGTTTTGTGCCACTACATAGAAGGAGGGTGGTGCTAAAAATTTGTAAACTTCATCCACTTAATGAAATTAACACTACCATCATAATAGTCATACCAACTTCAAAGGGTTTGAGATATGGTCAAGGTGGTGAATATCATCCAAGCCACTAGTTGCCACTAGGTTTCTTTTTAAACGAATAGAAGGTAATTAGTGCAACAAGAATCCCAAGTGTCTTATTAAAAAGCATCCATCCAGAGATTTGAGCTCTAATTTCTGGTGTGAACCTCTATTGAAAACTCTTGAAGCTTCTTAACTATATCTCACTAAGATGTTTGCAAGAAATTCATTAACATATGCTAAATATTTTATTGTTCCTCATTCTTTTTTCTTTTGATGCCAAGTTGACTCTATTGATGGATAAATCTTTGATTGATTGATAGTTTGACCATGGATTTTTGAAAGTATTCCATGGCTTTGTGATTTTAGAAACTTCTATAGCAAAAGTCTCAAAATAACAAAAACCAAAGGATATATTATAGCATAATATCAACCACAACATAAACTCTATCACAAATATGTCATATATTGTATAATCTTGAACGTAACAAGGTGTTCATAAATTTTTAAGAGAAACATCAAAATAAAACAATATTTAAGGAAAACTTGATAATAATGGTTATCTTCACAATCTTCATTTTGTCAAATATCTCTCATAGAATATATATGAGAAAATTTAACTATTTATTTTCTTTCTAATCCTCTCATATGACAATGATATATCAATTGTTACAACCATAGAATGATACACGTAGGTTTGATTTTACACAAAGAAACAAGTCGACTTATCAAATAAGGCCACTTCTATTAAAAATGAACATAGTCTATAATAATAGTATATTATAAATATTTTCGAAAGTCTTTGAAAGTTGATCATTATCCAAAGAGAGCCATACATTAAAAGGATTTTTCTAAAGCCTATTTAATAGAGCCATATATTAAAGGCATTTCTAAAGCATACTGCAACCTAGTCATTGCCATAATGAGCTATCTATTATAACCAACAAATTAATTAATTTTCAAAATTATTAGATGATTCATCAAATCCTTAATAATAGGCTGCATGAGCCATGTAAACCATCATCACCTCTAGAAATACAGTTGTAATCAATCTCGTACTAATTATATTTATAAATTAAAAAAACAAATTTACATATAAGAAGAACACTTGATTGCTTCCAACAAGGAGGGAAGGCTTATAAAGCAACCTAACAATTGTGTCACATGAGTGTCAAGAGGTGCAACACAATGTTGGCCTCATTGGGGTTGAAGTGTGCTACATCACGACTTTTCCCATTGGTTAGCACTGCTGAAATGCTACTAAAATGTCCCTTTTTTCTAGTGCTAGCAAGGGCTCATGGATTTCACAAATCCTACACCTCTCACACACTCTTAGTGCAAGTAGGTCGCCCGAGGGGGGGGGGGGGGGGTTATATTTCATTCCCACTATCCCCATTGCACCTCAATGTGACACAACCCTTAAAAGGCAACTAAAAAAAGAGGGTCTAGATGACCCCAAGGCCTCAAACATGACCTAAAAGCAAGCGAATGGAAGCAAAGTCCTTGAGTTGAAAACTTCATCTTGGTGAGGAGTATATTTTCATACTCTTCATAGGGCAAGCTATTCAAGACTATGACTTGGAGCACTATGACACGATGGCACCAAAAAGAAGTGCAATGGGATTAGGACAAATCGTGGCCTATGACCAGAGTGGAGCAAGCCATGGCCACCATGAGTGCACCACCACTTTTCCACCGTCAACCTATTAGGTGCCCTTCACATAATTAAAATTTATTAATACATAAAATCTATGATAAATAATATATGCCATAAGTAAGTTGGGAGAACAAGTTGGGGGGATGGCTCATGGTGGATGCTTGATGTGGATGATTTTTGCACCCGAATTGTTGGAAGAATGTGATTGATGGCTAAATAATAAAGTGCATTGTTCTGTAATCTAAAATAAAAGGTGCATATTCTAAAAAACTATATCCCTTGTTTTTGTGTTTAAGCATTGACTAATATGAACATTTAAACCCAAGTCCTAAAATGTTAATTAAGGAAGATGGTTGTAAGATCCCAAACTAATTGTATTTGGATAATAAGGAGCCAAAGAATGCCTCATGTGCATGCATGGGAATCAAATGGGCAACTCTCCTAATAGAAATTTCCTTCAAAATGTTGGACCCGATAAGTTGGATGTTTCTTGAATAGAAGGCAAGTTTATAAGAGTCATTGTAATGGCTATCATATAAGATTCAACTTCATAAAAACTGTATGGGATTTGACATTTTAGGACCTACTCGTTAATCCTAAGAAACTTGACTACTTGAGCTGCGATATGACAAGAGTAAAACTATGGAGGAGTTATGTCTCCTGCAAGCCTTTTGGGTTTTTGAGACAATAGATCCTATATCCCTCATTCTAGTAGATGATTAATTGGTTAATTGAAACCAATATACTTATTCACAACTTTTGAAGGTTGTGAAGCCTAACTAAATTGTATTTTGTCCGCATAAAGCTTGCATTCCTTATAATAAATATACAACTAGGAAGGACTAGCCCTTGATTATCATTGATGTAAAGAAACCACCACGGTACAAATTATAAAACCTAGGGATTCTTGCTTCAAGCTTTAGCATTACTTCGAAGTGACGTGAAATTTTTAAAACACTCAATAATGGAATAATGGGATTTGATCTTGTGTGCTTTGTTTTCAAAAAGCTAATATGGATTTGGGTCTAAGTGCATCTCAAAAATTTTACTTTAAGAATCCTAGATATATCCTTTATGACATAAGGATAACTTCCCTAAATTGTGTGGCGGGACAAAATAGACCCATGGTGTCATTTCCTGGCATTTTATTTCATGTACGCATTCGCATTACTCTCTATAAACTATGATTAGAGAGATTATGATCATTAAGAGAATCTACAATCCGCATGTTAGCATTTTGAGTGTTGATTGATGCAGATGGGTATCTATTGCTTCATTAACACAAGTCATTTGGCTTAAAGCTCAAGTGAATACACTGGATGGAGGAGCTTAAGTTTGTGAAGATCTTCATATTCAAAGAAGCCAAATTGAAGCCACTCTACACTTTAGGGTTCAACGAGTTTGCCGAAACTATCATATCTATCAATGAGAGTAACTCAAGTAGTGTCTCCTCAAGGAGGGATAATCGAACTTGCCTACCCAACACCAAAGTATCGACGTCTTTGTAGAGCCAACTACTTATATCCTAAAAGACCTTAGGTAGATCCATGATTGAGAAACCAAAATATTATATTGCCTCAAATAAAATAGCTTTATGAGTCATTGCTATACCTAGTTTAAATAAAATGTGTCCCTTGCATCTCTATTGTAATTCAACATTAAATATTATTATATTATCATTAGATTGCCTAATAAATTCTCATGTTGTACAAATTGTGAACATCATTTGTTCAAATATACAATTTAATAAGAATTGGATTCTTGTCTTGATATCTTTATAATCTCTCAACCAAGTGAACTGCAAGAGAAAAATTTCATTCTCAAGCAAGTCAAGCCTTGTGAGTTTCATTGCAAAAGGAAAATCTCTAGTATCCAATGTTGAAGTGTGGATAGAATCTATGAAAGAGTATTTTCTAGCCGACATAACTAGCATCACTAATCAAGCAATGATAGCTAAACTCAAGATAGTCAAAGAAGCCTACCTATGGTGGAAAAAGTGGTGTAAATATAATAGCACCTTCAAACTTATAGACACATGGGAAGAGCTCAAGAAGGCTATGCTAGAGAGGCACCTACCTTCATTGTAAAAATCTCTCAATATGAATGATTCTTTCAATTTGAAGCTACGCAACATTACCCTTGAAGTGCATTATTCATGCCTTGTTACTCTTGAAAAAATATACACCAGTCTCATGGACACAGATGATCAAGTGGCTAGGTTTTATACACCAGTCTCATGGACACAGATGATCAAGTGGCTAGGTTTTATCAAGGAGTGACCCTTCTATGAATGCAAAGCTCTTATTAATGCAACCAAGTGATCTACAAGATTTTATAATTCAAGTGAAGCCACTAATCAAGGTTGTTGACAAGAAATCTAGTGGTTAGAGAAAGAATGGACAAGCCACATGGCTTTATGCCTTGAGTTGGAAAAATGCAATGGACATACACAATTCCCTTGTAGAAATACTACAGCAAATAAAGCTAGTAGAGGATGTGCAATAGCAATGCAAAGCCAAAGCCGGCCTTGAGGAACAAGAAGAAGAGGTGAATCTATCCATGGAAGGAGAAATGGAGAGAGGAACCATTCACACCTCCATACACAACAAAGGATTAATCAACAGTAACTATTGTTAGTAATCCAAACACTTACAAATCACAAAGGCACTCCCTCCAAGGTTCTCATTTTTTCAAGAAAATGTGGAATATGAATTTGTATTACTCAAGAAGATACTCCACAAAGGTACTCCCTCCAAGGTTCTCATTGATTGTGGTATCAGCCATTCCTTTATTTCTCCAATTGTATAAGTAAATTACATCTAGAAATTGAGCCTACCAAAAATTTATTAGTTCAATTAGCAAATGAAAAAGAGATTCTCTTGACAACACAATGAACTAAATCAACCAAGATTGAGCTAGGAGATGAGGTTAGGTTCTAAGTCATGAAGTTGGGAATGGGTTAGCCAATATCCAATGATGCCAATTGTAAAAAAGGCACTAGTAACCTTTTGAAACTTGCAAGGAGATCCAGTTATCGCTTGAGGCAAAGTGGAAAAACCCAAGATCCAATTTTCCAAAACTTCTCGTATAACCCAATGTATAAAAAAGGGACTCCCAGTATACCTACTAAAGCTTAACAAGCTAGACCAATCTTTGAAGGAGGAAGAACCCTCGTGGATGAAAGGGACTCCTAGTATACCTACTAAATCTTAACAAGCTAGACCAATCTTTGAAGGAGGAAGAACCCTCATGGATGAAAGAGTTTGTAGATACATTTGTTGAGGAGTTGATAGAACTACTGCCAAAATGGGAAGCCTATCATGAGATCAAGTTAGTTCACGAGGTAGAACATGTCTTGCAGAGACCTTACAAAATGTCTAATCCCTGAAGCCAAAAGACTGAAAGAGAAGCTCAAGTAGTTGCTAGATCAAGAATTTATCTATCCTAGTAACTCTCCTTGGGGTACATCAATATTATTTCAAAAGAAAAAGGATGGCTCCCTTAGACTGTGCATTGACCATAGGGACAAAACCAAGTCACAATCCCCAACCCTAGGATCAACTTATTGATGAACTCCTAGGTTGACTACAAGGAGTAGATCTTAGATCCAAATACTACTAGATTAACATCAAAGAATAAGATATTCCAAAATATGTCCCTCAACACAAGGTATATATATGATGAATTTATTCTTCAGTCCTTTGAACTAAGCAATGCACCAAGCTACCTTTGACTGGCTGGTGCAGGACATATTTGGATCATACATAGATGAGTTTGTATTAGTATTATTTGATGAAATCTTGACTTATTACAAGGAAGAGAAAGAGCATTCAAGCCACTTTTAAATCATCTAGGGATGCTAAGGGAGAATAAGCTCTATACCATAAAAAGCAAGTATGCTTCTTTCAAAAGATACTTTGAATATCTTGGGTTCATTGTGTCACAAGATGGATTGTTGTTTGCTCCAGTCAAGATTAAGAATGTCCAAGAACCACCACTACAAACAATCAAAGAAGTGAGAGGATTCATTGGTCTAATAGGTTGCTAGCATATTTTTAGTAAGAACTATGCCTTAATTGTAGCACCTCTCACTAGTTACTCAAGAAGTGAGCATCTACTACCACATTACATTTTCCTAGGTGATACTTGATTTCAAAATCAAACTCCTAAATTACTTCCATCCACTTCCTTTCCCTCATGTTGAGGTCCAATTAAGTGAATATCCACTTCAAGTTTTTATGGTTCATGACTAGGGCAAACTTTTTGCCTAACTGATAGCGATGCCATAAGTTCAAGGAATATATAACTACTAGTACTAATAGCTCCGAGTCATGGGTAGTATAGTTTCTTTCATTATCATTAAGCTTGTAAGAGAATATGTGACACCATATCCCTCTTGGGTAAGGTCACATCCTAAAGCAATTGCACTTATGTTCATTATGACTTCAAATTCTATAGAAAGATCAAGTATCTTAGAATGGGTATTGTGGTCAAGAACTCCTTCAACTTATGGAATCTCCTTTGCTCAACCTAGTCCAAAAAATTTATATTTAGAACCTCTCAAAGGAAAAGTCTTAGCACAACTACACCTCAAGTACAAGGATTATCATGTAGAGATGAGTACTTGTACTTTCACAATAGGCTATGTATTCCAAAAGATTGGGAGCTTAAGAAGAAATTTATTTGGAAACCTTATGACACTCCCATAGCCAAATACCCAAGATATGCAAAGGCCCTAAATGCAATGTGGAAGAGCTACTTCTAGCCTAGCATGGAAGGTGATTACCCAAGTATGTCACATATTGTCTTAGTTGCCAAAGGGTTAAAGCAAAAATAATCAAGTGACCAAGAAAGCTACAACCCCTTGACATCCCTCATGAACATGTATTTCATAGTAAGAATTTCTATGGTTCAAGGTAGCTATGATTCCATTTTGACCATAATGGACATGCTTATAAAATTTTCCCACATCTTCTCAATGAATGTTGGTGAAGGCAACATTTAAAGCCTCAGACATTGCAAATTCGTTATAAAGAGCTCTTCTGACTTCATAGTTTACCAAAAAGGTAAGTGAGTGATAGGGGCACTTTATTTAGCTCAAAATTCTTGACAAGTATTTTCTAAGAAATCAAGACCCAACCTTGTTTTTGCACAAAATGTTGCCCCCAAAATGATGGAAAAACTAAAAGGGTACATCAAGTGATTAAGAACATACTTATAGCTTATTGCAATAGAGAACCTAAATGGTGGATTGAATATGCTTAGTGGAGTTTACAAACAACAATCATATCACCAAAGTATTCGAATGACTCCTTTCCAAGTGCTTAGTAGCCAAGATTGCCTATTTTCTCTTAACTTCTCAAATCTTACACTCAAGGTAGGAGCATCCAATAGAATGTCGGAAGAGACATAAGAACAAGTAAACCCAATATGTCATGATATCAAAGTAACTGCTCAAGTTTGCCAAAAGGCATACATAAATCCAAAGAGATATGAGTGGAAATTCAAGGACGGAGATATGGTCTTCTTATGATTTTGACTTAAAAAGAGCTCCCTATCATTAGGGAAATTTAAAAATTTTAGCCCAAAGATGCCATGGTCCCTACAAGGTCATTAAGTATCAAGGAAGGCATGCCTACAAGTTGCAACTCCGACCACACCTTTAAAGTTCATAATGTATTCCATGTCAATCTTCTCAAAACCTATGTTCCAAACCCTTGACCATGTAATTGATGACAATAAAAACCTATGCTTCAAACCATTGACCATATACTTGAGCATTACAACCAATTTATGATTATGCCCAACCAAGGGATTCTTGAGATGCAACCTAAGAGCATCCTTGACACCAGGGAGAGAATCCTTAGAAATAATACTGTCCAAGAATATCTTGTGTAATTTAAGGACCTCCCTAAAGAGGGTGCTACGTGGATAGCCAAATATACCATGTGTACGACCACCTCTACTTTCTCTCAAGATGAGGATATCTTGATTCCTTTAAGAGGGAGAGGATGTAAACTTTTGGACCCCCAAGAGAGACACAAGAAAATGGGGTTTCTATTGCAATAAAATCTATATTGTACTATCAAAAACTATCTTTTTCATACTTGATATGATCTCGACAAAGAAAACAACACCACGAACAAGAAATCTTCACACAACCTCATAGAAACAATTCTCCCATGACTTTAACTTGAACAAAATCCATCATGCTTTTCATATTCTTTATAGAATTATTTGATAGACCACAAAAACACAAAATACTAAAATACTTTGAATGAAAAGATATCACATATAATTCATCTTCAAAGATTTCATAGCTTTCTCTCACAATCTTTCATAGGTAGATACATTATCTTGCATAGAATTGGCTCTCTCTCTCTCTCTCTCTCTCTCTCTCTCTCTCTCTCTCTCTCTCTCTCTCTCTCTCTCTCTCTCTCTCTCTCTCAATAGTACATCATATCCTCACTACAATGCTCAATAATCACTCACAATAACCCTTCTTTAGTTGTGAATACCCCTTCCAAGAGGTATGTTTGATATGAAAGGTCACTAGAGCCACTACAGTGACTCTTCATAGCTCATCACTATCACTTCACTCCAGTCTTCTCTCGAGTCTTCAACAACTACTTCTTCCACTTTCTTGAGCTATTTTGAACTTGAATTCACCTCTTTCCAAGGCTAGAAAACTTTCCCATACTATACCCTCATCCAACAGAACACATATAGAGGCATGTAAAACAGAACATAACATGAACCGAGGCTCTAAGAAGCTCAACAGAGGGTTACAAAAGGTCAACAGAAAGCATGCAACTCAATAAAACCAATCAAAACTATCAAAAACCATTCAATGAGCTTTCAAACAACCTCAAACCTAATCAATCATTACTCCATCTTTCATACGATGGAAGAAAAATAGAATAAAACAAAAGCTATCAAAACCAATCAAACACTATCACAATATCAATAAATCATAATAGAACATCACAGAACCTCATATCTTTATTGAAAAACATCATGAGCTGATCAAAACCATTCCACCCTATCCAAAACACTCTCAAACCACTTCCAAACCAATCAATCATCATGTAAAATCAACCATTCAGCCCACAAAACAACAAGAATCAATAAAAAAGCAGGTCATTTCAGCATTCAACATATCCCCACACTTAATGAGGGAGCATCCTTTTGTGACCTAGGAAAAAGAGAATATAAATTCATCAAAGAGCTCAACATGATCTTCAACAATTATCTTTAGCAAACACCGTCCAATCAAGACCCCAACTTATAACCTGTATCTAATAAATAATACAATGAAAGGAAAATCCTTTATCCATTAACGCATCTTATGAACAATAGAAAATCATGACAAACTCATAAAGTATATAAGAGGTTCTTCATCTTTGCATCTGGAGCTATCCATTCATCATCACCATCACTGCAAATCTCCAAAAATACAGCTCTCGACAAATTGAATATCCAACCATCACAAATCCATCACATGTAAATTACCACACAATACAAACACTAAACACAAAACAACCATATGAATGGAACCTCCAAAAGATAGATATATCACTATGAATTATGAAAGATACATCCAAAGGTATCAATGAATATGATCCCTCTTAAAGGCTTGGTAATTGTGATAATGATCCATGGATAAGGATTCGTCCACAAAAGTTTTTGGAGGATCTTGGAAAAACTGAAGACAACACATTCTCTCTAGCAAGAGAAGGTATCTCCTAGGTAAATAAAGGACATGAAAATACAATATATCCACTTGTTGGGAATCAATATTAACATTTACATTCATGCACAACTTTGGAATAGCCTTCGGATAATTATGTGAATGCATGTGCATATACACTAGGTACCAAGAAAAGTGAGCCGTTAATCTCATTGAAGGATATGTAGACCAAGAATGCTGTTGAGAAAAATGTAGATAATTCTAATGTACTTGGCCAGTAGTCGTCCACTCCCCCTAGAATCAATGGCCAATTAATTTGAGGTCCAGTAAGAGAATCAGTTGAACTCCACCCCCATCTTTTAGGTATCTTTTGATCAAACCCTGCATATCCACTAACCAACTAAGGGAGATGGAGAATAGAAGTGGTAGGAGATGGAAGAGGAACTAAAGAAAGAGGATGAAGAGATGGGTAGGAAAAATTGTAAATGAAGAATGAGCTAAAGAGGAATTAGCTAAAAATTTAGGAGAATCTGTTAAGAAATGTGTTAATAGATAAGTAGGAAAAGTGGAGAGAAACATTGTAGATGGGGAAGGACAATAAGGAGGAGGGAAAAATACACGATCTTCAATGAAAGAACAATATGTAAAGATAGAAATTTGAGGAGAACCTTGATGTTGAAAGAGAAGGGGGTAAATTGATTTGGGAGTTAGATTGATAAAGGGAAAGATAAGTGTCATACCTATGGGCCATCTATTGATAATGAGATAAAGAAGGTACTAATGGACCTAAGGCGGATCTATGATGATAAGCTTCAAAAAAGGAAGAATCAAATAGGGGTTGCTTGGAAAGTTTGGTTAAAAGATCCACCCTCAATTGGTTAATATTTTGTGCATGAGGTGAAGCTTTGATTTGTCGTTGATTCAAAATGACAGAGTCAATGATGGTATGCCAGGAATACTCAAGACATTCAGCCACTTTGGAGGAATAACATTGAAACATCTCATCTATACGCAACTCCAAACGTCTGACATACAAAGCAGCTTGTACTACTACATCCCCAACATACCAAGCTAAATCTTCATTGTCTAGAATCAGCAAATCACCTCTCAAATATATATAAGACAAAAGCATAGTATCTGAAGTCACAGAGTCTTCAAAAACCATTCGGACTACTTCAAACAAGTCAAAAGACTAGGTCCCACTCCAACTATCCTTTGGAAAGCGGTAAATCCATCGTGGACATCTTAATGTAAAAGGCCAACTTCTACTGTTGATAATGCATGAAAAATGAGTGATCTAGAGAAATATATTCCTGAAATAGCTCAAATGAAGACCACATCAAATCCATTCGAGACTGAAGTCTTTCCACCTTAGCCTGGAAGAACAAGGGTCATAATGTGGCTTGTCTTTGAAGAACTGCTAAGTCTGCAGGGCATAAAGAAGAAGCTGGTTGCACAGGACTTTGTGAAGAAGAGCAAGACTGAGCCAATTGAGAGTTGCTAAATCTGAGCATTGCTCTGATCTAGGATATCTATAGTGGATTTAAGCTTCTTTGTTTAGGCAGCTATCACAACCCTCATCTCTTCAACCTCCTTCTGTAACCTATCCCTTTCCTCTGTTACAGTAATAACTTGGGACTGAGTTATGCCAACTGAGCTATCAAAGTAGAAATTTCATCTTTTTGTGTATCCATGACCTTAGTTTGTTGCTCCATTTGAATACAGAAGCCATAAAATTTCTCTTGAGCAGAAGCTAACTTAGTATTAGCTTTATACAGCTCCTCCTTATACTGCTAAACTTATTCATAAAAAGAAGAAGAAATCTGCTAGAAACATGCAGTAACTAAAAGTTCAATTAAACTCTGGATGTCCTTGCACAAAAAAGGAATGGTATCTCTTGTCACCAAGCATTGCACAGAAGGAATAGAAATGTCTAGCATACCATCCCTATGGAGTCTGAAAAGATTTGGCATTTGAAGAAAGGTAGGCAGTGTGCTGCAAGACTGAGCAGGAATTGTAATTGAAACTGGAGTAGGAATTGTCACTGATTTACCAACTCGTTTCAAACGCTTTATCTGAATGACTAGAGGTGGGGGAGAATCTTCATCCTCAATGATCACATCATCATCTTCATGAGGAGGATGAGGAAAATCTGGAGGATCAACTAGAGGTAAAGGGACTTCCTTTGCAGGGGCAGCATGCATCAGGAGTACATAAAGGTATGATCCAAAGGTGACATTAGTCACATTTCCTCTAGTAGCTCTAATGAAATGTTGATCCATCTTTGCCAGGAGATAGGTACTCCAATCAATGGTAATACCCTTTAGGACCATACAAGAAGCTGTGAATAACTCATTAGAGAGGTAATGAGATGGGGTTTTGGCATGCATAAACCTGTCTTGAAGAAATTGGCACAATTGCTTCCATAGGGAGTTGGAAATCATAGAGATGTTGACCCTTGGCGTGGTAATAACCTTCTTTGGATCCAAAACATCCACAGTTTACTTGTGTAATAGCTTCAAAATATCCTCATTGGAGAATAGTTGACGGGCAATAGGGAAAGACTCCCCATGATATGGCAAAGAAAGAGCCTTCCCCAGACTCTTAGACGTCATAAGAAAAGTGGTACCATGAACATGACCAAAGCTCTTACTATAAGAGGTTAAAAATTGATCACAGATGTCAGGATCATCTGGAACTAGCGGTAAGGAAAGGCCCATAAATGTGCATAATCCCGCTTTAGCAATGAGGTACGAATCTAGCAAAACAAGGAAAACATGGGGTTATAAAAAAGAAAACTAGCTAGTTCAAAGGGAAGAATAGGGTGGTAAGGTGAGATTGGATTTTTAGTGAAGATAAGATGTGTTCACATGAAAAAGTAACAAAATCAAGAAGAAAGGCAAACAAACAAGGAACAACCCCAAAATGGAATGAAAAGAGGATGGGTGGGTAGGGAAGGGATCCCATTAGGATAGAACTAGGACATGGTATGCTCAAATTGTCCAATAGGGATGTGTCCATGAGGGTATACATAGTAGACGCGCAGGGATGCGTCCCCACACTTAAGACCTTAATAGCTCAAATTATCGATGCAACATGGGCCTAACATGGGATCATAACCCTTACACGTATGTCCCCACACTTAAAACATGATTAAGTTTGAAATCAAAAGGGGTAGGGTCAAAAAAACTTGGGCCGATTTGCAAATGATAGAGGGAAACTATCATTGTCATATGAAGGAGTGTAGTCGTCGATAGGAGGTACCAAGGCTTGCCACATCTTTGTTGTTGAAACATTGGTTAGGTTATCGATGGTGAGGTATACAACTCTCAATCTCGATAGTCACTCAGGTTGAAATGATAGATCAGTCGCTCAACCCATGGCTCAATCACTCGAAGAATAATGATCGAAACCCATAGCTCGCATACAATTTAGAAATCAACAAGGGGAATAGTTCAGAGGGAGTATGCCAATGTGCACAGTTGATGGTGTAGCTGTGTATCCCAACCTATTTGGAATAGGTGCAAGAACGAAGGCCTAGGAACCTTATTGTGCAATGCACCAAAGAGAATGAGGTGTAGAGTGATAGCGGAGGAGGCATGTCCCGTGTGTGCATAGGAAAACGAGAACGTACATGTCTCCTAGTGTCGAAACGTCCCTCAATCCTCACCTCTCAATTGATGAAGGGAAATCAATCACACTCGGCCCCCCTCTATTTCACACTCTATTGATGATAACAGGAGGGCAGCCAAGTTCCTCACATCCCATTTTATTGAATCCTCACGGCCACTTGTGCAAAGGTTGTATGTCTCGTGTGCAATTGATGGTGCAACAGTGCATCCCGTCATGTTGATGATAATAGGAGGGCAGTCGAGTTCCTCACATCCCATTTTATTGAATCCTCATGGCCACTTGTGCAAAGGTTGTATGCTTGGAGTGCAATTGATGGTGCAACAATACATTCCGCCTTGTGTGCCAGCATACACAGTGCGAGAAAGAAAGACCAGGGAGCCTTATAGTACCATCCACATGAACAATTTTGTGTTGTGTGCATTGAGAGGCCTATCCCGTGTGTGCAACTCTCCATTCACACATCTCACTTCTTGGTTAGATATAAAGGGCAAGGACTGGTCACTCACCCCACCCTTTCTCTCATGCTTTGTTGATTATACAAAGAGCAGTCAATACTCACATCCCCATCCAGTTAGGATGAAAGCTCGTGTCACTTTAAGTTTGTCGATGAAGATAAGCTTTTTCAGGTTAATGATGTCAACGTGGATTGGTTGATAAAGAGGCATACCCATGGAGGTAGCCAACAAGTCCGATACTTGGATTGCATATGAGAAATATCGTCTATTGTGGGAGTCAAAAGCACTAAAGAGGTTACTGGATCCAGCGCACTAAGGGAGGCCGCTTTGGAACTTCTGCTTCAAGAGTTCTGCTAGAGATTCAATTGTCATGGATTGTGGGGTGTTACCACCTTTTCCACTACCGACTTCTCATTGTCTAAGGGTGTGTGCCACCTTTTCTTGGAACGAGACCTATTATGACAGGGAATTTCTTCTTATTCTCCCATAATAGTTTTTTTTTCCTTTTTTTTCTTATTTTCTTTTGTCCTACTCCCGAGGGTGTTTCCACCTTTTCTCAAAGAATAGGTTGGCATGACAAGGACCTAAGTCAGTTTCTCCCATGACCGATATATGTTTATTTTTTTATTTTTTCCTTTTTTTTTTCCTGTTGAAAGAGGAGAATAGCAAGAACGCCATGTATTAGAACCATCCTCGCCACCTCTGATGCATTGACGGAAAGGAAGCCAAGGAGGGATGGAAGGTGGCTATGAGGGGCTAACAGAACAAAACCATATCATTAGGATTAGCACGAGGGTTTTATCAGAAGCATTAGGTGAAGCCATATCGACCATCATGCAAGGAATGAGGAAGCTATTAATGATGATTGTTAGGATCCCCAGGGAGGGTAATACATCTTGAGGCGATAGCCATTAATCAGGAAGGGATCATCCAAAGCATCGACTATTTGGATGTGGACAGAGCCATTAGGATTGACATCAAGTACCTTATAGAGACCCATCCATCATTGTTGAAGCTTGCTTGAGAACTTGCCAAATCAGGAATCATAGGCTAGGACTAAGTCACCTTCCTTGAACTCCTGCTTGATAAGGTTGTCATGATAGGCCTTTCTACGAGCTTGCGTGGCTTCCATGCATTCTAGAGCCATCCTATGAATCTCATCTAGATAGTCCAAGTGCAAGAGACCGCATTGCAAGGAGTCATCATCTCCCAAGCTTTCTTTGATAGCCATGCGTAGGGAGGGTAACTTATAGCCTAGATGTTGGTTAGGTACTCTTAGGCAAAATTAAAAATCAGCTCATATACAATCCTCAATAGTTGCCATCAAGGGAGATGTAGATTGCTTAAGACTTCCCTTCATCTAGGCATAAGTAAAACAATTTTCATCAATTTGTGGTTGTAAATCACAATCGTTCGATTACTAGCCAACCAGTCCTTCTCAAAGAGATGTTTAAACCTTTTCCAAGGCTCATGAGAAAAAAAAAAATCTAATCTCTAGCTACTTAACTCTTTGATAAAATCATATGAACTTTCATTTACTAGAGTTACATAACTTTTAGTAATATTATTCCCACTATATTATGTACCAAATTTCCTTACCTTTAACCATTAATTGCTAGTTATGATGCTTAGGCCTCATGATATTTAGTCATTGGATGGGTATACCATTATGTTTCATTTGCTAGAATATTTCTAAGTATTAATTTATATACCATGTTATCCTTTGAGATCCATTTCCTAACTACAAGAGCACTCGATTATAATTTTTATGTGATTTTAAGTGGGTAAGATTAGGTTATGATGTGTGAATATTACCATAAAAATAGTATTGTTTCAAGTATGTCTGAGTGTTTTTTAAAAATGTGACACCATGCAACTCAAGAATTTCTATATTTTTGAGAGATTAACAATACCTCCTTGGATTATGGCAAACTTTAATGATGGTTATTCCTAATGTCAACCTTCTCTTATCCTACAAGACTTTAAAACATAAAAAATTTAGGATATGAATTAAATAATATTACTAATTGTGTATTCATTATTTATAGGGTTGATGCATCCCTCATGCAAGGTTACTAACATCATGATCTTTTGTTTTGCCACTCAATTAGCAGTGTGCACATGTGGGTGGTTCAAGGGTATTTTCTTTCTTTCATTATAAACAAGAAAATATATCAATGATGCACCCTATTTATATATAATAACTATGGTTCTTAACTAAAATAATTCATCAACATGTTTGTGAAGCCCAATAAGGTATCTACTATTTCATTAAAGTGAGGTAGCTAGCTGATTTTTATGGTTGTTTTAATAGCTAGAGTTTATCCTTTAACAATGCAACTAATCTATGCAATTTCATAAAGTTTTCTATACATATATAGTAAGGTATACTTAAGAATTTCCATTTCTATGTGTTTCTTCTTTTCTGAATGAAATGTATCATATGAACACCAAGAGTGAAAACATATGATTTTATACGTTAGAATTAATAATGTTGTTGGCCGCATTTGTTAGAAGTGTAGCATGGGAACCCTGAGTAAGCAAGGGTGCATGAGGGAAGGTAAGGTGTGAATGAATTGGAGGGAAAAGAAAACCCTAACCCTAGCCCACACTGAGGCTACATAAACAACTTGGAGGTTGCTCTCAAATGAAGAGAGAGTGTAATAGTTGTACTTGTGAGCAACTTACTAAGCAAGATTTCCTTCTTGTACTTCAGCTCTCTCTCCCTCTTGTGCACATATCTTTAAGGCTCTCACTTTGATTTCCAACATGGTATCAAAGATGCTCTAATCCAATAAGCTCCCTCTAACTCTATTTTAACCCAAATGCACATGAGAAGTTCATTTCTCAAATATACCTCTTGACCTCCATAGCCAATCTGTACCAAAATTAGTGGAGGAATTGGTGAGGGCAAACAAAGCCATATCCATCCAATATTTCTTCTAAAAACTTCTTATTTAGCTCATGATGGAGCATCCTAGTGCCTCAAACCCCGACATTGGACAACCAAGAAGGCTACATTGATAAAAATGTAAAAACTAGTGCAAATTTGATAGCATGGATTTTATCGGTCTGCTATGTGCTGAGAAAGGCATAATCATGGCAGCCATCATGGAACTTTGTTATCCCAAGTGGGCTATCTAACCCTAAAAGGGTTTCCCAAAATTCTTCCTCTAGTGGCCAGTATGGGCAAAACTCTAACTGTGGGTCTGGCAAGCAGCCATAGCCAAAAAGCTTGAAGCTTTGTTTTCTTCTGTTTTCTTCTCAAAACTGAAGTCATGAACAATGATTCTAATAATTGAGACTAAGCAAGATTCAAGTTCATTGGAGACTTGGAAACTCAAAATTCAAAGCTTCTTGCCCCAAAGGTGACTCTTAAGTTGACATTCAATTGGTGGACTTCAACACAAGCACTTCACTTAGCTTTGGTAGTAGTGTTTTTTAAAACACTATTGATCAAACTACTAATCACTGCTTATTGTTTAATCCTTGAGGGATGTGCCTATAAAAAATCATCTATATAACGTGTGTTCAGTGGGTATTCAAAAATACCCTTTCTTTACATGCTATAAGGACATAAAATGACCCTTTTACTTTACTAAACTTATGGGTTTTTTAAATTTTATAATTTAAAAATCTATTTGTAAATATAAACTTGTAAATTTTGCTAAATAAAATACCATTTCCTTTGAACTCACATGGTATCTTACCCATTCTATAAGGTGGACTCCCTGGGGGTGTAATATCAGTAATTTGGAGGTTTTTAGGACCTAAGTATATCCATTAAATGCTTAACTATCATCATCTCATTGTTGATCATTGTAAGGCTATGTGTTAGGAATAAACACATAGACCATTTCCTTCTCTTCATCTAATCTATTTGTTTGAGTACACATCAATTGTTTTTCAGGTTTCTATTCACTTGGATTAAAACCTCATTTTAATTGCTTCTACTTGTATTACTCAACTTGTAAAGGATTAGATAGTGCCATTGCTTTGTGCAATCAGAAGACCTTCCTATCATGGCCTATGTTGATGTGAAGCCTCAAATCTGCAAGTTTGATGGGAGAGACTTCCACTCATGGAAAATATTAGTAAAATATAAAATGATGGAGAGAGGTTACTAGCCCTTCATCAAATGAACCAAATCCATTGATCCATCCAACCTTATGGATATTGAATATGATGAAAGAACCCAAGCTATATTAATGTTGCACCGATTGACGAGCTTGCAACTACAAAAGAAGTGGGATGAACAATACCATTTTTATGGTAATATTCATACGTCATAACCTAATCTTACCTACTTAAAATCGCATAAAATTTATAATTTATTACTCTTATAGGCAAGAAATGAATCTCAAAGGATGATAGGATACTTAGAAATATTCTAGCAAATAAAATAGAATGGTTGTACCTATACAATGACTAAACATCAAGAGGCCTAAGCATCAAAGCTGGGGATTACTAGTTAAAAAGATTAGGAAATTTGGCACATAATATAGTGCAAATAATATTACTAAAAGTTGTATGATTCTGGTAAAATTTAGTTCATATGATTTTATCAAAGAGTTAAGTATTTAGGGATTAGAATTGTTTCTTTTTTTCATGAGTTTTAGAAACTGTTTAAAGACCTCTTTGAGAAGGAGTAGTTGGTTAATGATCAATTGATTGTGATTTATAACCACAAATTGATTTAAAAATTTACTTATGCCTAGATGAAGTGTGGTCTTGAGCAGCTTGCTCCTCCCCTAACAAGGGCAACTATTGGGGCTTGGATATGAGTTTGTTTTTAATTCCACCTAAGAGTGCTTCATTAGCATCTAGGATAGAAGGTTCCTTATGGAAGGTTCCGTTCTATGGCAATATGTAACCTGGGGGGTCCTAGTCTAAATATGGTAATTATGTACTTGGTCCTAAGATGGAGAAGAAGTCTATATGTATGCAATGTACCTAGCATCGACAGCCTAATAAAATATGGAATATATGTCACTCGTTTGGAAAAGAGGGCAAACTTTTGTACTTAGCTTTATGAGGTAGAAATAAAATAAACTTAATACATATTGTCTAGAAAAGATTGTGTTTTTGATTTCATATCATGTCCTAATGAAGACATGAAACAAATCATGCGATAAGAACAACTAAGTAAGCTACATTTAAATATCAAACATCATGTTAGCATGTTATGTTTCGAAAACTAAAGAAAAAACATGCGTGAATGGGAAGCACACAATCATCTTTCCCTGATTAAAAAAATTTGATGGATGGGTGGGCTTGATAAGTCAACTACTTTTCTCATATGGAAATTCATGATAAGAGTTGTATGCTAACTTTTCCTAGGGTTCGGTCTTAGATCCTGATCATGCACTGTTTTTGGGGAATGGAGATGAGATTTTGCCTTAGGGGGTTTTAGAGGGGTAGAGTTTCGATCTCTCACTCATTATGAACCAAGTCCAATGATTCGGTCTTAGATCCTGATCATGCACTGTTTTTGGGGAATGGTGATGAGATTTTTCCTTAGGGGGGTTTAGAGGGGTAGAGTTTAGATCTCTCACTCATTATGAACCAAGTCCAATGATTGACATGCTCTCAATCTCAAAGAATTATAAGCCCTGACTTAGCGCTAAAGTGCTGCTAGAGATTGTTAGGTTTTTAGGAATCTTTAGGTTGATCCTTATGGATCGAGACTAAGTGCTTCGTTGCAAGGTTACTACCCATTTAAAATGAATTCTTATTATTTTTGTGGAGTATGAACAACGGCAATTGGGATAGAACTTGGATAATTCCTAAGTGTGATCTTCGGCAATTACGCGGCAAGTACGTTACAACACCACATGGATTATGAAACCATCGTTTTCTTTTATTTGCAAACTATAATGATAGAGAGGTAGATTTGATGAGTCCACTACAACTCATGAGTTTTCTTTGTTTTTTTGCTTTCACAAGAGTGAGAGGAGAGGGCATATATAGTTCAATGCTAGAGTAAAAGTTGGCTATACAAAAGAAATAGCTTAAGTAGTAGGAATGCTTGAAGCTCTTGAAGGAATAATAGTCCATCAATGTCCCACTATCAAGTGTAAGCAAAATGTGTTTGATGGATTTTTGGGACTAAGATGGAATCAAATCAACCCAAGTTACTCGTATGCTTACCCAATATGAGGTATTGAGGTAGTTAAGAGGAATGGAATGATGAGGAACCACTTTCGCAATTGCATAGTTTGCTTTCTCCACAACATATGCAACTAGATAGAAGGCCAAATTAGAAGCCAATTGATTTGAAAAGGAAATATGCTTTAGAATAGAGTTGTTAGGTGAGTTTTCACTATTGAGAAAAAGATTGAAAAAACCTTTCATCGTCAATATTGTTTGTTTGACAACAAAGACCTTGAGGCTACTAGCTCAAATGTTGGCTATGGCATTCATGATGCTACTACCTCACTTGCCACCAAATAGAATTGCAACATGGTATCGGGTAGATTTGTTGGAATAATTGAGGATTCCCCAATTCATCTTCTCAATGTTTAGGATTGCATCAAATTTTGCAACGAGTTTGCAATTCGCTATCCACTTCAATTTCTCATTGTGTATCTGCCCCTCTCTCTATATAAATATGTTTTTGGTTAATGTACACGGCCAAAAAGGTCTCTAGATTTATAAATCATTTCAATTTTTGAATGCTTTAATTGTTTCATGAGCTATTCATTATTCAAATATGATATTTATTGTAGAATATTGGATGGTTGAGGATCATTATTTTCTTCAACTCTATACGAGCCTCTATTTAGGAGCAAAGGGCATTTTTTAAGATGAACGGTGATGCCACAAAAGCATCTTTGCTTGCTATGTTGCCCAAGTGGCTGACCCAATCTGTGCCAACAAGCATGCTCATGGTGTTAGTTTCCTTGGATATGGTTATTTGAGTTGCCTTGATGTCATGTACGCATGCATGTGCATGCACACATGCACACACACACACACACACACATGTAAATGCTCAACATATTGTAAAAGTTGGGGTGTATTGATGAGTACAACATAATGCTTATATGCAATAAATTTGAGGTTACTTATATCTAAAAGCAAAACATGTTGCTATAGCCCATGTCATTCTTCATAAAGACATAGAAAATACCATACCAATTGCATAACAATTGAATCTCTGCAATAAGTTCCCTTGTGCAATGTAGTCTAGACTAGAGTGAATAAGATGTCTCGAATGGAATGGACATTCATGATGTACTAGAGTCTTTAGAACTTCATGTTGTATGTAATACATCTTAATTAAAATAGACTTGATTTTTGGGAGGAAAGGGAGATACATGCACATGCAAAAGTGCGCAGACACACATATGAACAAGGAGATGTTTTTTTATTGGAAGGGTCAAGCTTTGACAAGTAATTTGTTGCAAAAACGAACTAAAACTTCATTGGACTTCACTTGACAATCAATTTTTGCAAAAGTGAAACAAAATTAAGATGGCCTTCACTTCAACAATACACCATTGCTTGCAAATCAAGCAAGTTGTTCCATCATAACTTTAAGATAGGATTACTAGGCATCCTTGCTAAGTAATTTTTACAAGGTTGTGTGTATGCATGCATTTCAAATTGTCATGAGAGAGAGAGAGAGAGAGAGAGAGAGAGAGAGAGAGAGAGAGAGAGAGAGAGAGAGAGAGAGAGAGAGAGAGAGTGTGTGTGTGTGTGTGTGTGTGTGTGTGTGCATGCATGCATGTGTGCACATGTGCATGCATCTGTGTATGTGCACCCAAGGGGTATCATTGTGTTGTATAGAAAGATGCATGTAACATGTGATGCATGCAATTGTATATAGATAATGAAAAGCACATTATATGTGTACGTATATTTGTCTCGTTGAATTAAGCTATGATAAGTTTGTCTAACTCTATGTATTATCTTTCTTGATGTGTATGTGTATGTATGAGAAATGTTTGTGTATGTGTATGCATGCATGTCATGTTTTCTTATAAGTTAATAAGTATATTTTTAACTATATACGTATGCTTGACATTGAAGTTTGAAAATATTTTGTGCCATGTTCATACTCATATATTTTACATTATAAGATGGAAACAAAATTGTTGAAAAAGTTGACTTGAGTGGGATGTTAAGGTGTAAGCTCAATAAACAAAAGGAGCAATATCAATTCTAAGGATGGTGGGCAAAACAACCAACTTTATGTCATCTAGTTTATGGTGATGCATCAACTTGGTTTATCACATGAATGGATTTTATCACAAGTTTTCTAGATTTGATGGCTTCTCCAATACGACATATTTCACTAGCTGCTTCTCCAATACCCTTTGCACACTAACCTCTATAGAGAAATTCATAGCATATAGAAGGGCAAAAATGTATCACACATGTAAGGGAAGGTAAAAAAGCTACTACATCTAACATTAGGGGAACATTTTCTATTTCTTTGACATGGTTGTGAATGAAATATTTCTTTTTAAGACATGTTTGAGAGTGATGGTCCTTTTCCAAGTTGAATTCATAGAATATGAGAGAGATTGTACTTTATCCTCCTTAATTTTGAGAGGAATTGTGTATGACATAAAACATTCCAGCTATTGAGAGGTGAGTGATAAGGGAGGAGAGCACTATGGATAGGTGTGGTGATATTACAGGGATTGTTTTTGTGAGCTTGATATAATAAACAACTTGTGATGGTTTAAGTGGTTACTAAATCAAATAGTTTTACAACACAACTTCACTAAAAGAGATGGTTGTGTTGGACATGCTCAATTATTGGTGTGTAAGATTGTAGCTAAGGGAGCTTTCATAGTTGTGAGGGATAATGAGCAAAATTGGAAAATGGGCAAGTCTATTTCACACGAATTTGGACAAGATTGTAGATTCTTGGTACATTGATTGGTTGGACTACCAAGTGCCAAATCAAAATAGGCTTTTGATCTATTTTTTGCTATGTGTTGATCAACTTCTAGAGATAATCACCATACACTTGCCAAACTTTGTAGTTCACATATGTCATAGTCATCTTTGATCAAGGCTAGTTACACACTACATTAGGGGAGATTTGGACTCAAGTTTGGGCTAGTAATTCCACCTCAACATAGAGAGAGGTAATTCAAAAATCATTGAAAATAGCAAAACTTTTAGTTTAATTAAAATTTTCTATTTTCTTCAAAATGCATAAATTAGCGCAAAGCTTTTAAGTTGCCAATCACCATTAAGTAAGAGTTTAACTGCCAATACTTGCAAAATAGGCTAGTATGTGTTGCTTAAAATTTGATGGCTCGTATCTAGATCAATTTGAAATAATGGTGCACTTCCTTTTCATCAAAACTTGAGCCAAAATACCACATCAAGCTCAAGCTATCTTTTGACATGTTACATTTGACACATTCTCATTTCCTCGAAGCAACTCCAGACAATATTGAGAAGCTTGTGAGGATGGCTTCGACTAAATCAACATCATAGAGAGAGATGGATAGGGCCTAAAGAGATGTAGGAGAGATGTGCATCACCTCCAGAGCAAGCTATATTAAAGAGGCATAAGTGAGATGTACATTATCTTCATAAGGAACTTAATCATGAGTACGAATCCTTAAGTAAGAGAAATAAGTATTATCTTTTATCTTCGTCTTCTAAAGAAATGTTAGGATTCTGTAATGTAACAAAAAGCTTTGATATATGCAAGACATGAAGCTACAATAGGCCAGTATAAAGAAGAGGATACATGTAATGAAGTAAGATATTTTCTTAACATATTTTGATTCTCATTATTTCTATATCTCAAATCATTTTCATTTGATTGATTAAAATTGAACATGGATTTTTGAGAATATGTCTATCCATTCAATCAAAAAAGCATCCATGTGCATATATCAAAATGTTATTGAGTCTATCAAAGTAACAAATTCTTTGAGACAAAAATCTTATTTGTTGGAGTTTTTCTTGTACAAAAAGATTAGTTATATCAAGCAAAGAGTGTCATATACTTAACTAGTTTAACCTTGGATTTCAAAGTGATTTACTAATTCAAAATGTATTGAATTCTTTGATTGCACAATAAATATGATCATATCCCTTGGCTTCCAAATGAATATAATAGTATATCAATTCATTCAACTCAAGGGATGGAGAAACCATGGTATTAAGCTCATTCATATTACTCAGTCATGTGTAATGCAATGCAGTGTAGAAAGCTAGTATTCTAAAGGAATTATATTAATAAACATATAGAAAGATTGTTCCACAAAGCCAATCCAAAATAAATTAATGCAACACTTAAAGAGACAAGTAATTAGGGAATAATGGCACAAATCTAATGTAGTAATTAAACATCCTTAATGTATTGTGGGAATAGAATATATGTACTTAAACCTACATTCTATTTGTCGATTCCATATGCAATAAAACTATTATCATACACCATAAGATGCAAAATACATCAATACAATTAATTGTATCGTAAACTCTTCTAATTTTCTTAAGCTTCATGGATACTAAAACACTTACAATAAAATACACCATGGATATCAAAATCACAATACAAGCCATTATACCAAAACATTTTGATTCTTCTCAAGTACAAGCAAAATATCATACTTTGTTTCTTAACCTTGATGGATGAAGGATTCAAGGATCTTGTGATCTTCTCTCTCTCCCCCCATTTGGGACATATTCAATTTACATTAGATCGTTTCAAACTCTATCTTAGTGAAAATATTAATCTCATAATAGGGTACACTATGATATTTCTATGTTAAGACCCTTGTATCAGAATAAAGTTTGATATCCTTGATATTGGGATCAATCATCATTCTATACCAAGATACCTATGGATGGCCATGGTACTATGCTACTGGGTAGAAGAAATGGAAGAACCTCCTAGATTATTGAGATAGTTTTCTCTATCTCAATAAGATCTATCTACAAATACATATGGACAAAATCACCCCCCCTTGTTTTTTTTTTACACTTGTTAAAAGAAATAAGGGACATACCTAAATACAAAGAAACATGTAAAGATATGAAGAAATAAGGAAGGCATCAAAGAGGAACAACACAATGCAAGGGGAGCCTTGCCCTAGCATAATGTAAGAAGGGGCCCTCCAAGCTATTGATGGTGGGGGGTCCCGGGCGGGGAGGGGGGGGTGGGGGGGGAGTAGCTTTAGATATTCAAGTAACCCCTCCTCACATTGTGTGGGTCCAACACAGGGGGAGGGGGTTGAGATTTTCAAGTGACCCATCCTTGCATTGTGTGGGTTCAATTGTGAGCATGGATCCACATAACATGAAAGGGGCACCTAGGACCGCACAATGTTAGGGGGGACTTTGAGATTTTCAAGTCACCTCTCCTCATGTTGTATAGGTCCAATGCAAGCATGGATCCACACAACACAAGAGTTGCTGTTAAGATTTTTAAGTTTCCCACTCCATGTTATGCGGGTCTAGTGTCAACATAATGTAAGAGGGAGTCTACCATTATATTTGGAAAGGCCTTATCATGTTGTGGGGGTCACTACCAACGAACTTCTTTATAATCAATATACTATTGTTCATTTTGAGCAAATTTTAACACCCCATAATGGGGCTTTTGGACCATTCAACTTATGCATGCATTTGAGTTTTAAAATGCTCAAAATAGATAACATGATACTAAGTTATGAGAAAATGAAAAAGATACATGAGAGGATTGTCACAATGCGAGGGGGGACCCGGGGCCCACCAATTTTGGTAGGGATCCCCCCTTGCATTGTGTTGATTCTCTCAAGTTGACACTTTGGGTGGAGAATTTGGTGAAATTAATAGTGCCATTGCATCTAGAATAGCCCAAAAACCCATCTCTTAGGTCAAAAAAGGCTCAAAGTGAACATGGGGATGCCAAGATATGAAGAAATAGAAGTGTCACCATGAGGACTCACACAATGTGAGAGGGCCCCCAACCAATTTTGAGGGGGGGGGGGGGGGGGGGGGGGGACGGGCCTTTGGTTGTGCTCGTCCTTTAGAGTTATTTTGGGTGGAGAATTTGGCAAAACTGATTATGCCATTCCATTAGAAACGGTCAAACCCCCCATTTAGTGTCAAAAAATGCTCAAAATGGACACTCAGAGGCTAATATAAAAATTGGATGCCCCCTCCCCTGTGCATGCGCATTGTGCAAGCTTTTATTATGGCCTCTTGGTGTCCATTGATATTGCCAAATTCTCCATCCAAAATGTCAACTCGAGAGAATTGGCACAATGTGAGGCCCCCCCCCCCCCCCCATGAATTTTGGTTGGGAACCCCTTACATTGTGTGGGTCCTCGTGTTGATGACACTTATATTTCTTCATGTCTTATCCTTCCCTTATCCATTTTGAGAATTTTTGGACCCAAGGCAGGGGTTTTTGGTCATTCTAGAATGGCTCAAAATGTGATAAGACATTTGCAAAAAAGAAGGTGGACACCCCTCTCTCCACCCCCCCCTTACATTATGTTGGCTCAAGGCTATCGTAATTTGAGAGAACCATGGACCGATAGAATGTGACGGAGGGCCCTCCAACAATCTTGGGGACCCCTCTTCACATTGTGCTAGCCCAAGTCCCCCCCTCATGGAATCCAATTTCGGTCATCTATATCAAATATATATACTTTCCATTGGAATAGAAACAAAGTAATTGAAGCCATTAAATGAGAAGTAGGAGTGAGAAGAGCGAATCACATGAAAATTTTTGGGACAATAGACATTTTGAGTGGAGAATCCAGGAAAACCAATGGTGCCATTGCATTTGATACATGCCAAAACCCTTGTCTAGAATCGAAAACTGCTCAAAGCAAACATCGAGAGGCCAAGATATGAAGGAAAAAAAAAAGTCACCCAAGAGAAGGACCCATACAACATGAGGGGGGCTCATCCAAAATTAGGTATGAGGGAAGGGAGTGTGAGGATTAGGCAACCCCATGTGCCCCCGCCCCCCCCCCCCCCCCCCCCCCCCCCTCCCCCGCGGCCCTAATGGTGGTTGTGCCACATAGAGAAACTGTCATTTTGGGCTCCCAACATGCAAGGTTCTTTGTTGAGTCATGGCAGTCAAACCCCCTATTCTAAATTCAAGTCGACATGACTCATGTGAGTTGAGACTCATGAGGAGAGGTGGGATTGCGACCTGTGATGCCCCTGTGGTGACGTGGACCAAGATGGTTGAAGGTGGGTACTTGTGAGCCCAAAAGTCTTTCATGGTGCAATCCAATGACTCCAAGTGCCAAGTTACCCAAGTGCAAGTTAGACCAATGTGACATGTGTGTTGTGAGAGAGATGCAGTGTGAGAGGGATATCTAAGGTGTGGTGGCATTATGACATGACACGATGCAAAGGGTGCATGCTATGACGCGACAACGTATGCTTCATTGATTTCTTTTCGGCAATATCATTAAAAACATTTGTGATTTTTCAAGATATTTTATGATTTGGGCCCCCTTGCGTTGTGTATAGATCCTTCTCATGTAACTTTTTTTTCTTCATATCTTGCCCTCTCCATGTCCATTTGGAGCATTTTTCAACCCTAGACAAGGGTTTTGGGTTGTTCTAGATGCAATGACACCATTGATTTTTTAAATTCTCTAGCAAAAAATGTCGACTCAAGAGGATGGACCATCACAATAGGAGGGACCCCTCTACCAATTTTGGTTGGGTTGCCCCTCTCATTTTGTGGATCCTCTCGAGTAACACTTTTATTTCTTTATATCTTAGCCTCTCCGTGTCCATTTTGAGCATTGTTGGACTGGAGGCAATGCTGGAGACAAGGGTTTTGGGCCATTCTAGAATGGCTCAAAATGTAATAAGACATTCTCAAACTAGACAATTGATCCCTCCCCCCTCCCCCTCCTGTTGTGTTGGCTCTAGGCTAGAATAATATGAGAGGACCTTGACAGAACGCCAGGGGAGACCCTTCAATAATCTAAGGGGCCCCTCTTTGCATTGTGCGGCCCAATTCCCCCCCTCGTGGAATCCACCTTCAATCATCTATATCTAGAATATATACTTTCCATTGAAATAG